>NC_134271.1:39874972-40185282 GCF_031893055.1 Leptodactylus fuscus | reverse complement strand
TGATATATTTATGTATTTTGGGTCAGTTCTTATTTATTTTTTATTTCAAAAACTTAAATACTGAGAATATTGCATGCCTATTTTCATACTTTTTAATCAATATAATGTAAAATATTACGAATTTTGGTTCAAAACTGAAGTACCAATATTTGAAAACATGGTGTATCTTCATGAAAGTGGTAACTCACCCTGCCAAATATATGTATAAAGTATGGGCACATTTTATTTTACATAAATAAAGACATTTCTGACAGTTTAATATAAATGATATTTATTGTACAAATAATAAAATAGTACAAAATATAAAAACCTTTAACCTTGTACAAAAATACAAACTTTACAAACAAATATGTTAAACTTACAAATGACAATATATTAGCAGTATCACCTTTTAAATAGAATGTAAAAATGTCCAATGAGTTCAGCTTTTCATTCAGTGCAGTTGATTTATAGTTCGTATTGTATTTTCTATTTGCATTTTATTGCCATTTTACTTCTTCTTAATGTACAGAGCTGTAACCTTTGAGACTAAATTTTTTAAAACATACCCAACCTTTAACAACCTTTGCATGAATCACTAGTGCACTTTGCCATCATCTCTTCCTCTGCCGACTCTACTCCTTACCCTCTCCACAGACTTCTATTGATATGTGGCCTGCAGTCAGCCTTGATGATGGACATAGCAGAATTTCCAGAGTGAAAGTCAGTTTGGCAAAAGGGTGGGGAGCTGGGATAAATCCTAATAAGAGGATAAAGAAGCATTTTTCTCTGATAAGATATATTAGAGTTTCTTTACAATTGCCTGTACTATTGATTTATGCATAGTATGTTAGTGGCCATTTATTAAGACTGGATCATAATATATTACATGGGACCATTATATGGCTTCTCTCATTCCCCACAAAGTGGCTATTTGTCCTTACAGCTGTGTTGAGACCTAGTGGTAGTGTTGTGGCACATTCAATTTTTTGTGCAAGGTTCTCCAGCTGGTTTTTCTTATTGTAGAACTTGGCCGCTCTGGATAATAAATAAGGGTTTTATTACATACATTACAGGTAATCTGTCACCACCGTTTATGCTGCCTCCTGTTTCAAGCCGAAGTGCAGGATTCGGGAACACTGAGGACTCCAAGCAGGTGCCTAACACTGAGAGGACTCAAGGGCTGCAACTAATGGATTGTAAACTTCTCTAAAACTACACATCCGAGATCATAACAGACAGAACATTGTCAGCATATGTTTGTCACTATCATAGGCTGCCTTAAAAGGGTCAGCATGAAGTTGGTGACAGGCGTCCTTCTTCAATGTTGCATAACTGCTTAATCCCAAAAAACTGTCTTGCAGGATGCCAAGAACAGAGAGAATTCTTCCAGTTGCACTCTTTTACATAATATAAAGTGTTAGCTTATTATGTGATAAGAACAGTCCATAGAAAACAGTGGACTGGAATGCTTTCAATATTTAGAGGACATTATTTAGTCGACTGAGACCTTCTACATGGTCTTTCTCATGAATAATGTCTACTAGCAATTTTATTGTCTTACAAGGAAACCACTGGCCCGAGCTGCAACTCTGGAAAGTATCCTGGAATGTGTTATTGTATATCATTAAGGGGGTCTCTTCTGAGATTTTAGGAGAGTGCTGGCAACAGCCAATGCACCCCCTTGAACAAAACGTACAAAATAATCACCAGCTAGGGGTCCCACTGCATACAGTCCCTTCTCCTGAACACACTCATATGTGAATGGGTCAATATCAAGAGGGTTCCTTTTTGAGTTAACTGGTTGCTCAGCATCCAAAGCCAAATCTGTGCCATTTTTAGGAAGAAATGACAAGTTTGGATTGGAACCAATGAGAATAAGAACCATTGAGACATTAAATGCTTTGTGCTGACTGTGCTTATCTCTAAAAGTACATTTCTTGTCATCACTGAAACATACAGCTTGGTGCTCTGGAAGGCTCATGTAGCCCCGGTAGGGTCCTCCTTGAAAGACGGATTGTTCTTTCATCATTTGGTGTACCTTATGATACTCTGGGTACATGACTTGAGGTAACTGGTTGAAGATGAGTCCTTGATCATTCACCCGTCTTCTGAAAGCATGAATTACAGGGATGTTATAATGGCGAGCTAGCAAAATGGCATCTGCGGCAGTCAGTCCTGCCCCTATAATAAGCACTGGGTCAGAGTTTTGGTGGACCTTCTTTGATCTCACTGCCTCTTCAAGGGCAGATATCTCATGTGAAACGAATGGACGGTCTTCTCCTTGGATACCTAGCCACGAGGGGCTATCATATGTGCCGGTAGCCAGTACAACATTCTCAGCATATAGACTAAAATTTTGGTCTGGACCATTGTCATTTTTGATAAATCCACTAACTTGGAATATATTTTTATCTTGGTTTTGCTTTTCTTCAAGTCCTGCATTATTCCAAATGATCTCATGTCCCAGAGTGTTTTCTTCATCTTTACTGATTTTTTTGACAGAGGTGATGACTGCGCCAGATAAGAAATTTTTCTCCAGTCTTTTATTCTTTACATAGTACTGGTAGTAATTCAAGATGTCACCTGCAGTGGACCTATCATTCCGTAGGTTTCTAAAAATAAGAACAATAAAACACTCATTAATATTTCATGATATAACCAAGATTAACATAATTAATATACACTGAATTAAGTGATGGATATTGCTAAAGAGAACAAAAAGCCGCAATTCATAACTTAGCATATTACCCTATAGACTTCGCATAATGTCGTCTTCACATACTCAATCTCTTTCCTTACATCTTACACTTCAGTTACCTTGGAAACTGAAGACCAATGACATGTCATTTGTGCACAATAGGGAAATGTTACCTTCAAAAGGAAGTTTGTTTTAAGAAGCTTCTTCTACCTTCTTCTTTCTATTCACATTCTATTCTAACAGAATTCTAGGATTAGATAAATGTCAGCAGATTCTAAAAATTTTCCTGACATCTGCCAACAGTCTAAGGCTCTGTTCAGATCATGTTTTTACCTCTATATCTATTTAATGAGTGCAGAAAAAACAGATGCAGACGGTCATCTGTCTACATAGACATCACTGTTAGAAAAAAGAAAAACGGATCAGTTTCTGTCCGTTTTTTTTGGGATGGACAAAAGGGTATGATAATATAAAAAATGGATCCGTTTTTTCTTTAACGTTGATGTTTATGTAAATGGATGGCCAAAAGTAGGCGTCCTGTTCTTTGTTTCTTTATAGGCAAAGCCAGAGAAATAAGTTATCTGCAAAAATACCCAAAATGGTAAAAACTGAAAAAATTATCTGACTGTATCCACTGACATTTGGGCGTGTTTGTCCAATCATCCCTTCAGCTGACAATTATGGCCATCTTAAAGGGGTATTACCAAAGAACTCTGGGGTATCAACTCATGGTGTAACATTTATGGTGTAACAGGACATGCTGCATCTGGAGCCCCCCCCTAAGCCAAGAACAGGGGTCCCCTAAGGTCCCTTCCACCTAGTGATGCAGACTGTTCATCAAGGTAGCCACAAATTAAAAAGTTTAATATCTGTTTGGCCAACAGATGAAAAGTCTACGGCCATCTTGACCCTATCTACTACGTATTAATTACAATGTTACATATTGTGGAAACGCAACATTTTTGACTGCAAAGTGATTGTATTTATGTAGTCTCATCCGCACATTGTGGAAAACACAGCACTGTTGACTTTTCCGTTATGTGCCCAGGGGCAAGTGATATCAGTGCAGTTACCCATTCCTCTTCACTGTCAGAAGGGCGTTTCTGACGGTCTAGCTGGGAGTGCCCCTCCTGACAGTACTCGTCCATAGCTCTGTACTGTCTATACGATGATGCTGAGCGGTGAGGAATGCCCCCTTCCCCAGTACTAGTGTATGGACGAGTACAGTCAGGAAGAAGAGGGGTGTTCCTTACTGCTTAGCGTCATCGCTGGGTAGTAAGGAATGCCCCCTCTGACAGTACAGCGCTATGGAAGGGCATTCCTCGCAGCCCAGCTAGACTGTCAGGAACGCCCTTCTGACAATGAAGAGCTCTCGGTAACTGCACTGATATCTCTTACACTGGGGCACATAACGGGAAATTCAGTGCACTGTCGGCTTTCTAGTGGTATATAAAACCTCTTGTGCCTGAGGACATGAAAGGACCTCTTTAAGGAAATGTACCAGAAAAAAATGCTGCATTTTACAGTCCCAACAAGAGCTTTCATTTAATCTCATCCACATGTTGTTGAATAAAACTGGGAAGAATATAAAGCACTTTCAAAAACACAAGGATTGTTGAAGAACTTGACATGTTTATTTTATCTGTGAAAACAATGCAAAAATGTAAAATACATTTTTCTGCTGCATTTTCACAGTATTTTTTCAGCGGTCTTTAGCTGAATTTTGCTATGTGTGGTTTTAGTCTAAGGCTGAGGTCTCAAAATCAGGTTGTCTTCCTTTTGTGCCATATAGAGTAGGATTCCTGACTCTGAACCCCTTTCTATTAGTCATGGGAGAGAGTCACTAACATAGAACTAACATGGTTCCCTTTGTTATTGTCAGTAGTAAATGGTAATTTGATAAAGATCACATACATGTAATGAAAGAATTTTTTTGAGAGAAGTCCTCAGTACTTGATACCTTTTGTAATGGCTAACTTAAAATTTTTTTGATGACATATCGAGCTTTCGAGACTCTATAGAGGTCTCTTCATCAGGATGGTATTATGTCACACATACATGTAGTTTCTTTGACATGTCCATATATAATGACTAAATTCTTTGAATTCTGGTCTTCTTAAAAAAAATTGTATTTTTTCAGAATATTACAATTATTGCTTTATGTTACAGATGTTATTGTTTTGCAATAGTCTCATGTAGAGATTATGACAGAAAATATATATATCTAATCACCTGCCCCACGCTGAAATCTATACAGTACAGACACAGATGAAGGGAGCGGAGAGCAGTTAAAGGGTGAACATGATAAAGTTACAAAAGATTCCGCTTTACAATGCCGCAGATACAATCTGAAGTATGTAATTGCTGTAACATTAGCACACCGCCTCCAGACTTTCTAATCACCCCTATTTATCTCAATTCTTCATACCGCACATAACTGGCATGTGAAGAACGCAATGTCATGCACAGCCACCTTTTCAATTATGTCAATGGTAATATTAGCAAATATTATGCAGCCCACTACATTAAGCACTTTTTGTACAGTTAATGTTCATGTGCTTTCTACTTATGTACTCGGAATAATTATAAAAGCATTTCTAATGGGAGGTAATCGCCTATTTCCAAAATCACAATGAAATTGCTTGACACTTTATGCTTTTGCGTTCACAATAGAACCGATTTTTCCTCTTCTTATTCAGTATAGTACTTTTATCTGGTAGTTATTCTCAAATAACGGATTCTGTTTAGGGACAATTACCCTCAAACCTTCCACATTCTTGACATTTCTAGTAAAAGTTAACAAAAATCCAGCATAACAGGTTTACAAGGTTTTCCATACAGGTTCCTGTTAAAAAGGCTGTATGTAGTACATTAGGTTCTATGAAGCAGTGCTACTCTTTTACCTGGCCATGTGCGGTATTGCAGCTCAACCCTACTTACTTAAATGGAAGTGAACGACAATGCCAGGCACAGTGGGACTCATTTACTATTGTGCTTCCAATTTGACTTGGCCACCAATTCAGCTCATATAACAGCATTAGATCAGATTACTGAGACATGGAAATGACAAATCTACCTAGTTATAGTGCAATACAATGGCAGAGCAAGCACATATGGATATACCACTAGAGAGTGGGAAATCTGGATGATACACCCTGTAATGATGGCTACTAGAGATGAGCGAACACTGTTCGGAACAGCCGTTCCGAACAGCACGCTCCCATAGAAATTAATGGAAGCAGGGGGTTAAGCGGCCGGCCGCCGGCAAAGTCTGCGTGCCAGGTGCTTCCATTCATTTCTATGGGAGCGTGCTGTACGGATCGGCTGATCCGAACAGTGTTCGCTCATCTCTAATGGCTACGTTTGTCCCGACCAAGGTTGCCACTAAACATATATAGTTAAAATCGCTTCTAAAAGGACAAAGCAGAAAGTGTTAAAGGTTTCATGGTGAGTTATTTATATTCAATACTTGCTATTGTAGTTTCAATTTCTTCAGGAAGTTGAACTAGTATATTTGATATCTCACCTTTTTTTCGTCCTCATCCAGTCTTTGAACGATAAGTCAGGGAGTCCCATCCAGTCCCCACGGCTGAGAGTTATCATTGATCCCTCAATGGCCTGAAATACAAAATGTAATGCTTGGTATACGGTATGCCTGTCTCAAATACATTGCTCCACAATCACACAGTGCTTCCATAGCAGACACAGCATAGCTACAGTATATAGAAAAAATACATGTTTTTGCCTATGATGCCACTATTTGTAATCATAGATATTAATGGGTTTTCGGTTATGATACATACATTCCAGGCTCCTCCAGGCGGGCCTTTTCCAAGCACCAGGTGAGGAATAGCTCTTTCAGGTTCTAGAGTCCATTTCAATACAGAATCGACATCTCCAAGAAAGTCAGTGTCTGGCCTCAACAAGGTATCAAA
Organism: Leptodactylus fuscus; assembly: GCF_031893055.1. Classification (NCBI taxonomy): domain Eukaryota; kingdom Metazoa; phylum Chordata; class Amphibia; order Anura; family Leptodactylidae; genus Leptodactylus; species Leptodactylus fuscus. Next base: position 40,178,667 of record NC_134271.1, on the reverse strand, counting down.
CAAGAGAGCAAGGGGACTGCTAGAGCGGCCTTCCAAGCCTTCAGACAAATACTCCAGGTCCTAAAAAGGGTAAAAAATGAGTCAAAAACATTTATAATCTACAGAACATCAAATGCAAAAAAGCTGATTATAATAGTCTAGTTTTCACCTCGCAGAATATTTACAGGGAGTCTATCAGTAGCAAAATAAATCTAATCACAATTTACTGCTGACAGACTCCCTTTAAAGAATGTGATTGAAAAGTGATAAAATGGGTCATTGAGATACGCAGTTTGTGATCAGTATGGGTATACTACTGGTCAACAAACCTGAGGACTGTGCTGCTTGATTCATAGATGTGTCCCCTTTATCGCAAAAAAAAAAAAAAAAAAAAATCATACTATTGTTCACACTCACGCATATTGATTTTGGTCAGTATTTTACTGCAATATTTGTAAGTCAAAACCAGAAGGGATTAAAATACAAAAGACGTGTAAAACTTTCCATCGTACTTTTTTCTGCTTCTTTTCCACTTCTGCTTTTGACTTGCAAATGCTGAATTAAAATAGAGACCTGGTCTTAGGAGAGGAGATATGCTGACACCTTCATGCAAAGAAATTCATCATGGCAACTATCTTGTGGATCCCTCAGTCTATAAGAGGTTGGAACTGATATACAGTTGGAGCCAAGACCACCAAGATTTACAGATTCCAGTTCTAAAGACAACAAAATTATAAATGCAGCTATGGAATATAGCACAGGCTATGACTCTGTATCTCTAAGTAAGGCAAAGTACATAGATAAGATAAGATAATCCTTTAATAGTCCCACCATGGGAAATTCAGTGAGTTACAGCAGCATGGATAATACAGTAATATATTTCAAGAACAGAACACATACAAGCTCAGAATAGCAGATAGAAAAGATACTAGGAGTCAGCAACTAAAAGAAAGACTTCAGGATCATCTAGTTCTCTTTGTGATCTTTGCTTAGCCTGATGTTGATTGTACAGCCTGACCGCAGTTCGGAGGAAGGACCTCCGATAATGCTCCTTCTGACACTTGGGGTGAAGCAGTCGGTTACTGACAGTACTGCCCAGTGCTGGCACGGTCTCATACATGGGATGGGAGATGTTCTCCAGCAAGGCGCTCACCACGTACAGTATCCTTCTGTCACCCACCACCTGTATTGGGTCAGGGGGGCTCTCCAGGACAGAGCTGGCCCTTCTAACCAGCCTGTCAAGTCTATTTCTATCCCTGGTTGATATGCTACTCCCCCAGCAGGCCACCAAGAAGAAGATGGCTGATGCTACCACAGAGTTGAAAAGGCCCTAAGAAGTGTCCCCTGGTCTCCAAAGTCCCTCAGCCTCCTGAGCAGGTAGAGCCTGCTGTGACCCCTTCTGTGTCACAGCTGCCTAAATAACGTAATGAAATGTAATGAACGGGATAGTTTGTCATTTGTACTGACCTGTTGAGTGATAGGAACATTAGAGAAATCTTCCAGCTTTCTTTGCAAAATAGGGTTTGGATGTGTAACTTCTTCCTTTATATAAGGAGTATAACCAGACAACAGATAGGAGAGGCAGATGCCTGATGGACCATTACCTGAAATAAGATGATAAAGAAAATTGTCTTAAAATGTCCTACCATGAAGTAACATGGACAATTCCTTCAAGATCCATGTTGGTTATTACTGACACTACATCTCAAGCATTTTATGGTATTTGGTGAAGTGGTGAGAAGTAGAACATAGCAAGAATCTGAACAGATCCTCATGTGCTTACTGACATTTCTATGGTTATGCAAGAACTCGAGCTCAATTCCCATCCTCCTACTAGAGAAGAGGAAACTGCAACTGGAATAGCTGAGCCTTGCAAAAGTCCACGCTACTAAAAGTGATTCCCACAGTGCCTGCCGAGTCTGCCTAATACTATTCTTTTTCATATAAGGCTTATATTTAGCTAAAGTAACCATGTTGTTCTATGTGTGACGCATATTCTAATGACAAGACAGGCGCTGTTGCATATGTAAGAGTCTGACCAGTCTCTGTGGTGGGTTGTTGTCTTCAGTAATAGAAGTATTTTGCCTGCTTTGTGGGAATATTTCACAATTATCAATATATCACAATTTTAATGAATACTTTCTCTTGCAAGATGGTCAAGGAGATATTAACCCCATAACAATAGAGTATTACTATCCTATGGAGAACCGGCTGGGCAGCTTCTTCTGTTGCTTTATAGCAGGGGTAGGGAACGTACGGCTCTCCAGCTGTTGCAAAACTACAACTCCCAGCATGCACACTTGCTCTGCTGTTCCTGGAACTCCCATGGAAGTGAATGGAGCATGATGGGAGTTGTAGTTTCACAGCAGCTGGAGAGCCGAAGGTTCCCTACCCCTGCTTTATAGTAACAGCAGTTGGCATGGGTGAGGTAACGCATATTACGAAATACAAGTTGTAGCTTGTCTTTGTGTATCAATAAACCAAGGATTACAATAAATTAGCTAAATGATAAGTCACTAGTGAACTGGATTAGCCCGTGACACGCACTGTCACAAGTCCAACAGTGGTTTATGGGATCTGGGCAATATGCCTGGTTGTATGAGTCAGAATCTTACCTATAACAATCACTGGAAGCGGAGATCTCATACTTGTGTAATGTTCTGCTAGTATTGCAGACATGTTGGTCACTTATGGGAATCCAGTCAATGGTTCTGTAATTAGAAGATGTTACTGTTACTTACATAGAAGAAGTACATATTTGTATGATATAACCACATAAAGAATGGATGTCACCTTTTTATTTCAGCAAATGTACAATTGACCCCCCCCCCCCCCTCCCCAAAAATGATATATAAGATGATATAATAACCATCCTGAGCATGAATTAGGACTTGGAATAAATTTTTTACTCAATGCAAGACAGACCAAAAATCTAATCCGCTGACTTTGAGATGATTTCAAACCTTATCTATAATGGTAATCCGGGTGGGTTATAACCTGTAATTCAGTTCCCTGGCTGACTGTCCAAAGGAAGATGTTTGGAAACACTTATGGATATTTCTTTACCTGAATTATATTGAATCTGAGAAAGCTGCCAGATTCCAAAAGACTGAACGGACTTAATTCCAAGAAGATACAAATAAGATTTCACCACTCAAACTGCCACTCAAACTGCCCTATGATTGAAATTTTGGTAAATTCTAAATTCTGGGCAGAAAATCGACTAACATTATCTGTAATGTTTTTAATCGCTTGTCAATGGCATATTCTGAAAAAAAATGATATGTCTTTTCTGAAATTTATTGTTCAGATATAGTATTCATGATAACATCAAGATATTAGGCAATAAAGATAAAATTAGCTTTATGTCATATATATCATGTCTCCCCTTTACAACTTACTGTATATTAATTATTGACAAAAAATCTACACTTAACACTGTAATCCATGCTCAATGCAGTAATATTGACAATGAACTTTGCTAGTCCTTCTGCATGATTACACAATTCCAGTATAGATGTTGTCATTTATTACTGGAATATTCCAGACTTTTATCTGCTTAGTAGATTACTATACTGTATTTCAGCACTCTTTAATCTATGCTGTGGCCTTGAGCATATATATGGAGATATGAGGAATACACATTATATAGACAGCAGTCTGCTTAGTGCTTTGCAAGCCAGAAAGTGTCCTGAAAAGATTAGGTGACCCTAGTTCAGGGACGATTTAACCATAGGGCAAACAGTGCACTTGTACCAGGGTCTATGGTAGCGGGGGCCACCTTGGAACAGTGGGACTGTCCTGCATGTAGAGTTCTGTTCTAGGTAGGGAGTCTAGGATGACCAAATTGAAGCTCATCTCAGTCCTCCAGGGTCATATAAGCTGAACACAATGGTGAAGCAGGGAGCCGTCCACTCCCTGCTTCACTATTCAGCCCCTGGCTCTGATCTCAGTGTCTTGGGAGCAGATGGTGCAACGTAGTGACGTCATTATGTTGTCATTACAATCCTTCCTAGAGAATTTTACCTATATAGAGGGCTGCATGTGACTGCTATTGCTATAGGTGTAGACTATTTACTATTGCATTACTGCATGCTTATTCCCTGTTTACCTGCATTACTGTGAACCTATACTAATATATTACAACAATGCATGCAGTAAATAGCAATCCCTTTGCTTCACAAGAGTACGCTGCTCGTGTATGAGGACCCTGTAAAATACATTTGCATCATACATTTTCTTAGTCACATGGTTTCCAGCTTTAAGAAATTTATATTCAGCAATTTGACAGCTGAACCTCAGGGCAACATTTTTGTGTAACTGAACCTCCCGTACAGATCAGTGAATCAAGAAAGGAGGTCCATGTTTTGCATCATCCTGCCTTCTGGCTAGTAAAATACAGCTCATAACTACCCATAGAACAGAAATACAATACACAAGCAATATTGTACCAGGAAATAATTTGCCTAAATGAAGAAATATAATATTAGAGATGATAGAAGTTGCACCATTTTGGGTTACCAACAGAAATACCATTCTGTGCAACATACTGTGTGACCTATGGTAAGTCATGTAGAACCCCGGGATATTCATTTTAGCTGGAATTGTCCTTTAAGTCCACATACTTTCCTTCCATATGAAGGATAGATCCTCTACAGAACACACATATTTGCCATGTTACAGCTGAAATGTAGAGCTTTACAAGTCAATGACCTTGTGAGTAACAGGTAGACCGAGATTCCATTGTATCTGGGACTGTATCTTTTGCACAGGCAGCAGAAGCGACTGCGAATGTCATTCAGTCCATAAAAGAATATTACAAAGGTGATCTCTGACATTCCAAGACAATCTGTCCTGTTCCTTATAATTATTTCACAGGGAAGGAAATTCTGACAGCTCCTCATTAAACCTGTTGCTGCTTGAGCATTGGGCTGGTTACATAATAAGGAACATTATTTTAGTATCTGCCAAGCTTGTATAAATTATGCTTCAATGAACTTGATGGAATCCTTTAAGAAATGCCATTGATCTGTAAGATGCCAGAGGTGACTTCATATGATCTAATAACAGACTTATTCCTAAGCACTTACGGGACTTTTTAATGTGTAATGTTATATAAAGTAGACAAAGCTTTAAGAGCTTTCCTAGCCAAATACACTTATGCCATACGTAGGGGAACACTCATAGTGAATTGTATTCATTGTTTTATAGGTATATCTGTAACAACTATTCTAGCTTTTATTGCAGCTCTATGGAGGGCTGTCACCCAGGAATCTTACTGGCAAACTGCCTAGATATTTAGCACTGTAGGGGTTACGCAGTGTTACATAGCTCTCCTAGACTTCTGAATGGCAGGTCGACCTAGTCTTAAAGTGAAGCAATCCAACAGGACTGTAAGTAAAGAGCAGACTCATGCTTACAATATCATTTAGGGTGAATTCACACTGAGTAAACACTAGCTTATTCTGAACGTAAAACACGTTCAGAATAAGCGGCGTCTAAAGCAGCTCCATTCATTTCTATGGGGAGCGCTCGTATCCCCGCTCCCATAGAAATGAATGGAGCTGCTTTAGACGCCGCTTATTCTGAACGTGTTTTACGTTCAGAATAAGCTAGCGTTTACTCAGTGTGAATTCACCCTTACTGTGTTATTAAGTCTACATGACTTTTATAGATAGTTATTATCAGTCCTGTGCCACTTCTTATACTGCCCTCCTCCTGGATCCTGGACGGTTCTGGCTCCCATTAATCATTACTCTACATGCAGATAAGCGGTGCCACGCCTAATCACATGACGGTGCGGGCACGTGTTTCTTAGTAAGATACTGAATTTGTAAATAAAAACTACATGTAGACACCTGGAAATGTACTGAGAAATGAACTGAGAATACTTGTACAATATCTATTATATAGCAATGTGATTTGTCATAAAAAATTAGATGTTATCAGAGAATTCATGCTTTTGTGTTCTTGGCTGGCAGTCATCTACGCCAAAGTGATGGTCTATGTTTCAATACAAACTACCATCCCTTCTGCTGTAATGAGCTGACAATACTAGGTCTTCTTGGGAATTGAGACATTTTAGGTGACAGTCACCTTTGGTGTCATATGATGCTATAGGCAGCTGCTTAAAGGAATTATACCTGGGTAAGAAGACAAATCGTCTTTCTACCAGAAACAACACCACACCTGTCCATGGTTTGTTTTAGTTTAGTATTACCTCATTCGTTACATTATATTCATTCTAAGGGCCCTATTCAGTGAAAGATGGCAATATCTACACAAGAAATGAATAGCTAATACATTTTAATATATATACAAAGCATATATGTAATAGGAACTACCACAGTAACAGTGACTCAGCCGAATGTTTATTGAAGTGACTCTTAAGACGTGTGCCAGCTCATACTTCATCTATGCTGGTTTATACAAGGCAGGTCATGCGTGGAGAAATATTAAAGAGGAGCTGTCCACTCTCCTGATATGTTTCTATTAATAATTGCTTATGATATAATCATTCTGGAGCATATAATCTTAGGAACTCTGCATTGTCCTCTGTTACCCAGCACCTGTTACCCAGGAGAGGTCTCCTAGCATTATAGTTATATATAGGTGTCCCAGCGCCATATTGTCCCGTACTATAATCTAACACAATATAGAGATCCCACCTATACAAATATTTAGTTGCATCACTTATGCCTGTGGTTTTTCATACAGAGCTGTGGAGTTGGGGTCAAGGCCAGTAGAAAATTTTTTACTAACTCTGACTTCAAAATAAATAGCTTAATATTATTATTATTATTAATTATTATTATTATTATATTATAAAATTATTGATATTGCATAATGATTTAGATGCATAGCTTGTTGCATTACTTTTATATGTTTTCCTGAATAGGGCTCAGGCTACACGCTGCAGAAATGTTGCATTTTTTGTTGCAGATTTTGTTGCTTCAAGGAAATATAAGGTAAGCACTTTTATTTTCCATTATAGAAGATCTACTCTAGACTTTTGCTAAAAAAAACCACACGGCCTTTTCCTTAAGTGAGTGATGATAGGTGTGAAAGAAGTTCATTTTTCCAGTCGTTTAGCATGTGAGGGCTGCCGTTTTCATGGATCCTTCATACAATGCAGTGTATGAAGGAATCTGAGAAAATGGACAAAAACAGAACATTACAACAGACAGTCATGAGAATAGCCCTTGTACAGCCATGTGACATGTGGATATTCACATGAATAGGGTTAGAAGAGCTCTACTGCTTCTTTCTTTCATAGCTATCAGCCATTTGGCGATGACGTTGCAGTCGGTGGTTTGGCCTCCTGACGTCACATGCCTGGTTACGTATATCCTTATATAGCCTCCTTATTGCATTCTATAATGCAAATGACCTGACTGAAATAATATTATCGGTGTCATATGTCACTACATGCTTTTATTATGTCTGATTGTGTTATCTCATCTACCTGGCCTGGTGCCCTATGGTCTACATAGTGAGTATAGATATTATGTGTAGCTTTACTGCTTGCTTTATAGTCTTCTTATATTATGACTGTGATGTGTTCTTGGGATCAGGGGCGCCAGGACAGAATATGAGCATTCCTGACAAGTCAGACCATAACCTTCTGTTAATGTTTCATTGTAACTTGGGTATTCTCTGCTTTAGAGTTTCTTTAAAGAATCTAAGATAGCTGCAGAGATAATTCCCATATATGATGGCATAAATTACAATTAATAAACCCCTCAGCAGAAGGAATGTACTGCTAATAGTCTTTTTAATGGCTGCCAGGGGTTAACTATAGGGGTGCAGATTTAGTTGACACCAAGCCCTGGCAAAGACACCAGTACTATAAGTAGCACAAGGCGAGTGGGGCCCTGGCTTAGATTTTGCATCAGGACTCAGGAGGGTCTAGTTACTCCCCTGACTGCCACCAGGTCATTTGGCCATTTCAGTATGGAATTAACAAGTGGATGATCTGAACAATATTAATATGAATTCTCTAATAGTAAAATGGAGAATCATTAATAGCTCCAATTTGTTGTGGCTGCAGGCGACCCAGATCTTATCATTAAAGGATTGTCATAGATAGATAGAAATACATGGCTGCCTACCACGCCTGTCAGCACATTTTTTGTGGCATTGCATCTCCGCTTCTTTACTTCCAAATAGCTTAGTTTCAAACTATGTATACACAAACTATGGGAAGGTGTGGTGCCATTTTGATAAAAAGCAGCCATGCTTTTCTAATCCTGAAAGCCTCTTTTACTATGAAGAGGATAAGGAGCCTTGCAATAAATCAGCAGTAGCTAGAATTTAGTCCAGACGTTGGTCAATAGATAAGTATAAATCAATAACACAGAGAATATATACATGCAATAATCGTCTTCAAGAATGCATTTCAATATCAGGTTATAGCTGCATGTATCAAAGCCTATTGAGCACACTCAGTATTATATTTTTCTTGCTGTTTTCTAATGTATTTAGACTGTATACAGACTGTCAGAAACGCCCTTCTGACACTGAAGAGCTACACAGTGGCGTAACTGTGGCCCCAGTACACAGTATTATGCCCCATAGTGGCCCCTGCACACAGAATTATCGCCCCATAGTGGCCCTTAGACATACTATTATGCCACATAATGAACACCCATGAACAATTATTATACTCTGGGGTCTTTTCAGACCCCAGAGTATAATAATCGGAGACCCGGGGGGATACAAACATAAAAACACTGTTACTTACCTATCTCCGACTCCGCTGCAGACTTTGGTGGTGATCTTTAATGAAGTACGGACCCGGGACACAGGTAAACAATGGTTTGTGGACACAGAGTAAACATCAGCACTTGGAAACCAAACTTTAGCACAGGCTATCATCCCAATGGTCAATGGTCTGCCCCTTGGAGACGATTGTGTGCTATTTCAGTCCGCTATGTGTGTTTTGCCTGGATAGCACACCGACCCATTCATTTCCTGTGGACTCTACCATGTATTTCACAGATCCGTGTGCAGGCCGAGTCTGTGCCACAAAACTCAGAGCAGGTCCTAATCTGCTCAGTGTTTGCGGCATGAGCTCGCCCATAAAAGCCTATGGGAAAGTAAAAACTACAGACGACACACAGATGTACTCCATGTGTCATCCATATTTGCAAAACAGTTACCTAGCTACCCATAGGGTTTTTTCACTTCATTGTGTCATCCGTAAATACCGATGACACGCTGAAGCAATACCGTCCATTTTTGCAGGCATATGGCACTGATGCTGAAGAGGTACTGATGCCACAGTCCGCAAAAACTGAACACTGAACAGTATTTTTTCAGGCCGTAAAATCCAGACAGTCATCCGCAAGGGGTCACGAGACAACACGTTGCGGAATCACAGCATTTTTCACCATTTCAGAAACGCAGTGGGAACATGCTGTGTTTTACCTTTCCAGGAAACTGAATCAGATTTAATTTTATCTCATCCGCACAATGCAGAAAACACTGCGTTTTCAAATACGCCTAAAAAACGTGGCATGTTAATTCTGTCTGCTGTTTTTTTCTCCATAGACATATATGGGGAGGTAAAAATTTATTTTCCACAGAAGTCAAAATTTGTATCTATGTTTTGCTATTTGGGGCCTGAACCTGTAGGAATTTTTTAAGCTCTTTCTATAAACCAAACAAACCAACAGCTTATAAGATAGAAAATAGCCAAGGAGTAATATTCACCTTCCCAGTGTCCTGGATCTCTGATGCGGCGGCTGCGTCCCTGGTCCCACATCACTGTCTGTCCCTACTGCTCCAGCACTATAGTAAAGTGATGGGTTGCAGTCGCCGCATGTTGTGCGCCCAGGAAAGCGACAGCAGCGGTGTGGCGGAGAAGTGGTAAAGGTGGTATTACATACTCGTATTTTATACTAATTGCAAGATGTTTCTAAAATATTTGAGCGTTGACAACTCCTTTAAGAACTTCATCTCACATAGCATTGATGCCATTGTAAAGTATATGTAAAAATGACAGTGCTTTTAAATGTAACATACAATTTTTCATAGTTTTTACCTTTAGTGTCTTTACCATAGTACTAGTCATTGCTATGAAGAAAAGATCAATGACCCCCCAAAAAAACATCACAAAAACATCACAAACCAAATCCCTTTGTATGAAGCGCGCTTTGCATTGCCATATAGATTATAGATTTTACGGTAACGTTTGGTCATAATCTTTTGGCTGCGGAAAATGCATGATAAATCGCGAAACATAAAATGCAAACCACTGTGTGCGAATCTAGCCTGAAGCGCTTCACTTTGTCTTTTAGTTTATGTTAGCAATACTTATCCTAAGTTACAGACATTGCTCTGACCTGCTGAGACTCCTATGTAAGTTTCTTACCAGTAGAGAAGTGAGGCGGACAGTCGTGTGGTTCTGATAGTTGCTCAGATCTCTCCATGTGCAGCAGAGCTGTCTTGTGTGCTATATATAGCTGGTAGCAGGTAGTCTGACGTTGTATGAGGCGGGGCTGGCACTTTATAAGGCGGGTTTACACATTTCATGCGATAAGCATGAGTCAGCATGGCTCAAGTTACTGAGCTTATGAATGGGCTCAGCCTCAGTGACATAACCAGCATGTCTGTGATGGGAGACATAGAGACAGCTTACAGGCAGAGGGACAAGCCCAGCCCACAGAACAGTCTGGAAAGAGTAGGCTGAAGTGGAAATTTACGAAAAGGGGAAGAACTTCCAGCAGCAGGAATACAAAGCATCCATGTAGATCAAATACCCTATCAATTCTGTAGGGGATCGGACAAGGGGGTTTGGCAGAAGGAAGTTTACTGAACTTCTGAAACTTCTGCGCCACAAATTTCAGATGCAGCAGAGATGAGTTGGTCATCTGACACATTGGCTATGTGCTAAATTTTAACAATGTTCTCACCATGCACAAATTATGTACAGTAAATAGAGAAACCTAACTCTATAAAAGTACATGATACATAAATGATTATTTTAGTAATTTTGTGGATTTTGGAGTATTGTTTCAAAGGCACTTCCATAAAGAAGGAACACCAGTTTACACAATACTGGCTGTACTGAATATTGAATTCAATAGTGGCAGCGTGACCACCGCTGATAATAGCAGTATTCCCACTATAGTTCAATATGAGGGGAGATTTAATGGTAGGAGTTAATAAGGGGGCAATGTACTGTATTACAAAGGTTATGAGTAACTCTTCCTAGCAGAGGAACATTAATGTCCCCCTTGTTAGGCAACTAGTGCCACGTGATATGATAAGATAAGATAATCCTTTAATAGTCCCGCGATGGGGAAATTCAGTCTGTTACAGCAGCATGGATAATACAGTAATATACCCCAAGAAAGAACACATACAAGCAGTGGCGTAACTAGGAATGGCGGGGCCCCGTGGCGAACTTTTGAAATGGCCCCTCCCCCAACTGACACCGACGTCGAAGACCTCGACCGACCCCCTCCTCCGCACTCTATTATGTCCCTTAGTAAGCCCTGCACACAGTATTATATCCATTAGTGTTCCCTGCACACAGTATTATGTCCCTTAGTGGCCCCTGCACACAGTATTATGTCCCTTAGTGGCCCCTGCACACAGTATTATCCCCCTTAGTGGCCCCTGCACACAGTATTATCCCCCATAGTGGCCCCTGCACACAGTATTATCCCCCATAGTGGTCCCTGCACACAGTATTATCCCCCTTTGTGGCCCCTGCACTCAGTATTATCCCCCTTAGTGGCCCCTGCACACAGTATTATCCCCCATAGTGGCCCCTGCACACAGTATTATGCCCCATAGTGGCCCCTGCACACAGTATTATCCCCCATAGTGGCCCCTGCACACAGTATTATGCCCCATAGTGGTCCCTGCACACAGTATTATGCCCCATAGTGGCCCCTGCACACAGTATTATCCCCGATAGTGGCCCCTGCCCACAGTATTATCCCCCCATAGTGGCCCCTGCACACAGTATTATGCCCCATAGTGGCCCCTGCACACAGTATTATCCCCCATAGTGGCCCCTGCACACAGTATTATCCCCCTTAGTGGCCCCTGCACACAGTATTATCCCCCGTAGTGGCTCCTGCACACAGTATTATCCCCCATAGTGGCCCCTGCACACAGTATTACCCCCCATAGTGGCCCCTGCACACAGTACTATTCCCCATAGTGGCCCCTACACACAGTATTATGTCCCATAGTGGCCCCTGCACACAGTATTATCCCCCATAGTCGCCCCTGCACACAGTATCATGTCCCACTGTGGACACCCATAAACAATTATTATACTCTGGGGTCTTGTCAGACCCCAGAGTATAATAATCGGAGACCCGGGGGAATAGAAACATAAAAAATTGTCACCTGTCCCCGGCTCCTACGCTGTCTTCTCCACTGCCGTCCTTCAGCAATGACATCGGACGTCACATGACCTGGGACGCAGGCCGGGTTCATGTGGCGTCAGAAAGGACGTCAGGAAGAAGACCTGGCAAGAGGTAAGTAACAGTGTTTGTTACGTTCCCTTACCTCTCCCGGTCCGCCGATCATTATACTCAAATTATACTCAACTATACTGCAAAGATCCCCGAGTATAATGATAGTATTTGTGGGGCCCGCGGTATCACTTACCGATCCCGGCCCAGCCAGGATCGGCAAGTGAATAGGGCCCGTAACGGCCTATTAAAAAAAAAAAAAAATGCAGCTGTAGCGGCTGTCACCGGGCCCCCTAATGGCCCGGGCCCTGTGGCAGCTGCCTCTGCCGCCACTATGGTAGTTTGGCCTCTGCATACAAGCTCATAGCAGACAAGCAGAAAAGATACAAGCAGACAAAAAGTCATAGCAACAAGAAGAAAAAGACTCAGGATCATGTAGTTCTCTGTGTAGAGTGATCTTCACTTAGCCCGGTGTTGATTATACAGCCTGACTGTGGTAGGGAGGAAGGATCTCTGATAGCACTCCTTCTCACACTTGGGGTGAAGCAGTCGGTCACTGACAGTACTGCCCAGTGCTTTCCCGGTCTCATACACGGGATGGGAGTTGTTTTCCAGCATGGATCTCACCACGAACCATATCTTTCTGTCATCCACCACCTGTACTGGGTCCAGGGGGCTCCCCAGGACATATCCGGCCCTTCTAATCAGCCTGTCATGTCTATTTCTATCCTTGGCTGGTATGTTACTCCTCCAGCAGGCCAATCTGAAGAATATGGCTGATGCTACCATCAAGTATAAACCAAGTGGTCCTGGTTGCAGTATAGTGCTTTTAGTTTCGCCAAAGCCTAAACATTCTATAAGCCCTCGCTTCTCCCCTACCCACGGCACTGATGAATAAAAAGCCGAAAGAGGGTGGGAATTGACTTGTGCTGCTAGTGGGCTATTTCAAGGGAAATAGTGCACCATCAAATTAGTTGGAGATGGCTACATCTCTTTATACAATCCTCTGATAATGACTAATAACAGACCAATAGTGAGCGAGTTCTGCAATCCTCTGCTAATGCTGTCAGTGAGGCTACTAAGAGTGAAGGATCTGTGAGCTTCTATTGGGTAAGATGTATCAAACGGGAACTGTCCTCTTCTAATGTGATATAGAGGCAGGTCCTTGATGTAGAAGCAGTAATGCTATATTTGAGTTTGTATCCTAGAAAGCTAATACCTGGTCTAAAGTATCAGGAAGTGTCTGATTTATCTATGTGCCGAATATAGTGCAAATTGATCCATTTCTTTGGAAAGACAGACAGACATACAACAGAAAATCCTTTTTATGTATATAAAGATTTGTATATAAAATTACAAAAATGAAGCAACTAAGCATTAAATGACTTTTCCTGATGATATTGATGAATTATTCTTGTTTGAATTTCCACCAGAGGGCAGCATCACTGGCCAGTTAACTGAGATGGCTTGGTTTTCCACCAATCAGAAAAGGGCACTATCCAGAAACCAATAGAACCACCCATGAAGTAATAAAAATTAGTTGACCACTCAAAAAAGGGCACCACCCAGAAAAATAGAACCACCCATGAGGTAATAGCCATTATGACTGCCAGCTGGCTTGGCTCTCCGCCAATCAGAAAAGAGCACAGCCCAGATTTCCACCAATTGGAGAGAAACACTGAGTATAAATAGCAGCCACTGCTCTCTATACCCCTCATTTCTAGTGATTGTCTTGTATGGTAGCGATTTCTTCCTTGGGAACATGTCTCATACAGAATGCAGTTGAATGCGAAGGATGAGAGTAGAATGAGCAGAACATCTAGCCTGAAGTTTCCAGTTGACCATATTCATCACTTTTCGAGGAAGGGAATTATGCCAAACACTTTAGTGCTAAGGCTCCAGTATTCCTGGCTGTTGTGATGGAGTGCTCGTTTTTGGCAGGATATGAAGCCCGGGCCTGGAGCTGTCACCATATAATACCCCATCACTTACAGCTGACAATGTATCAACATGTGGAACTGGATGAACTATTTAAGAATGTCATATCCCAGGAGGGGATGGGGGGGGGGGGGCACTATCACCCTGCTCTAAACCATGATGTATACTGGTGCATCATCCAGGTACTGTCACCTACAGACTTCTAAATGCCTCTTTCACAGACCCAAAGGGTTTTAAGTACAACCTAATGTGTCAAAAAATATAACTAATAAACATTTTATTATAAACCTGCAAGGTATGCTCACAGTGCCGCAGATACTATAAGATCGTAGGACGCCTGCGCAGTACGCTCTGTTCGGCGAACTTTGCCGAACGTACTGCGCATGCCAGCGGCCATAGTGCCGACACCGCAATTTCGAGCAAGCGCAGTACGTTCCTCGAAGTCTTCGCTGAACAGAGCGTACTGCACAGGCGTCCGACATCAAGCTGAAGAAGGAAGGGGAGGATACAGAAGAACATAGAGGCGGCGCTGCGGTCGGTTTTCGAGCAGCAATGGGGATGCCCCCATCGCTTCTCCTGCGCTTGGGCCCGCCCCCATCGCTGCAAGATAACTTTTTTTGTCCCCAGAGGAAAACTGCAGAATTTCCTCTGTTGACTTTCTGCTTCGATTATATCTACAGGGAAACTGCCCGTATTTCCATAGGTATAAGTGACATGCTGCAATTTCCAAAACTGCAACGGGATTCACTAAAATCCCATCCACTTTGCTGTGACAGTGAAGCGCTGCATTTTCTTCCATTTCCGCCACGTGGGGCCCTATCTCTCACCACTTTTGGGGTATAAATGTTGGCAGAAATTTATGTCAGCAATGAGCTAGTATAGATTTCTGCAGAGGTGCAAGGCTCAAGGAGGCTGCTACTGCATCTCATCATGAATCTGGTGAATACTACACTATTGCAGCGTCCATCAAGCCTGGCATACAATACGCTGGTCTTGGTCTATTTACTCCACTGTGGTGTTTTGCTGCAGGTTATGGTGTGTCTTCTATGCTAATGTGTGTCTAAAATTGCCACATAATCATCCTATTGATTTTAATGGGAAACTGTCCCCAAGGAAAAAAAATGTTGCAGAAAAAAACTGGCATTTTCATTCTAGTCGCAGTTTCATGCTGAAATGATGTCTTGAGACGGTAACAAAACAGCAGTCAATAGGAGAGATTAAGTACAGGCGCAATGAGGAATCCAAAAAACAGGAAGAATTAATAAATCAGGGCTCACAGGAATATCCAAAATATTTCACAGAAACCAATAGAACAGTCGAATTCTGATTAAGTGCATGTGTCAGAAACATCCACGATGCCAAGACAAGCTATATGGAATTTATTTGGGCTGTTCCTCATTGACAGAGCTGCAGAGCACACTTGTAGCAAACCCATTCATAGCAGGATCTTCATGCATTATACAGTCCTATGAAAAAGTTTGGGCACCCCTATTAATCTTAATCATTTTTAGTTCTAAATATTTTGGTGTTTGCAACAGCCATTTCAGTTTGATATATCTAATAACTGATGGACACAGTAATATTTCAGGATTGAAATGAGGTTTATTGTACTAACAGAAAATGCGCAATATGCATTAAACCAAAATTTGACCGGTGCAAAAATATGGGCACCTCAACAGAAAAGTGACATTAATATTTAGTACATCCTCCTTTTGCAAAGATAACAGCCTCTAGTCGCTTCCTGTAGCTTTTAATCAGTTCCTGGATCCTGGATGAAGGTATTTTGGACCATTTCTTTCTACAAAACAATTCAAGTTCAGTTCAGTTTGATGGTCGCCGAACATGGACAGCCCGCTCTCAAATGATCTGAAAACAAAGATTGTTCAACATACTTGTTCAGGGGAAGGATACAAAACGTTGTCTCAGAGATTTAACCTGTCAGTTTCCACTGTGAGGAACATAGTAAGGAAATGGAAGACCACAGGGACAATTCTTGTTAAGCCCAGAAGTGGCAGGCCAAGAAAAATATCAGAAAGGCAGAGAAGAAGAATGGTGAGAACAGTCAAGGACAATCCACAGACCACCTCCAAAGAGCTGCAGCATCATCTTGCTGCAGATGGTGTCACTGTGCATCGGTCAACTATACAGCGCACTTTGCACAAGTAGAAGCTGTATGGGAGAGTGATAAGAAAGAAGCCGTTTCTGCAAGCACGCCACAAATAGAGTTGCCTGAGGTATGAAAAAGCACATTTGGACAAGGCAGCTTCATTTTGGAAACAAAAATTGAGTTGTTTGGTTATAAAAAAAAGGCGTTATGCATGGCGTCCAAAAAGAAACAGCATTCCAAGAAAAACACATGCTACCCACTGTAAAATTTGGTGGAGGTTCCATCATGCTTTGGGGCTGTGTGGCCAATGCCGGCACCGGGAATCTTGTTAAAGTTGAGAGTCGCATGGATTCCACTCAGTATCAGCAGATTCTTGAGAATAATGTTCAAGAATCAGTGACGAAGTTGAAGTTACGCCGGGGATGGATATTTCAGCAAGACAATGATCCAAAACACCGCTCCAAATCCTCAGGCATTCATGCAGAGGAACAATTACAATGTTCTGGAATGGCCATCCCAGTCCCCAGACCTGAATATCATTGAACATCTGTGGGATGATTTGAAGCGGGCTGTCCATGCTCGGCGACCATCTAACTTAACTGAACTTGAATTGTTTGTCCAAAATACCTTTATCCAGGATCCAGGAACTGATTAAAAGCTACAGGAAGCGACTAGAGGCTGTTATCTTTGCAAAAGGAGGATCTACTAAATATTAATGTCACTTTTCTGTTGAGGTGCCCATACTTTTGCACCGGTCAAATTTTGGTTTAATGCATATTGCACATTCTCTGTTAGTACAATAAACCTCATTTCAATCCTGAAATATTACTGTGTCCATCAGTTATTAGATATATCAAACTGAAATGGCTGCTGCAAACACCAAAATATTTGGAACTAAAAATGATTAAGATTAATAGGGGTGCCCAAACTTTTTCATAGGACTGTATGTGGAGTTTATAGTATAAATATGGAATCTGACATTAAAATGAACATGCTACAGATCTTTAAGTCTGCTGGATGCTTCTTTGTCCCTGTGCAAAATTTCCATGAAATGAAGGTGCCATTTTCTAAACCTCTTCCACATGTTCTGTACTGTAAGGGAGCGTTCACACTACCGTCGGTGTCCAACAGCTAGTGTCCGCTGCTAATGTCCGTTCAAAATCTTGTGCGGACACTAGCTGCGTCCGTGACATTTTGCATTCATTTAAATGGACATCGGGTGCGTTCTTTTACAGTCCGTGTCTGTCCTTAATTGTCCGTTCCCAAAGATGTCCGACTTTTCAAGCGGACAGCAAAACCCGACATGTAGGTTTTTTTCTGTCCGCTTCCATCTTTGGGAACAGACAGTTAAGGACAGACACGGACTGTGTCCATTTAAATGAATGCAAAATGTCACGGACACAGCTAGTGTCCGCTGCTAATGTCTGCACAAGATTTTGAACGGACATTAGCAGCTGACACTAGCTGTCGGACACCGACGGTAGTGTGAACGCCCCCTAATAAACTCTGGTACGCAGAACTGCAATACAAGTTGGGTTGGTGTATATACACCAACCCATGTACAGAAAAGCAGAGACTGAAGGGTGGTCACTGCAAACAGTTGTATCTCAGGCATTACAAAACCTAGGACATAGCTCCTTAAAGGGGCTCTATCAGCAAAATCATGCTGATAGAGCCCCACATATGCGTGAATAGCCTTTAAAAAGGCTATTCAGGCACCGCTAAAGTTATATTGAACTATCTCCCCCGTTTTAAAATTCCCTAAAAAAGAATGTGATCTACTTACGCATCGTGAATGGTGGGCGGGCATTCAGGGTGCGCCGTCTTCTTCATCCACGCCTCTTCTTCCTCCGATGTCCTCGGGTCCCGTCTTTCTCCGGCGCTCGTGAACTGACATTGATAAAAAAAATGGCCTGGGCGCATGTGCAGTAGCATGCGGCTTCTACTACGGCTACTGCGCATGCGCCCAGGCCATTTTTTTAAATCAATGTCAGTTCGCGAGCGCCGGAGAAAGACGGGACCAGAGGACATCGGAGGAAGAAGAGGCGTGGATGAAGAAGACGGTGCAGGAAAGGGGCAGGTCGAGTGGAAAGGGGGCGGGGCCGAGCGGAAAGGGGGCGGGGCCTAGCGGAGCGAGCGGCATTCGCAGGCAGAGAGCAGGCCGGGAGAGGACCTGCTCTCTGCCTGAGTGTGAGGGGCGGCCGCTGGAGCCGCCCCAATACACCGCTCGCTTCCCGTGTCAGACTGCAGACACAGTGACGCTAAGCCAGTCCAGGACAGCTTGTCCTGGACTGGCTTAGGTCAGCAAAAATGCCGCCCTCCCGAGGCCCTGGCATAGCGCCGCCTGAAGCGGTCGCTTCAGGTCGCCTCATGGGAGGTGCAGCGCTGTCTGTGATACAACTGTTTGCAGTGACCACCCTTCAGTCTCTGCTTTTCTGTATAATACAGGAGCTCACACAGTCATTCTCCAGTGAAAAGCAGTGTACTGCTTGCCGTAGAAGCTCTGGTGGCAGTTTTTGGTACTGCAGCACTGCCCCAGTGAAGTATATAGCCCAATAGTGAACCAGTGGAGGATACAGCAGACCACTGCTGTGGAAAGAATAAATGAGGGTGAGAAGTACTTTCGCAAAAAGGAGCCAAAAAGACATGAAAGTATATTACAAAATATATCAGTGGCACAGTTGCTGCCAGAAAATCAAATGTTCACTTACTTTTTAAAGGTATGCAAAATGAAAAAAGAAGGGGGGTGGGGGGGGGTCACTAACCAGCGTAAATTACAATAAGTTTTACTAATTCAGGAGTCCAAACTGTTATATTAGCCTAAGGCTGGTCTTACACGGCCATGATGATTTTACGGTCCGCAAGTTGCTGATCAGCAACATAGACTCCGCAGACACCCGTGTTCTGCCGCACTCGCCCATAGAACTCTAGTGCTGTTACGGACCTGCTCTATAAATTGCGGACCTTGGTTGCGGCATGACACACCATGGATAAAATATCCGGTGGTGTAAGAGGCCGCACTGAATATAATGTGTCCGCAAATGGTCTGCAATTGAAAACCCTCAATTGCAGACTTACATTAGGCTGTGTAAGACCAGTCTAATTTGTTTTCATAAAGATGTGAGCCCCACAATGGGCAAACGGGAGACTGTGGATTGCAAATGTTCAGATTTTACTGCATTTTTTTTTTTTTTTTAGCTAAAGCCAGGAGTGGATTGCCAGGGGTGGATCCGGGCTGGGCAAGCCGGGCAACCGCCCGGGGCCCCGCGCCCAGCGGGGTCCTGCGGCATGGCCCGGACCTAACAAAACGGTCCTGGTCAGCGGGAGGTATGTCCCAATTTCAGTTCATCGGCGTCCGTAGGACGCCGATGAGCTGAATACATAGGCGTTTAAAGCAGGAGCTGTCACAGCTCAGCTCCTGCTTTAACGCTGAGCTCCGGCATTTGTGGCCGCGATGTGATGACATCACATTGCGCCTACAACTATGTGAGCGAGTGAGACTGTGGAGAGAGTGGCGGGGGAGCGAGGGAAGGTGAGTATGGTTTTTTTGTGTGTTAAACATTAAGGTGGAACATAATGAAGGGGGCCCATGAAACTGTGGGCAGATGAAGGGGGGGGGGAACGGCATGACACTGGGGCAGATGAAGGGGGGGAGAACGGCATGACACTGGGGCAGATGAAGGGGGGGTACGGCATGACACTGGGGCAGATGAAGGGGGGGAGAACGGCATGACACTCTGGCAGATGAAGGGGGGAGAACAGCATGACACTGGGGTAGATGAAGGGGGGGAGAAAAGCATGACACTGGGGCAGATGAAGGGGGGGAGAAAGGCATGACACTGGGGCAGATGAAGGGGGGGAGAACGGCATGACACAGGGGCAGAACGGGGGGACATGAAACTGTGGGAAGATGAAGGGGGGGAGAACGGCATGACACTGGGGCAGATGAATGGGGGGAGAATGGCATGAAACTGGGAAGAAACGGGGGGACCGAAAACTGGGGGGACATGAAAGTGGGGACAGAGATGGAGGGGGGGCATGAAACTAGGGACAGAAGAAGGGTGTATATGAAACTGGGGGAGTGATGGAGGGGGGACATATAATTTACAGGTGACTGTAGGAGGATTATACTGTGTGGGAGCACATGAAAAATGAATGAGAATAGATCAACATAAAAGTGGGTGAAGCCAAGTTTGCCGTGGCACGCTGCGTGCACTGCACATTTTGTCCCTCTTTCTGATCTTCAAAAGTTGGGAGGTATGGGTTAGAAGCGCGAGGCCCTTAAAGGAGTATTCTCATGTCCCTTACTCACCAGTCTTCGCGCTGTAAACTCTTCTATCTTCCTGGTTTTCTTGCGTCTATTTGTGGGCGGGGTTTCATATGCAAAGCCAGCAGCGAGATGATGTCGCTTCTATGCCACTGGCCTTGCGTGCGCGCTCCCAATGCAGCTAATAGTACACAAATAAGATCAGTTTTATAAGTTGGTCAAACACAGCTAACTAGTTTTAAAAAAAACGCCTTAAAAACGCATTTTTAGAGCTAATTTTTTCAAAAAATCCCCCCTTCCCAGGGGTGGTATTCCATAAGTAAGTAGGGCCTCACCAAAGTCAATTTCCCAGGGCCCTGCAAAGCCTGGACCCGCCACTGTGGATTGCCATTCTTGGCTTTGGCAACAAATTTGCAACAAAAAAAGCTGCGCTTCCACAAAGTGGGTCCTCAAACTTGGCAAACTTTGAAAGTCGCAGCAGGTCAATTATACGTAACAATGGCAGGTACCCTATAGGGATAACAGAAGCAGAAAATCTGCAGAGGTTTCCTTTCTTTGAAAAGTGCTATGGGAACACCCACAATGAGTTGCCATCACAGTTTTTCCCGCAGCGCTTTTTGGATGTGGCCCTCTACTTAGGACCTTAGCCTAAAGAAGTTCTCTGGGATCAGAAATTTGACATGGGATGTATAGAAAATAAATATTTGTACTTAAGAGCATCCTCCCCTCATTTCCTATACTGGGCCGACCATATGCAGCAGTATACAGCAAGTCATAGAGAGCCTTGGAATAGGAAATGGTACAAAGAAGAGCTACTATGATAGTAGAAAGCTATATATATATATATATATATATATATATATATATATATATATATATATATATATATACACTCACCGGCCACTTTATTAGGTACACCATGCTAGTAACGGGTTGGACCCCCTTTTGCCTTCAGAACTGCCTCAATTCTTCGTGGCATAGATTCAACAAGGTGCTGGAAGCATTCCTCAGAGATTTTGGTCCATATTGGCATGATGGCATGACACAGTTGCCGCAGATTTGTCGGCTGCACATCCATGATGCGAATCTCCCGTTCCACCACATCCCAAAGATGCTCTATTGGATTGAGATCTGGTGACTGTGGAGGCCATTGGAGTACAGTGAACTCATTGTCATGTTCAAGAAACCAGTCTGAGATGATTCCAGCTTTATGACATGGCGCATTATCCTGCTGAAAGTAGCCATCAGATGTTGGGTACATTGTGGTCATAAAGGGATGGACATGGTCAGCAACAATACTCAGGTAGGCTTTGGCGTTGCAACGATGTTCAATTGGTACCAAGGGGCCCAAAGAGTGCCAAGAAAATATTCCCCACACCATGACACCACCACCACCAGCCTGAACCGTTGATACAAGGCAGGATGGATCCATGCTTTCATGTTGTTGACACCAAATTCTGACCCTACCATCCGAATGTCGCAGCAGAAATCGAGACTCATCAGACCAGGCAACGTTTTTCCAATCTTCAATTGTCCAATTTCGATGAGCTTGTGCAAATTGTAGCCTCAGTTTCCTGTTCTTAGCTGAAAGGAGTGGCACCCGGTGTGGTCTTCTGCTGCTGTAGCCCATCTGCCTCAAAGTTCGACGTGCTGTGCGTTCAGAGATGCTCTTCTGGCTACCTTGGTTGTAACAGGTGGCTATTTGAGTCACTGTTGCCTTTCTATCAGCTCGAACCAGTCTGGCCATTCTCCTCTGACCTCTGGCATCAACAACGCATTTCCGCCCACAGAACTGCCGCTCACTGGATGTTTTTTCTTTTTTGGACCATTCTCTGTAAACCCTAGAGATGGTTGTGCGTGAAAATCCCAGTAGATCAGCAGTTTCTGAAATACTCAGACCAGCCCTTCTGGCACCAACAACCATGCCACGTTCAAAGGCACTCAAATCACCTTTCTTCCCCATACTGATGCTCGGTTTGAACTGCAGGAGATTGTCTTGACCATGTCTACATGCCTAAATGCACTGAGTTGCCGCCATGTGATTGGCTGATTAGAAATTAAGTGTTAACGAGCAGTTGGACAGGTGTACCTAATAAAGTGGCCGGTGAGTGTATATATATATATATATATATATATATATATATATATATATATATATATATATATATATATATATATACTAGCTTTTACCCGCGACTTCGTCTGCGGTGAGTTGAGAATTGGGCGGACTTAGACGTGTGAAACTGTAAAAGTGCTTTAAAAAGTTTGGTGGGCTAGCAAATGTGATTTGATGTGTTATATTGTGTATGTTGTGATACAGACAATGTGATGTGTTATACAGCCTGTGTACAGGAGTATATATGTATCAGGTACTGTATATAGGAGTGATAGGAGATACATGTAATTATATAGTATATACAGCCTGTGTACAGGAGTATATATGTATCAGGCACTGTATATAGCAGTGATAGGTAATACATGTAATTATATAGTATATACAGCCTGTGTACAGGAGTATATATGTATCAGGTACTGTATATAGCAGTGATAGGAGATACATGTAATTATATAGTATATACAGCCTGTGTACAGGAGTATATATGTATCAGGTACTGTATATAGCAGTGATAGGAGATACATGTAATTACAATGTGATGTGTTGTATTGTGTATGTATAGTGGAAAGCTACTGTATATGTAAATGTGAGTGAGTAGAGTGAGGGCTACTCCTGAGGAGACAGTAAGGAGTGTGCAGGCAGGTTGAGGCAGGAAATGCCAGGCAGTGTGTGTGAGTCTATAGCTGGGGCTAGGAGTCCTGCTTTTGTGAGTCTCCTGCTAGGAAGCCATGTTGTTTAGTGGCACCAAAAGTAGCCTGTGACTCAATCCTGAGGGAAAACTATGTTTGTGGAAAATTGCACGCAAATCCGTCCAGGCGTTTTAGCGTGATTGAGGAACAAACATCCAAACTCACAAACATCCAAACACACAAACTTTCACATTTATAATATTAGTAGGATATATATATATATATATATATATATATATATATATTATATATATGTTTATTCTATCACTTTGGAGCCACCCCATTCCCTTTATTCACATCCTCTTTCATTCTCTGGTTGATCTTGATGGATATATCTTTTTCAGACATACCATGTAACTGGCCAATGTGATTTGTTTTGGGCACCTGCAACACTTTTTCCTGTACAACTCTACATAACTCCATTTTTTCCATTCATTTAATGGATTAATATCAAACAAAGGTAATTGCATACTAAGAATTTGTCCATACATGCTTATTGGATACCCTATGTGATCATACTTTGTCTTCCCCTTAGAAGGAATGTACAAGATGACTGTGGAATATGACCCCACTACTCACTGTAGCAGTCCTAAGTATTCAGCATTGCTATGTGGTCTAACTTTAGATCTGGAAGCTCTGCTAGATTTCATGAGCATCTCAATTTCATTCTCACAGCTGGATCTTTTGAAATAAAAATAGCAATGACCTACAGTATAATTATTTTTTTGGCAATTTGCAATGACATCTTGTGTTTTTCCATAAATCACTATGTAGTGAATTATGAGATACAAAATTAGTAAAATGTATAAAAATAAATTTTAAAAGGATTTTTCAATATGCCTGTGCGGGAGCTGGGAGTTACAGTAATAGACAGGGAGTGCATGCAGCTGCTCCTTCTCAAATAATAGGAGTGACACTGCATCTCCCGAGACCACTATGCTGTGCACAGGGCTGATGCATATCTCCTATTACATGAATAGAATCAACTGCATGTCATCCCCATCCATTGCTGCAACTTTGTGCGTCCGGAAATCTGATCTGTGTGGGGTTCAGGTGTCGGACCCCCACAGATTACACCCTGATGATGACTTGTGGATAAGTCATCAGTATAAAAAATCCTTTTGGGGCAAAACAACCCCTATAATAACAGTAATGGACATGACACGGTTTTATCCCGTGATAACTGCTTTAAGATTTGTCTGGCTTACTGTGCTCAGCAGGACCCGGTGGCCCCAGAGATGAGTCCAATAAGACTCATCCGACTCATCTGTAGGTAAGTATAAAGGTTTTTTATTTTTAATGCAGCGACAGATTGCATTATAACAACGCCCATAAGGACCTATGGGTGGTTTTGTTTTCCAAATTGCCCTGACAGGTTCCTTTAAAATCTGTTAATACACAGTTTTATGCAAAAGTTTTAAGCAGGTGTGGGAAAATACATCAAAGAAAGAATTATCTTCAAAATTCTAAATGGATGAATAAAAGGGAAATTTAAACAAATCAATATTTGGTGTGAATGCTGTAACCCAATAGAGAATACAGGAAGATTGGAGCAGTACTTGTTGCCAACAGTGGCCTCGCTCAACCGACTCTACTAGACCACGTCCTGAGCTGGCAATTGTTGAGGGGGCCTGCAGGGTACCTGATGGTGGTGGTAGTTCCTGTGGGGACCTTCGGTGATGGTGGTTGAACGAGCCCAAGATGGTAGGAGCAGGAATGCCTCAGAAGACGACAGTTGCAGCTGAACTTAAGATTGGACTTTACTAAAGCAGACAACAGCAACAGTAGCTTCCAGATGAGTGTAATGGTGTGATGTGAGTTCCACTGTGGAATATGGTATGAGCCAAGTAATTGTTTCACAGCAGGACACATTCTGCCCAACAGAATGATTAAATCTAGTGCCTCATAAGTCCCAATGTCACCCTGTCAATTTGTCAGTACCAATATAATTAGTAAGAATTGCCCACAAGAGATGATCACTTTATAGGAAAGGGCAAAACTGGCTTAAAAAACCCCCCAAAAAACAAAAACAGTCAAAAATGATCCCTATATGGAAGCAGATGCTGCATGAACATAGCATTGGAGTAGTGGTATGGCATTGGGAGGGAGAGGGATTAATCTATTATCTATCTATCTATCTATCTATCTATCTATCTATCTGTCTATCTATCTATTTATTTTTTTATCTGCAACATTGTGGCACCAATAATATTAAATAATAGAACGCCCAGGCCACAGAAGATGCCTAACTCAGTAATGGCAGTGATGGTAAATGTGGCAACATCAGTGGCAGTAAAGTATGGAATAGAATGCGACAAAGCAGGCCACAGGAGATGATGTCTGACTGAGTAGGTGTAGCTGGCAGCATAAGCAGTACAGGTAATGGAAGACAATGCTTAGCAGATCTGTTCATTGGCATCAGCCAGAGGTCACTAAAAATCCTCAGCATCCTCATTTATTTTCACCAAAGGAATTTTTCCATATTTGTGGTGGACAATTTGGCCCACCTAGGTGTCACAACACCACCAGCAGCAGCATTGAGCATTACGCTTGAGGTTGGATAAGACAAAGCACTCATTACAAACTGGGTCAGCTCCTGGCACTGGTGTGATCTGCTGACCCAAAATTTCAGTGGGATCAAGGATAACAGTAACAGTAAAGGAACAATCTAGGTATGACTGTACATGGCTGTGTAGCCAGTGAGCGTCAATTTCCTGCTGTGAATCTGGTAGACACTAAAAAGTAAAAAAAATTCTCATTCATTATGTTCCAGATAGTGTCCTGACTGCTGCTGGTGCTGCATATTTTTCCTCCTGTCACTTAAAGGGGCTCTATCATTGGGAAAGTCATTTTTAACTAATCACATCCTTGCATAGCATTTAGAAAGTCTATTCCACACCTACCTTTAGTATGTAGATTGCCTGAGTGGTTTCTGAATAAGTCCATTTTTATTCATATGCTAATTAGACTGGTGCACGATGCATCGTGCACCCCCTTTGCTATTGTTTCCTATGCACAGGCTGCTGCTGCTGATGACTCGGCTTCCTGTTTGCACACACACATAGGAGATAATAGCAGAGACAGTGCTGCTGAAAACTTCCTGTGCTGGCAATAAAATTGGACTTATTCGGAAACCACTGAGGCAATCTACATACTAAAGGTAGGTGTGGAATAGCCTCTCTAAAGCCTATGCAAGGATGTGATTAGTTAAAAATTACTTTTCCCAGTGATAGAGCCCCTTTAAAGCTGTGGCAGAGACAGTGGAGCACTGACTGAGTGAGGAGGACTGAGAGAGGCACAGGCAACCTGTGCAAACATGGTACTGGCCTTGGCAGTTGGGCACCTAAAAGTTCTGGTCTATACTAATAATACTCCAATTTTTCCTACATAATTCTATTTTGGATTTAAAGTGAAGATTTAAAAGCTATCCAATACTCATCCCTCTGCTTCATGCTAGTAATATGTGTGTCATGCTTGCAAGTGTGTGCCCAGACCTGCCATCATTTTTCTTGGCCAGTGTGGTTGGCATAATCCTCATTATCTTGAATGTGATAAGGGTTAGCCTTGTCCCTTGGCTGTAAAATATCAAGGCTCTCCTTTGCATCAAAAGGAAAGTCTAAGGGTGCATTCATACGGAGGAAAATGGTGAGGAATTTGGTGTGGAATTTCAGCGCTGAAAAAAAGCCTCCCGTTGACTTCAATGGGTTCCTTTTTTTGATGGAACCCATTTTTTTTTGATTGAGCATAGTGGTCTCTGGGGCCTGTGAGCGCAGCCTGTCACAGGGCTCACATAAAGGTTATTTTGTAAATAATAAAAAGTGGCGATTAATCTCCCTTACCACAGATCCTGTAAGTAAAAATCACTACACTGACACACTCCCCTGCACCCTTCATTATCCCTACTCTCCTCTGTCTCATCCATCCATCTATCTATCTATCTATCTATCTATCTATCTATCCATCTACATAAATTCAGAATTTTTTTGTGACCCATAAATAGGATGCAGACAGCAGCAGTTCTGGTGGCACAAAATTTACAACTTGTTACAGGCCATCTGGCAAGCGGTCAGAGCCGCTGCTTGTATCTGCACCCTAAAATATATTTGCCATATAAAAGCAAAAAATTTTTGTGCTCAATACATGAAAATTTTTGTCATACTTTTGGGGTACAGACAGGCAGTGGTTCTGGATGCACATAGTGTAGGGAAGAAATGTATTGCTTATTGTCGACAACTGGTTACTGACCATGTGGCGATCAGAGTCACTGCATGTATCTGCACCCTAAAATATATTTGTCATTTAAAAGCAGATTTTTTTGTGCTAAATATATGAAGGTTGTTGGAGAATATAGTGCTCCAAACAATATTATATGCTGAGTACTTACTGGCTAACAATCCTTCCTCCTGCTATGCCAGATCTCAATACTGGAAACCCACAGCTGTGCCAGAAATAAAACAGTTTCTAGCTGTGACATTTAGTATGGGGCTTACAAAGAAATCTGAACTAAAGTCCTACTGGTCTACTGACCTCATTCACCAGTATTCTCTGCTGTGATAGCCTGGACACACTAGGAAACTTTAATGATATTCTTCTTCAATGATACCCTTCCCAAATGGAAGCGGTAAAGACAAGTTGGAAGAAGTAAAGACAGACTATACAAACTAAGGCCTCTTATTAGCCACTTAAACATAATTTTTGCAGAGCTATACACCCCTCATATAAATATAGCCATTGGCAAATCCCTGATTCATTTCACAGGCCATCTTGTTGTCAAACACTATATACCAAACAAGAGGGCAAGGTATGGAGTTACATTCTCCAAACTTTGTGAAAGTGGCACAGGATACATGTATGCATTCAGAATTTACAAGGAAACATAACTGCCTTCTTAGCCCCCCTCGCTGACCAACCTACATGAGTATTAATGGGAAGATTGTGTGGGATTTCATAAACCCATTACTACAATCAGGGCTATCATTTATACTTTGACAATTATTACACAAGTATAGCATTTTGCCTCAAAGAAGAATACGCTTAAATTTAAGTAGAAAAGAAGGGGTGGGTGTGTAATTTGTTCCATATAGTCATCTTGTCACTTCACAGCAGCTGTAATGATCGTATGGTGTCAGCAAACCAGCTATGGAAAAATTGGCCTTCAAAAGCCAGTCTGCACACCATTCATTGCAAGCTCTGCTGCGGGGCCATTATTATATAGAAAACACTTAAATGTGGTATCTACACAAACAGCAGAAATAAGAAAATATATTTTGGAATATATTTCTTGCAATTAATTTTTTTTGAGGTTATTATGTGCATAACTGTTAGAAAACACTTTTTTAAAAACCTTTTTTGCCATTGTCCATCTTTTTTTTAAAATTTTGTTATGAAATGTGAAAGCCCATTCTGTTCCGAGAAATACATGTATGCTGGCACAGTAATAGTAAAAAACCCCCCCAAAAATGCAGTAAAAATGAAACGTAGCTAAAACATGAAAATGTGCCTGGTCTGGAAAAAGCATCTGGGATGTATATGATCAGATCAAGTGTATCTGAGAAGTTCAGAGGCATATGGGGAAACATAGGTGTTAATGTGGATGTTAAGGTTACCTATGATGGGTATTGGAATTTCCCAGGACAGGAATTGGGAATCCATGAAACAAAGTGATCCAGGAATTGGTAGGGTGAGCCATGGGTATGGTAGAAGACAGATATTTGCAGGGAGAATGGATGGAAAAGTCTATTTGCTTGAACTTCACAAGAGGGGAAGGTGAGTGAAGGTACTTAGGGAATGACCTGTGGTGATAGAAGGACTACTCTCCACTTGGCCTATTCTTTGGTTGGGGTATGTGAAAGGTGCAGCCCAACAAAACAGCAGAAACATGGGAATATTTTGAGATGAAGCAATCCTGAATAATTTCCAATTGCCAGGAATGCTCTATCCTGGTACTCAGATTCAAACGCCTAACGTCTGCAGTTTTAAACTTGCCCTGAATGCTCATCTTTTTAGGCAGGATTGTCACACTAACTGATCAAGTAGAATTACAAAGAGTCTCATTTCATCTAGTGCTCTGATTTGAAGAGTATTTAAACTAAAGAGACTGGAATTTGGTGAAGCACCTAGGGGCCATGGTGGGTGACTCTTGGACCCTCAGAAGTAGTCATTATATTGATCTGGGAACAAAAAAGGAAAGGGAATATTAACTTCAGCTAATGTATATGGTGGCCTCATGCAAAACCTTACCACAGTCCCTATCTACATAACTTCTCCCATCAAAGTATCATAGAATCACACAGTGGGCTCAAGTACTGCACAATGATAACAGCTAAAGGTCGAGTAAAAGTACCACTTGGAGCTGACTTTGGAGTCAGTCACTTGTCTCTGTGGTTTTCCACCACAAAGGTTGAAAGCTGCGGGGCAACATTGATGCTTGCAGGTGTGTAGCAGCAAAACTCCTTTTTCCCAAACAGAAATCCTACAGCGTGATTGCTGTGTGGACCTAGTCTTATGATTATTTCTTCTGGTGTACCAAAATACTGTCACGTAAATGCTACACTTCTGGTTACATTCTTTTTCTGTAGATTATACATTTACATATGAGCTCCCAGCAGCTTCAGGGTCAGAAGCTCACAGATCAGATGGAAGATTATGGATGATATTCATCACATATACTAGTACGAGTATGCATATTCTATGGGAAATGATGACCTAAGTTAGTGCTAGAAGATGGGATCTTTCAAGACTAGAATGACAACCATTTTATCATACCTACATATGTCTGAATAGATAAATTGCTACCGTACCTGGCGAATACGCTACCGTACTGTTTTTAAACTAGAATAGATAAGGTTGAGAAGACAAATACGGAATTTCCTACATGTAGATTACAATTACTTGTATAAAGGGTGGAGAAATCATCTCTGGCTCTAAAAATAGCAATTAGATTAAAAATTACTGGATTAACCGGTTAAGGACCGCTGGCCGTAAAATTACGGCCAGTGATCCTGGTACCTAAAGACCGGCCGATTGTAAAAATACGGCCGGTCTTTAGACTCCATTTTAGAGGGGATCGCGCGTCCCCCCGGCGACAGTCCCGCCCCCACTACCGGCGCGGGACTTGGTGAACATGCCGGGGACCGATCTGATTGGTCCCCGGTCATGTGATCGCTGTGACAGCAAGTCACAGCGATCCGTTCTATTTACTGTAGTGACGGCTGCTTCTAAGTCTCCTCCTTCTCCTCTTCTTCTTACACTTAGTTTCTTTTGTGAGGAGAAGAGAAGAAGAAGCGATATTTTAGAGCAGCAGCTGTCACAAAGCACTATACTTTGTTTCCACTGCCCAAAAACCCATCGATCACCCCATCCACTGCCCAAAAACCCCTAATTCCCACCCCATATCACCTTATACATAGATCATATATATATATATATATAAAAATAAATATATATATATATCTCTGTATATCAGATCTAGATAGGGAGATATATCTATATATATATACCCGCCATATAGGTATATATATATATATATCTGTCCCCTGTATAGCGCTAACATATTCTGCGGCGCTTTACAGCCACTGTGCCAAAGAGGGCTCGCAGTAATCAGCTCTCTAGCTAAATACATATATATATATATATATATATCTACCGTATAAAATATAGATATATATATATATATATATATACCCGCCATATAGGTATATATATATATCTGTCCCCTGTATAGCGCTAACATATTCTGTGGCGCTTTACAGACATTGTCAGCCAAAGTGTCAAAGAGGGCTCGCAGTAATCAGCTCTCTAGCTAAATACATATATATATATCTACCGTATAAAATATATATATATATATATATATATATATATATATATATATATATACCCGCCATATAGGTATATATATATATCTGTCCCCTGTATAGTGCTAACATATTCTGTGGCGCTTTACAGACATTGTCAGCCAAAGTGTCAAAGAGGGCTCGCAGTAATCAGCTCTCTAGCTAAATACATATATATATATCTACCGTATAAAATATATATATATATATATATATATATATATATATATATATACCCGCCATATAGGTATATATATATATATCTGTCCCCTGTATAGCGATTATGGCGAGGAGGTTTTATACTAGTGAGGAGGCATACGCCATTCTTTGGTCAGATGCATCAGATGCGTCTGACACTGAAACATTTGCAGACAATGAAAATGACAATATAAGTGTCAATTCCGATATGTCTTCAGGGGACGTTCTCCCTGATGACATTGACTCTTCAGATGGTGAAGGTGCAGGAACTAGCAGTGCGGCAGCAGACAGTGACACTTTCCCACTAATTGATGTGCGTTCCCTCCAGTGGGCACCTGCTCCATCTTTTGCCCCTAGAGTCCACCCATTTACTGCATCTCCTGGCATAACAGTGGATGATTCCCAGTTTACCCACATGAATTATTTTAGTTTATTCATAAGCGACGACCTCCTCAATGAAATTGTCCTTCAAACGAATTTATATGCCACCCAGTACATAACCCAAAAACCTTCCTCTGCCCATGCCAAAGATTGGACACCCACAGATCTAGTGGAAATGAAAAAATTTTGGGGCCTCACCCTAAATATGGGTATTGTAAAAAAGCCCTCAATCAGATCATATTGGTCAAAAAGTCCCGCACAGTCAACCCCAATATATTCGGCAGTCATGTCCAGGCTTCGCTATGAGCGAATAATGAGGTTCCTTCACTTCAGTGATAATTCACAGGCCCCCCCAAGTGATGATCCAAACCGTGATCGGTTATTCAAACTAAGACCCCTCATAAATTATTTGAACCACTCCTTTTTACAACATTACACCCCAGAGCAAAACGTCAGTGTGGACGAATCCCTCCTTAGTTTTCACGGCAGACTGAGCTTTCGCCAATATCTCCCTTCCAAACGGGCAAGATATGGCATAAAGCTATATAAGCTTTGCGAAAGCAGTTCTGGCTACACCGCCGCCTTCAGAATATATGAGGGACGAGATAAAAAAATTAATTCCCCAGGATGCCCCCCAAATTTTCCCATCAGTAGTAAAATAGTGGTGGAGATAATGCAGCCCCTGCTACACAAAGGGTACCACTTGTATTGTGACAACTTCTATTCAGGTGTGGCCCTATTTAGACACTTGCATTGTGCAAACACAGGAGCATGTGGAACCATGCGCAAAAACCGAATTGGTTTTCCGCAGCAGCTAGTGGGGAAAGGCATACAAAAGGGGGAGTCCTGTTCTTATTCTTGTGAGGAGCTGTTGGCAGTGAAATACAGAGATAGGAGAGATGTATATGTGTTGAGCACAATACACCCCACAGGAACAGTGGCAGTGAGGGAAAGAGGGGCAACAGCAGACAAGCATAAGCCAATAAGTGTGTCCGAGTATAACAAACACATGGGGGGGGGGTGGATTTAAGTGATCAAATCTTACAGCCCTATTTGATAAAAAGGAAAACCAAAACCTGGTACAAAAAAGTGGCCATCTACCTAATACAAATTGGAATTCACAATGCCTTTTTACTTTATAAAAAGAAGGGAGGCACCGACAAATATCTGGATTTCCATGAAAAAATAATTCACAACCACCTTTTTGACCCTCAGGACCCCATAGAGAACCCCCAGTCTGAAAATGTCAAAAGACTAACTGAAAGGCATTTTATCAGTCTAATTCCCTCCACAACAACACGAGCTAACGTGCAAAAAAAATGCCGTGTCTGCGCCAAAAATGGGCGACGCAGAGATACCCGTTACTTTTGTCCCTCATGCCCCTCACAACCAGGCCTGTGTATTTCTTGTTTTGAGAGATACCACACTGTTGTTCATTATTAGAGCTCTTCCCCAGAAAATATTCCACTTCTAATTTTGTGGTTGCCACCAAGCCCCATTTTTTGCATAAACCTGCAAATTCCTATTGTTATAAACTCTAAATTCCCTAAATTATACCCCTAGATGAATACATTGGGGAACAAAAATACTAATTACATTTTTTGCATAAACCTGCAAATTCCTATTGTTATAAACTCTAAATTCCCTAAATTATACCCCTAGATGAATACATTAGGGAACAAAAATACTAATTACATTTTTTGCATCTTTTTCAACATTTCACAAAAAATCTGGATACTCTAAGAAGATGCTAAAGCACTTATTGAATGCCTGCAAACTATTCTAGCAAAATCTGGCCTACAAAATCCAATTAGCGCTCCATCCGTTCTGAGAGCGACCGTGTGCCCGTACATTCGGGTACCAGCACATATGGGGTATTGTCACGTTCGGGAGAAATTGGGTAACAAAATGTGGGGTGCAATTTCTCCTTTAACCCCTTGTGGAAATGCAAAATTTGGGGTAAAGCAACATTTTATAGCAAAAAATGTCATTTTCCCATTTGCTGGGCCAATTCTGTGAAACAACTGTAGGGTCAAAGTGCTCAATATACCCCTTGATAAATTCCTTGAAGGGTCTAGTTTCCAAAATGGGGTGATATTTTGGGGGTTTCCACTGTTTTGGCACTTTGGGGGCTCTGCAAAAGGGACATGATGCCTGCAAACTATTCTAGCAAAATCTGGCCTACAAAATCCAATTAGCGCTCCATCCGTTCGTACATTAGATTACCAGCACATATGGGGTATTGTCACGTTCGGGATGAATTGGGTAACAAAATGTGGGGTGCAATTTCTCCTTTAACCCCTTGTGGAAATGCAAAATTTGGGGTTAAAACAACATTTTATAGCAAAAAATGTCATTTTCCAATTTGCTGGGCCAATTCTGTGAAACTCCTGTGGGGTCAAAGTGCTCACTATACCCCTTGATAAATTCCTTGAGGGGTCTAGTTTCCAAAATGGGGTCATTTTGGGGATGTTTCTACTGTTCTGGCACTTCAAGGGCTCTCCAAATGCAACATGGTGCCTGAAAGATATTCCAGCTAAATTTGCCCGCCAAAATCCCAACAGCGCTCTTTCTGCTCTGGACCTTACAGTGTACCCATACATCACTTTACAGCCACATGTGGGGCATTTCTGTAGTTGGGGGAAAATGCGTAACAAATTGTGGGGTGCATTTTCTCCTTTAACCCCTTGTGGAAATGCAAAATTTTGGGTTAAAGCAACATTTTATAGCAAAAAATGTAATTTTCCAATTTGCTGGGCCAATTCTGTGAAACTCCTGTAGGGTCAAAGTGCTCACTATACCCCTTGATAAATTCCTTGAAGGGTCTAGTTTCCAAAATGGGGTCACATTTTGGGGGTTTCCACTATTTTGGCACCTTGGGAGCTCTGCAAATGGGACATGGTGCCTGCAAACTATTTTATCAAAATCTGGCCTACAAAATCCAATTAGCGCTCCATCTGTTCTGAGAGCGACCGTGTGCCCGTACATTAGGGTAACAGCACATATGTGGTATTGTCGTGTTCAGGAGAAATTGTGTAACAAAATATGGGGTGCAGTTTCTCCTTTAACCCCTTGTAAAGATGAAAAATTTGGGGCTACAGTAACATTTTATTACGAAAAAAGTAATTTTTCATTTTCACGTCTCAATGGTAAAAAAATCTGTGAGACACCTGTAGGGTCAAAGAGCTCACTATACCCCTTGATAAATTCCTTGAAGGGTCTAGTTTCCAAAATGGGGTCACATTTTGGGGGTTTCCACTATTTTGGCACCTTGGGAGCTCTGCAAATGGGACATGGTGCCTGCAAACTATTTTATCAAAATCTGGCCTACAAAATCCAATTAGCGCTCCATCTGTTCTGAGAGCGACCGTGTGCCCGTACATTAGGGTAACAGCACATATGTGGTATTGTCGTGTTCGGGAGAAATTGTGTAACAAAATATGGGGTGCAGTTTCTCCTTTAACCCCTTGTAAAGATGAAAAATTTGGGGCTACAGTAACATTTTATTACGAAAAAAGTAATTTTTCATTTTCACGTCTCAATGGTAAAAAAATCTGTGAGACACCTGTAGGGTCAAAGAGCTCACTATACCCCTTGATAAATTCCTTGAAGGGTCTAGTTTCCAAAATGGGGTCACATTTTGGGGGTTTCCACTATTTTGGCACCTTGGGAGCTCTGCAAATGGGACATGGTGCCTGCAAACTATTTTATCAAAATCTGGCCTACAAAATCCAATTAGCGCTCCATCTGTTCTGAGAGCGACCGTGTGCCCGTACATTAGGGTAACAGCACATATGTGGTATTGTCGTGTTCGGAAGAAATTGTGCAACAAAATGTGGGGTGCATTTCCACTTTTAACCCTTAGTAAATGTGTAAATTCTAGGGCTAAATGAATATATTAGTGATAGAAATTGAAAAATGTAAATTTGACCTCCATTTTGTTTTAATTGCTGTGAAATGCTGAAAGGGTTAAAAAACTTTCTACCTGCTGTTTTGGATTCTTTCAGGAGTGCAGTTTTTAGAATGGGGTGACTTATGGGGGTTTTTATTACAGAGGCCTTTCAAGTTCCCTTCTGAACTGAACTGGTCCCTTGAAAATTGTGTTTTGGAAATATTCTTGAAAATTTGGAAAATTACTGCTTGACTTGTAAGCCTTATAATATCTGAAAAAATTTAAAGAGTGATTAAAATTTGATTGCAACATAAATGAAAGACATGGTTAATTAGATTTATGAAAAAATTTGGTTGGTATGACTTTCTATTTGGAAGACTTGCAATTTCAAAGTTTGAAAACTGCATTTTTTTCGAAATTTTCGCCAAATTTCATATTTTTTAATAATCAAAGACATAACATACCGACCAAAATTTACTATTGACATGAAGTACAATGTGTTACGAAAAAACAATCTCAGAATCACTTGTCTATGTTAAAGCGTCTCAAAGTTATTGCCATTTAAAGTGACACATGTCAGTTTTGAAAAAAAAGGCCTGGTCTTTAACATACTTTTGGGCCTGGTCCTTAACCGGTTAATTACCCGTGGACCATTTCACTAATACAAACCATTCGACTACCCTGTGTCTACTGACTACCCTAAAGGCCTATTGACACAAACCAATGAAGTTGTAATATGACTTCCATTGTATTTCATCTGTTTATTTCATTCTTTAGGATGTCTCTTTATATTTTAGCCCCTTGAGTTACCTTGAATGTAAAATAAAGAGAGTTAGCGACACAAACTGGTCAGATAAATGTAATGATGAATCACACATTGGTAGAATAAGATCAGAAAATTTGTTCTTGTTGAGCATCTTGAGTCAGTAATATTTACTTTTTTATTTAAATAGGATTTTTTTAAGGGAAAATACTGTATAATAAAAGACTGGTACAAGTAATAGAAAAGTAGAAAAGTTTATTATACTTGGCTTCGGTGAAGAAAATAATTCATGTCACAGTCTGGGGAGCCCTGTCCACCTTCTTGTGGCCCAGAAGTAGAAAGCAGCAGTCTCTAGACACAGCAATAGTGTATCAATTCTGTTCCAGTTGAAACTCAATCTAATCTCAATCCCAGGATCCCAATTTAAACTGGAAAAGGACTTCCAACAGTCTGTGGGGTCAATTGGCTGTGTCTATGGTCAGCTGGACATAAGAAATCAACATAAAAGGACTAGGAAATCACACCTTGTCCCAGGGATGTGTGCATTAACAGAAAACCTGAAGAGGGCCATAACCATGGGAATATGGTCATAACAAATCGTGGCAAACAAATGAGCAGGAAAGAAAGTACTACAAACCACACACTTAACAGTAACAAAGATTATGGCGACAAACTAACTATGATTAAAATTATAGTCAGATAAGGGATACATGGATAGTATATGTACAGTGGCGTAACTACCGCCATAGCAGCACAGGCAGCTGTCACAGGGCCCAGGACATTAGGGGCCTGGTGACAGCAGCTACCGCTGCTATCATTATACTCGGGGGTCTTTTCGGACCCCCGAGTATAATGATTGGCGGACCACGAGAGGTAAGAAACATAAAAAACACTGTTACTTACCTCTCCACGATCCTGCCAGGCCTCTTTCCTGACGTCCTTTCTGACATTACATGAACCCGGCCTGTGTCCCGGGTCATGTGACGTCCGACGTCATTGAAGAAGGATGGCAGCAAAGGCCGACAGCGTAGGAGCTGGGGGACAGGTAAGAAACAGTAGTTTTTTATGTTTTTATTCCCCCGGTCTCCGATTATTATACTCTGGGGTCTGAAAAGACCCTAGAGTATAATAATTGTTTATGGGTGTCCACAGTGGGACATAATACTGTATGCAGGAGCTACTTTGGGGGATAATACTGTGTGCAGGGGCCACTATTGGGGATAATACTGTTTGCAGGGGCCACTATGGGGGATAATACTGTGTGCAGGGGCCACTAAGGGACATAATACTGTGTGCAGGGGCCACTATGGGGGATAATACTGTTTGCAGGGGCCACTATGGGGGATAATACTGTGTGTAGGGGCCACTAAGGGACATAATACTGTGTGGAGGGGCCACTATGGGGGATAATACTGTGTGGAGGGGCCACTATGGGGGATAATACTGTGAGGAGGGGCCACTATGGGGCATAATAGAACGCCGGGTATATATATATATATATATATATATATATATATATATATATATATATATATATAAAACTAATCATCATATGTGTATATAAGCCATATTACACTGAAATCCTATTAATTTGTGAGTTTGTGTGATTGGATGTTTGGATGTTTGTTCCTCAATCACGCAAAACCCACTCCACCGATTTGGCTGAAAGTTTCCACAAACTTAGTTACTACACTGGATTGCGCAATAGGCTACTTTTCGTCACAATAGCGCACATACGTTTGTGCCAGGACCCCCACAAAACCCAAACTCACACCACCATCTCTGCAATCTCACACACTTTGGACCATAGCAAGCCACAAAATTCATATTGCCCTATACAGCCTAGCCCCTAATCCCACACAATCACATATACATATACTTTACCACTTTGTCCCTCACCTTAACGATACTCCAGGAGGCTCTCTTTAACACTCCGGAGCAGCCATGTTTGCCGATTCCCACCGCTCTGACAATCCGCGACACCGCCCACCCATGTCAATGGGTATTGGCCATACTTGTAAATGTATTGCTGTCAGTTCTGCTAAACAATTAGGACGGGTTATTTCTTAGCATTTTCATAACCTCAAGAGGTCATCAAGGATTTTCAGAAATTTGACTAAGAGAATATAGAGTACAACATTAAAAATAACCATTAGTTACTTGTCAAATCCTCCACTTCTTTGGACTTTATGTAGCTTCACCAGCCATGTGCCATACATCACCGCTGAGTGTGTAATAGGCTGCTGACATAAATGAATTTGTTGCTGCAGGACCAACATGTAACACTATAGAGTGCACTGAAGCAGGAAAGCAATGGTTATTGCTTTGTTATATATATTTTCCATTTCCACCTCTAGCCTCACATTGAGATGTGAAACTTGGTCTGTGTATTGCTGGATTTACTGGCCTGAACATCATGGTAGGAGATATAATCCTAGAATTATAGTTATCTCTGATGCCTCCCAGCGACATACTGTCCCGTTCTATAATCACTATGGGACAACATGTCTTATTGTAGATTGTAGACATTGATCCATTTGCCTCACTTGTAGTTTTCTTGCTGTGATTCTTGGAGCTACATACCCATGACCTCTAATGACATCGTACTACTTTATAATTATTGTGTACGTGAATGTGCCAGCTGGGCACACCTTAAGGTGTTCCACAGAGACACGATACACTTCTTAAACATGTAGTCTAGTCTGGTACTAACAATGCAGCAGTTGCTTTGCAAAATCCATTGCTTTTAATTTTTCCAATTACCTAGCTGTAACATTTTGTTTTTGTGGGACAAGTTCTAGTTTTAGTGCCACTATTTTTGAGAAGAAAAAATGTTTTTAATTTTTTTTTACTTTTTTTATATCAACAAAATTGATCTATTTATTATGGCTTTTTAAAGCCCCATTATAGGGCTTGGTCAATTGATTAATCAATTCTTTAACACTTCTGCCTGTCCAGAATATACAGACTAGTAGAGATGAGCGAACAGTAAAATGTTCGAGGTTCGATATTCGTTTCGAGTAGCCCCTCAATATTCTACTACTACTCGAATCGAATATCGAACCCTATTATAGTCTATGGGGGGAAAATGCTCGTTTCAGGGGTAGGCAACGTTTGATCAAATTATACTTACCAAGTCCACGAGTGAGGATCGGGCTGGATCCTCCGAGCAGTCTTCTCCTTGCAGCGTCCCCACGGCGTCTTCCGGCTCTGAATTCACTCTGCCAGGCATAGGGCCTGGGCAGAGCCGACTGCACATGCCCGCACTACAAGTGGACATGTGCAGTCGGCTCTGCCCAGGCCCGATGCCTGGCAGAGTGAATTCAGAGCTGGAAGATGCCGTGGGGAAGCTGCATGGAGAAGACTTCTGAAGGTAGGAGAAGAACCAGCGTTGATTGGCCGACTGTATAGCATTCTGCCAATCAATGCTGCTTCTGCATCGAACTTTTACATTCGAACAGCGAGTGGTACTCGATCGAGTAAGAGTATTTCGAATACCGTAGTATTCGATCGAATACCTACTCGATCGAGTACTACTCGCTCATCTCTACTGACTAGTAAATGGGGCTTATTACCTTCTCAGGTTATTCCAGCAGGTAATGGCCTATTAAAAAAATTAAAAAGCCCCCTAAGGTCCCGGGCCCTACGGCAGCTGCTACAACTGCTACCCTGGTATTTACGCCACTGTCCACGGCAGACAAGGGTTATAAATATCCCCAGCACACATTTGGTTCAACTTACTTTTACTGTGTTTCAGGAAGGGCCACAACTACAAGGTTTTCATTGTAATTTTATGATATTGTTGATTGTAATGTTTTTTTTTGTTTTGTTTTTTGTTTTGATTCTTTGTATGAAAATTGGAAAGATTTGTTATGGGTGGCACGGCTGGTTACATGCCAATAAAGAATTCTGCTCATTAACAATATGCAAAGGTACATAAAGCAAATCTCCAGCACAATTGTTACCCAACATAATCTGGAAATTCCCAACTCTCAGTACATAATAATTATATTGGAAATAACAGTAACAAACATTTTTATTTATTTTTTTTACATTAGTTTCCAGGTCACTTTTTCCCTAGATACCTATTAAAATCTAAACGCTGCAGAGTTTAACCTTGGTGGCTCGTGAGGTTACATAATGTATTTGGCATGATCTTAGTAACTTGGCCTTATGTCTCTCCCATACTCTCTTTTCATATTCTTAAGGCGTGTTTGCTTAAGGATATGAACAAATATTTTTTAGTTACCCAAGGATGATATGTGCTATGTGTAGCATTCCAATAATAATATGTAGATTGTAGGTTGTATTTCATGGGAATAGTAACTAACAATTGTCTATCTGTAGTATCACTTACATAAGTTTTCATTTGGTTAGACTTCTATCATCCTTTCATCTTTTTCCTATTTGGAAAAATTGTGTGGAGCTGTGACTACAAATAATAATAAGGCTGGGTTCACACCTGCGTTTGGTTCTCTGTGCAAAACCAGTTTTTAAACTTTTTTTCCAGTTTTTTTTTTTTTTTAACATTGAGGCCTATGGAAGGCAGACACAAATGGATTTCCAATGGATAGTAATCTGTTTGTGTCCGTTTTGCAATCCATTTTCCCTCTGTACATGCTCAGAATAAAGAACGAGGGGAAAAATTGATTTTTCAAAAATAGACAGTTTTATTAACAGACACCCATTGACTAATATGTCTAAAAAGATGGATTCTGATACCCACTATGTAACTGTTTGGAATTCTTTTTGAACCAATCTAATCAGCTCCAGGCAACATGCTGACATGCTGAATGGGAAAACACCTTTAATCCAAATTGGCAGTTGAATGCCAATGGAAAAAGAAAATCTAATTTGTCACAAACAACGAGAGCTATGAAGGTAGCCAAAATTTAACAAAGTTCTCCTCAAGTGGAGCTGAGGGGGATCAACAACGCCAACAACACACTCATTATATGGCTTCCAAGTGAGCTGCTGAGATGCCAGAACAATCACAGGTATGGTGTGAGGAACAACTTCAGTGCCAGGCCAGCTTGAGAGCTGCCGAAACGCCAGAGCATGCGGATCATCAATACCAACAACATGCTCATTATATGGCTTCCTAGTGAGCTGCTGAGATGCCGGAACAATCACGGGCACAGCACAAGGAAAGAGTTCAGCGGCAGGCCAGCTTGACAGCTGTCAAAATTCCAGAGCAGGCGGATCAGCAATTCCAACAACACGTTTATTATATGGTATCCCAGTGAGCTTCTGAGATGCCGGAACAATCACAGGCACTGTGCGAGAAACAAGTTCAGCGGCAGGCCAGCTTGAGAGCTGCTGAAACGCCAGAGCATGCGGATCATCAACGCCAAAAACATGCTCATTATATGGCTTCCCAGCGAGCTGCTGAGATGCCGGAACAATCACAGGCACAGCATAAGGAACAAGTTCAGCAGCAGGCCAGCTTGAGAGCTGCCAAAATGCTGGAGCAGGCAAACCATCGATGGCAGCAATTTGCTGAATATAGGAGCATCATCGACGCCAACAACATGCAGACGAAGTCGCAGGCAGAGGCTAGTTTATACATACATATATAAATTGTGTGTGAAGCCCATTGTAAATGTCACAATTATTGCATTCTTTTGAGAGAAGAAAAAGTTAACTGCACCCCTGGCCAGGGTCTGTTTTTCACATACTCGCTTGTACCATTCACAAGAACTTAAGTTGCAAGACATAAAGATTCACCTGACAGCTATATAATGTGTCCTAAGAGAGAGCCCTAAATCAGCATATAGCACAGGCCTATCTGGATTATGCAATATGAATATTGCAAAATGTTTTGGCTGATGAAATTGATACAATAATACAACAGAACAGGGAGAGCCAACTTTGCTAATTTAGCGATCTATTGTAATAATATGTACATTGTATACAATAAAATATTGTAATGCACATTTCTTGTTTCACATAAGTGACATATTGCAAAATTGCTAAAAGCAAAGTTTTAACCTTCTACACATCTATCTATCTATCTATCTATCTATCTATCTATCTATCTATGAGGATAAGAGACTTCCAGCTATGTATTTTACAATTATGTATTTTTCCTGGGAGAGTTATTACCTGGCCAGATGTCTCATACACAGGATGCGGTGTGTGCCTATTAACAAAACCTGTTTAATTGCAAGAAGGTGGCTTGTCAGCTCAGTAAAGACAACTTTTGTTGTTTCCTGCCCATTGCCATTAGCATACATGTGCTAACTTCATTATCCCAGCATGGGGATATCCTAGAGTTGTATTCTGAAAAAAATCTGAATCCACATTATCCAGACCGGTTGTCTCTGAGTCAGACTTCATAGGGAATATGGCTTTCTGATAATAATTGCCTAGGAGGACATGCCACAGTTGCACTGGTAAATTCCTCGGGTGTGCCAGGTGGACCCGAACGCTCAAGGGCCAAACTTGTTGGTGTTGAAAGCAGAGGAAAGGTCCAGACGCTGATCTTATTACCCAAAGGATATTGGGTTGTCACCTTTGGTGTCTACACGATGGGGACCTCACTACAAACCCCATCATACCACGGGCCAGACTCTATGATCATCTGGCGAGGAATTAACTATGTCTTTGGTTTCAAGGATGGAGAGCTGGACTTCTAGCCATAATGACATCATTCTGGGAGGAGACTGGGGGTAGTTATATATGTCTCTCCTAAGGAAACAGGGGGAGTTCTACTTCTGGAAGTCATGTAAGCAGATTGAAGCTACTTAC
The DNA here is from genome assembly GCF_031893055.1 of Leptodactylus fuscus. NCBI lineage: Eukaryota > Metazoa > Chordata > Amphibia > Anura > Leptodactylidae > Leptodactylus > Leptodactylus fuscus. The sequence continues at coordinate 40,135,315 of NC_134271.1, read as the reverse complement.
TGAAGCATGTGCCTTGAGGCCTGGAAGTGAGGCCCCAGAGAACCAACTACATACTCTTTTTGGTATTGTTCCTTTTTCTATCTTTTACTCCCTTTTTGTTTTATGTATTGTATTATACTTTTTATATCTGTATCTACTTGTAAACCACATATATATTTATGTATATGTTAAGTGGCTAGTACCGACCCATTTATGGTTTATAAACATATAAAATTTAGAAAGCTTGTTTCGTATTATCCTATAAGACCCAAACACACTCGCAGGTGTGCCAAGTGGCTTGGTAAGGTGAGATCCTTCACACTATCTATGTATCTTATAGTGTTTTCTTAAAACAGATAAAGACTAAGCATATTTGCAACAAATTCACATCTCGTCACATAAGAATGAATTCATTGGAGAAGTGGAATAAAAGATGTGGTAGCAGAAAATCAGAGACCACCAGTGGACTTTGGTAACAATTGCAAATGCATTTTTTCAACTTTTTATTTGTAGTTGTGATGACAGCATCCTTATTTATTAACCTAAAGAATTACTGTTTTACCAGTAGATCACAAAGAGTCATGGACTGGTACATTGGCAGGGGGCTGGCACAAGGCTAATTACAGACCAGAAATCTTTAACATCTATTGTGGGGAAATTATATATAACTTATGGATTAGGTAACAGTATACAATACAACAAGGGGCACTCGGCATCGTTTTACTAAGGGCAGAAGTTTTCAAGATCTATTGGGTTAGAAAATATAGTTTGTAATTGAATTGAAAACTGGTTAAAGATTCATATCCAGAGGGTTGTGGTCAATGACTGTTAATGGTCCTTAATTCCTTGATACCCCAAGGTTATTTAACTTTTATTATTAATGCTCCTGAAGGTGGGGACAGTAGCACTACAGACTAAGCTATGTATGGTGACAGAAAATCAAGAAAAAAGGTGGCTCAGTGGCTAGCACTGCAGCCTTGCAGCGCTGGAGCCCTCGTGTTCAAATCCTGCCAAGGGCAAAAAGCAATCTGCAAGGAGTTTGTATGTTCTCCCCGTGTTTGCATGGATTTCCATCCCATATTCCAAAAGACATACTGATAGGAAAAATGTAAATTATGAGCTCTATGTGGGGCTCGCAATCTACATTAAAAAAAAAATCAAGATAAAAAGCAGCATTCTTACACCAGATGTTCCAGTGAAAATATGGAAAATTTAAACTTCCAACCCCATCAATGGATCCATTTTCAAGCTTGAAAATGGCTCCATTGATAGGATAAAACTTAACTGTACTGAACATTCTAGGTGAATAAATTTCACATATTTCCACCTGAATATCAGGTGTAGGAATGCAGCATTTTTTCTGATTTTCTATTTTTGTGCACCTAGAGTCTGGTTTACAGAAGCTGATGCAAGCGCTTTAATTTCTTTCTTAGTGCTGCTCTGTTTCTGGACTTGTTAGTATAGCAATGTATCACCTAGGGGGAGAATACCTGGGAGAGTCACTTTTTGGAAGGAGCTGAGTGTACTTGTACTAAATACTAACTTGTACTTGTACTACATTTTTCAGAAAATAAAGCACGCTCTTATATTATTTTTTCTCTGAATAAAGGGCTAGCGCTTATTTTCAGGTAGGTCATAATTTTTTCCATGAATAACAATAACACATTTAATCACTTTTTATTCCAATTTTTATCAGCGGCGAAACTGCAAAAAAAAAAGTCAGTTTAACACTTTAGATTTTTTTTGTTCCTGTTACAGCATTCACTGTATGGGAAAATATTTTTATAAGTTTGTAGACTGGACATTTTTAGACAGGGATATCTAATGTGTACATGTTTCACTTTCATTTTATATGTATTCTGGGGAAAGGGGGGTGATTTGAACATTGATTTATTTTTACTATTTTATTAACCACGCCAAGGGGCTTGAACCTGCAAACGTCCCACAGACTGCAGTGCAATTTTATTGCAGTCTATGGTTGATTCACTACATTACTATGACCAGCCTTGTTAGTAATATTCCTTGAACAGGCCTGGTAACATTTATATGGATCACCACAGTCAAAGGAACAGATTGGTTCCCGCATGACCTACGACCAAAATATACGGCCGCAAAATAGCAGTGGAATATGAAGGTCAGACACATCCATGAACAGATGATCCATGTGGGGAATAAAAAAGACATTTTTATAATTTGTGTTATTCAACTAATTTCTGCGTCTTCTTTGGTGACACATATGGCTTTTTTTTATGTTGTTTTTATTTTTGCATGTGTTTTAATTTTTTTTATATTCGGAAAATATAAACAAAAGTGGAGGGAATTTTTTTTTCACTTTTCATTTTTTTATTTATTTAATAGCAGAAAATGTTACTAAAAAATTCTTTTAAGGCTAAGGCCCCACTGGGAAGAACCGCGGCATGGAAGCATTGTGGTTCTTCCTGCAGCGCATTCAATAGAAAATTCACTGAGTTTTCCTCCGTGGACTTTCTGTTACAATTATATCTATAGGAAAGCCGCCGGCGTTTCCGTAGATATAATTGACATGCTGCGATTTTCAAAACCGCAAGCGTGTCCACACTGCAATTTTTTCCGCAAAGTGGGCATGGGATTCACATGAATCCCATCCACTTTGCAAGTACTGTAAAATGCTGCAATTTTTACCAAATCGCGGCGTTTCCAGGCCAATGGGGCCACGATCCAAGGCTGAGGACCTACGTTGCGGAAGCGCAGTTTTTGTTGCAGATTTTGCTGCAGTTTTCTGAGTCAAATCCAGATATGGATTAAGCAGAAGGGCAAGGTATAAGAACTACTTATATATTTCTCATTCCTTTTTAGCCATTCTTAGCTTTGGCTCATAAAAACGCAACAAAATCTGCAACAAAAAAAGCTGCATTTCTGCAATGTGGGGCTTCAGCCTAAGGGCCCGTGCACATGGAGTAAACGCGCGCTCAGTTTTGCACAATACACATGTAAAGAATACACGTGTAAAGATCAGACTTCCATTGTCTTCAATTACATTTTTATACACGTGTAAAAAACGTGCAAAAAAACGCGCCCGAATGAATGTGCCTAGTCGGGAGGAAGTATCTTCAGGCGGATGTCGCGAGGTGAATCCGCCTGAAAGAGTGAGCATCTCGCTTCGGCTGAGCATCGGCTTTCCTGATCTGTGGCCCGGGTAAAGCGCTATCAGTCAGAAACGCCCTTCTGACTGTAAAGCGCTACGGTACCGGGACCGATAGCGCTTTACCCGTGGCACAGATCGGGAAAGCCAATAGTGTGCTGAATTCAGCGCACTGTTGGCTTTCCAGCAGTATATAGAACTGCTTGTGCCCAATCCAATCTGATGAAAGGTCCTCTTTAATATGGTATTGCTAAAATGTTATTGACCCTTTGGACAAAGTTGTCATATCATAGTAAATGCATTGTGAAGGCTGTTAAAACGAAATGCAAAAAATTCTGATAGAATTGTGTGTTATTTCACATGGTCCTTAACTAAAAAGCTACGTGAATAAAAGGTTAACAAAACATTCAATAACAAAATGGTGGCAAATGAAAGTACAACTTGCCACACAAGAAGTAAGCCCTCACATAACTATGTAGACAGAAAAGTAAAAAAGTTATGAACTACCCTGCGTCTTTAAAGAGGACCTTTCATCAGATTGGGCACAGGCCGTTCTATATACTGCTGGAAAGCTGACAGTGCGCTGAATTCAGTGCACTGTCAGCTTTCCCGATCTGTGCCCTGGGTAAAGCGCTATCGGTCCCGGTACCGTAGCGCTTTACAGTCAGAAGGGCTTTTCTGACACTTAGCCAGGGATGCTCTTCTGCCCAGCAGCGCCTATCGCGCTGTACAGTGTGAGCGGGGAGGAACGCCCCCTCCCTCTCCTGATAATACTCATCTATTGACGAGCTGTGTGAGCAGAGGGAGGAGGCGTTCCTCCCCACTCCACAGTACAGCGCGATAGGCGCTGCTGGGCAGAAGGGCGTCCCTGGCTAAGTGTCAGAAATGCCCTTCTGACTGTAAAGAGCTACGGTACCGGGACCGATAGCGCTTCACCCGGGGCACAAATCGGGAAAGCCGACAGTGCGCTGAATTCAGCGCACTGTCAGCTTTCCAGTAGTATATAAAACTGCATGTGCCCGATCTGATGAAAGGTCCTCTTTAAAGGGTTAAAAAAATGATGGGATACCTTCTCTGGAATCTTCCATGTAATGTGTATGTCTTTATTTAGCAAATATTAATAGCACTAACAGCCTTCCATATGAATGATACGAGGTCTGGTGTTTATCCAGCACTTATTGACAGAAGCTATAACTGCTGGTCTGAGGCAGTCACTGCAGAGAAATCTGGAAACTCATGAAACAACCGTCAGAATGTACAGCCCGACTAGAGCCATGCTAGCTTTGCTGTGTTATACATCAATGTCATCTACAAATTTCAGGTATTCAGTGATTATACAAACAGCTTCATGTTATTACAAAACTTCTCCCTGAATCTAACATGTATCGAATTTACTCACGTTACTCCCTTGTGGGACAGTAGACGTAGCTCACGTGAAATTTCAAGGCTACATTTTTGACATCCTCATTAATGAAATAAGAGGAGAATCTGCTGGAACATGCTCGGTACTCGCTGTACTGGTACAAAGAGTGAAAGGGAATCTGACAGGTGATCTTACTTCCCCGAACACGCCACAGCATGGACAGCATGAAGTTACTACTTTCCCTTTGGTGTCCCTTAATATTATTTTTTTGCAGAAAGGTAAAGTTTTAAGATTTTATAGATAAAACCTGGGATTTGGGTATACAAATGAACCGTAACTATTCATGGCTGGCAGGGAGCAGCTTCTTTGCTCTGAACCACTCCATGTGGGGCGTGATTGACATGTCCCTCATTGACATCATCCTTCCTAAGCCATTATCTACCGGTACGTTTTGTGTCGCCTCCTTCATAAGCAAACTCATTGCTGAGTAGAGCCTTCTAAGATGCCAGGTAAAGCAGCCGAGAGCAGTAGGAACAACAGCTTACAGAGACGCAACTTAGGAAGGATAACAAGCTAAAATAATTTTGGTGAGGTTTTTTTTAAAGAAATTTCTTTGTCATCCATATTTTTTAAAAAAGATTCTGCAGTTCCAACTGTGGGCGCTAAGTCCAAATACTCCAAATACAATAGACCCCATATACATGATAGCTGTCATCATCAGTGTGCTGATAAGTGAGGTGACAGCTGCAAAAAGAAACTACTCACTGAACAGAAGGTACTGTGGCTTGCAAAAGTTTTTATACCTTTTGAATTTTTCACATTTTGTCATCTTACAACCACAAACTTAGGGCTCGTTCACATCTGCGCCCGGTCTCCGTTCTGCAGGTTTCCGTTTCCTGCACAAAACAGAGGCAGGAGACGGAGACCTGCAGGACTCTTTCATACCCATTCATTTGAATGGATTTGAAAGATGTCCGGCCGTGAGTGTCGGTGAGCGTTTTATGCTCTCCGCCTCGAAACGTGTTTTGAGACACAGAATTGGACATGCAGTACTCTGTGTCTGGTTTTAAAAAAAACGGTTTTGCGGCGGAGAGCATAAAACACTCACTGCCGCTCACGGCCGGACCTGCTCTGACAGCTTTCCATCTTCTGCCTGCAGAAGACGGAAAGCTGAGAACAGAGACCCAAACGCTAGTGTGAACTCAGCCTCAAATGTATTTTGTAGAGATTTTTAGTGATAGATCAACACAAAGTAGCAGATAATTGTGAAATGGAACCAGACAGGTCAGAGATAAAGTTGTGGAGTTTAAAGCAGGGTTAGGTTATAAAAACAGATCCCATGCTTTGAGCACTGTTCAATCCATCATCCAAAAATGGAAAAAGTATTCTACAACTGCAATCCTACCAAGACATGGCCATCCACCTAAACTAACAGATCGAGCAGCCAACAGCTGGCCACAGTAGCAGCTAACAGGCCCATGGTGACTCTGGAAGATCTGCAGAAATTCACATCTCAGGTGGGAGAATCTGTCCACCGGACAACTATAAGTTGTGTATTCCACAAATCTGGCCTTTTGTTATATTCCGGGTCAGAGCCTCCACTGTGATGCATGGAGGCTGCTGGCCAGCGTTCAGCACTTCCATTCCCTGGAGGGGCTGAACCAGAACCTCTGCAATAGTCTGCGGGGGTTTGCTGGTCTCCTCCTGGGACCGGAACTGGCACTTCCAGGGTCAGGGGGTCAGTGGCAGGCTGGAGGCTATTTAGGCCTCATCCTGGCTCCGGCCCGCCGCAGGTTATTCAGTTCTCCTCAGGATCGGCTCACCTTGAGCTATTGTCCTTGACTGTCCTGCCTCCTATTATGTTCCTGTTGTCTGACCTCCGTGTATGACCCTGCTTACCTCCTAGACCACCTCTTATTGACCTGCGATTCTGATACCTCGTGACCTCCAGTGTATGACCCGGCCTGCCTGAAGACCACCTTTCCTTGACCTGTGACTTGGTACCTTGTGTCCTCCAGTGTATGACCTAGCCTGTCTGACTACATCTTGACTATCACTGGATACTGTGTGACCTCCTGAGTACCGACCCAGCCTGTACGACTACTCTGCGGTTATTCTGCCATCTGCTGGCAATCATCCGTTACTGCACCCAACCCCGCTGACCAGCTTCATCTGTTTCTTCAACCACTTAGGTGAGTGGTTTTTGGGTTTTCTGGATCCACTGTAACTTGGGGTGTGCTGCGCATGTGACGCTCTCTAGGAGGCTGAGGTTCTGGGTCCCAGAATTTACCAGTCCATCTGCACTATCAGGAGCTCTGGCGAAGACCTCTGGGCAGTGGCGTAACTACCACCATAGCAGCGGTAGCAGCTGCCACAGGGCCCGGGACATTAGGGGCCCGGTGACAGCTGCTATCATTATGCTCGGAGGTCTTTTCGGACCCCCGAGTATAATGATCGGGGCCCCCTGTTGGTGGAATACTTTCCACCAACAGGGGGCCCCGAAGCTGCAGCAACGGCTGAGACACAGGAGCTGCAGGTCTGGCTCCTGTCAGCGCTGCAGGACGTTCCCCCCTCTCTCTCCCCCCTCCCTTTCTCTGCTGTCCTCTGCCCACCAATGAGAGGAGGAGGCGGGGCTTATCCCTTCCGTCCTGCACATAAGAGAAGAGGAAGAAGCTGCTCCAGGAAAATGAAACTGAAGATACACAGGTACGTACTGGGGTTACTATACTTATTACTATCAGGCATATGGGGGGATTACTTGTGTTTTAGTAACTCCATGTGCCTCATAGTAATAGCAGTTAACCCCATCATCTCCCTCACATTAACCCCTGTTTGCCTCACCATAAGAGTTACTGATATGTGAGACATATGGGGGTAATAGTAATGAAGATACTTTATTATTACCTCCATGTCTCTCACATATCAGTAACTCTTATGGTGAGGCAGACAGGGGTTAATGTGAGGGAGATGATGGGGTTAACTGCTATTACTATGAGGCACATGGAGTTACTAAATTGTAATGCACAGGACCAGATTTTTTTTTATCCACAATTTGTCCTGGTATAGCGGTCAGCGGTGACAGTATTTAGTCCTGTAGGGGCCACTAAGGGACATAATACTGTGTGCAGGGGCCACTATTGGGTATAATACTGTGTGCAGGGGCCTCTAAGGGACATAATACTGTGTGCAGGGGCCACTAAGGGACATAATACTGTGTGCAGGGGCCACTATGGGACATAATAGAGCGCGCAGGAATGCGTAGGAGGGACTCAGTCGAGATCTTTGGTGTCGGGGGGGCCCCATGTCAAAAGTTCGCCACGGGGCCCCGCCATTCCTAGTTACGCCACTGCCTCTGGGGGTTGGTTCCATTCCGGTTTGGAGAGCATTGGACATTCAGTGCGTTTTGCATTGGCGTATTGGGGAGTCTGGTTGCCAGAGACTGTCTGTTATATATTGTACTAGGTTCCTAACACCTTTATTGAAGAGTGTCAAGAAGAAAACCATTGTTGAAAGAAAGACATAAGAAGTGCCGTTTGAAGTTTGCTACAAACCATATAGGGGACACAGCAAACATGTGGAAGAAGGTGCAAAGTTGAATAAGGCCTAAATGCAAAGTGCTGTGTGTGGCATAAAAGTAACCCAGCTCATCATCCTGAATACACCATCTCCACTGTAAAACATTGTGGTGGCAGCATCATGTTGTGGGGAGATTTCTTCAGCACAGACAGGGAAGCTGTCAGAGATGATGGGAAGATGGATGAAGCAATTCAAATTTTGGAAGCCATGTATGATTTTCGACAAAGAAAAACACTCTGGGGCTCACCATATAATGCAGTTCAAGTCTTCACGGTGCACGATCAACGTCTGGACTTGAGAAGAGTAGAAACGAAGCATGCAAAAATATAGAAAGATCGGCATCTCTCCCAATTCTTAAAATATAACTTGTAATCCATTGTAATATTCATAAATTCTCACAGCTCTAAGATGCTGTGGTAGCCATGCTGGTTCAGTATGCCTTCAATTTTGAATAAATCCTTAACAGTGTCACCAGCAAAGCACCCTCACACCATCACACCTCCTCCTCCATGCTTCACGGTGGGAACCAGGCATGTAGAGTCCATCCGTTCACCTTTTCTGCGTTGCACAAAGACATGGTAGTTGGAACCAAAGATCTCAAATTTGGACTTATCAGACCAAAGCACAGATTTCCACTGGTCTAATGTCCATTCCTTGTGTTCTTTATCCCAAACAAGTCTCTTCTGCTTGTTGCCTTTCCTTAGCAGTGGTTTTCTAGCAGCTATTTTACCATGAAGTCCTGCTGCACAAAGTCTCCTCTTAACAGTTGTTGTAGAGATGTGTCTGCTGCTAGAACTCTGTGTGGCATTGACCTGCTCTCTAATCTGAGCTGCGATTTCTGAGGCTGGTGACTCGGAGGAACTTATCCTCCGCAGCAGAGGTGTCTCTTGGTCTTTCTTTCCTGTGGCGGTCCTCATGTGAGCCAGTTTCTTTGTAGCGCTTGATGGTTTTTGCAACTGCACTTCGGGACACTTTTAAAGTTTTCCCAATTTTTCGGACTAACTGACCTTCATTTCTTAAAGTAATGATGGCCACTCGTTTTTCTTTATTTAGCTGCTTTTTTCTTGCCATAATACAAATTCTAACAGTCTATTCAGCAGGACTATCAGCTGTGTATCCACCTGACCTCTGCACAAAACAACTGATGGTCCCAACCCCATTTATAAGGCAAGAAATCCCACTTATTAACCCTGACAGGGCACACCTGTGAAGTGAAAACCATTTCCGGTGACTACTTCTTGAAGTTCATCAAGAGAATGCCAAAAGTGCGCAAAGCAGTAATCAAAGCAAAAGGTGGCCACTTTGAAGACCCTAGAATATAAGACAGATTTTCAATTGTTTCACACTTTTTTGTTAAGTATATAATTCCACATGTGTTAATTCATAATTTTGATGCCTTCAGTGAGAATCTACAATTTTCATAGTCATGAAAATACAGAAAACTCTTTGAATGAGAAGGTGTGTCCAAACTTTTAATCTGTACTGTATATAATTATAAAACTTGTCAGTGCCAACTGCAAACATTAAAATACCACTCTGTGAACATACAAGAGCATTAACCCCGTAGCGACCCTTGACGTAACTGTACGTCATGGGTCGCATGGGGATGTATGGAGCGAGCTCACACGCTGAGTTCGCTCCATACAGGGCAGATGCCGGCTGTATAATACAGCCAGGACCTGCCACTAACAGCAGCGGTCGGTGCCCGAGCCGATCGCTGCTGTTAACCCTTTACACACTGCGGTCAAACGTGACCGCAGTGTGTAAACGGCGCCGGCGGCACAGGCGCCGCCATGTTTCGCCGATCGCCGCCCTCCTGAACGTCACAAGAGGGCGGTGATCGGTTGCTATGACAGCCGGAAGCCTATTGAAGGCTTCCAGGCTTGTCTCTGCACTAGATCTATTAGACGATGCCAGAGACATCGTCTAATAGAAGTGCTGCGATTTTCCTATTCACTGCAATACTGTAGTATTGCAGTGAATAGTATGAGTGATCAGACCCCCTAGGTTTCAAGGTACCTAAGGGGTCTGATCATAAATGTAACAGAAGAAAAAAAAAGTTTTTAAAAGTATTAAAAAAATAAAAAAATATAAAAGTTCAAATCACCCCCCTTTCCCTAGATTAGCTATAAAAGTAAATAAAGAACATTAAACATAAACATATTAGGTATCCCCGCGCTCCAAAATGCCAGAACTATTAGAATATTAAAACATTTATCCCGTACTGCGAACGGCGTAGCGGCAAAAAAAATAAAAACAGCCAAAAAGCTTTTTTTTCAACACTTTGCCTCCTATAAAAAATTGAATAAAAAGTGATCAAACCATCAGATCTTTCCCCAAATGGTATCAATAGAAACATCATCTTGTCCCGCATAAAAAGACACCACAACCAGCTCCATACATGGAAATATGAAAAAGTTACAGGTGTTAGAACATGATGACACAAATTTTTTTTTCTATTTTGCAAAGTTTATCATTTTTTTTAAAAGTATCAAAACATTTCAAATACTATATAAATTTGGTATCACTGCGTTTGTACTGACACGTAGAACACAGGTAACATGTCATTTGTACCAAACAGTGAACGCTGTAAAAATTAAACCCATAAGAAAATGGCGCAAGTGCATTTTTTCTCCAATTGCACCTCATTCTGAATTTTTTTCCAGCTTCCCAGTACATTGCACAGCATATTGAATGGTGCCATTACAAAGTACAATTTGTCCCGCAAACAATAAGCCATCATGTGACTCTGTGAACTGAAAAATGAAAAAGTTATGGCTCTTGAAATGTGAGGAGGGAAAAACGAAAATGCGAAACCAAAAAATGGCCTGGTCCTTAAGGGGTTAATAAGAACTCTGGGGCCCAAAAATGAACCCTGGTCACCTGGATGACAATAACAGAATTTGAGCATGTATCAGTAATCCGAACTTCTGCAATGGGTTAACCTGCTGCATTGTTTTTTTATGTCTTCTGCAATAAGATATCATACTATGAAAGCTTAACCAATTGCAAAAGTTTGGGTTAACCCTGCTATATCTCTACGCCCCCCCAGAATACCTGCCAAAGATGACCTCAAGCAGTTGAAGACACCCTCATACTAACAAAAGATACCCCCTATGGTGCTAGACACTGAAGTCCCTGGGAACCCGCACTCTACTTACATCTTCTTACTGGCATATGCCTTATTTTTTTCAGATGTCCCCATGGCACTGACGTTCACTCTCCATGTGCAGTGACTGACAATAGTAGCTGTTTATCCATCACCCCTAACAGTTATATTGCAAAAAACCTCCTGAAATTGTCATTTTTTTTATTGAAGATTCTGAATTTAGGGCTGAAATAAAATGTTATTGGCACATAAATCCGGTGCATTTCGGTGTAGCTTTACAAGACTTTGGATTTTGTGGCTACATAAGTTTTTTGATCAGTTTGCATTACTTTTTGTTTTTGAGAGGTGAAATGATCAGAAAACAAAAATCCTGGCTTCTGAATTTTAAAGTTTATGGCATTTATCATGTTTTAGGGGTTATTACTGATGTGGTAATATCAAGTATATGGTTTTTTATTTTATTTCATTTACAAGGGAGAAAAATATCTAGTTTTATCTTTTTTCTGTAAATCAACTTATATGTTACGGTCACTTTACAAATGTCTCTTAGCAAAAGAAACCCAATTTCCCATTCATGTGTGAACTGATGTAAGACTTAATGTATATTAAGTTTAAATAAAATGTTTTTGAGACATAATGAGCAGAGATAAAATTATTAGCATTATGTCTCCAAGTAGATAAAGATAGACTTGTTAGTTAAAAGCTATTCGCACCATATAAGGGTATAGATCAATCAGCTATGGGAGTATTGGTAGCGCCACAGGGAATAGAGAGTAGTGTAAAGTGGCATTCACACGGAGTAACGCCGGACATGTATCACAGCCATACACGCCGGCGTTACGGCAGACTGCCGAACACTTCCCATTCACTTCAATGGGAGCGCTCGTAACAGCGGCGTTTACGAGCGCTCCCATTGAAGTGAATGGGAAGTGTTCTGCAGTCTGCCGTAACGCCGGCGTGTACGGCTGTGATACACGCCCTGCGTTACTCAGTGTGAATGCCCCCTTATATATCAATGCAATCTATAAAAGGTTCAAAAACCTAGAGTCCTGCAGGGAATTTCCCCAAAAATTAATCAATAGTCTGCTGCAATCTCACTGCGCTGTAACTTGATGGTAAACTATATATAATGTAAAGTTTGATCTATGTGATAACATTCTAACACTATGTGGCTAGTCTGCAATATAGTCACCTGTACTATAGGATGCCATTTTGGAAATACACTGCTATATTAAAATAAGGTACAGATGTCCTACTTCCACTGAAGACACTGACACATTCTGAACATGTCAGGAGGGTCTATATTTTAATACCCAATACCCTTATATGGTGCGACTATCTGGAAGTAGCTTTTGAATAGCACTACTAGCTTTATTTCCTTGGAGACATGAAGCTAAGAATTGTATCCTTAGTCATTATGCCGCAAAAAAACATTTTGTTTAAACTTAATAAACCTCATGTCTTACATCATTTCACACGTGAATGGGAAATTGGGTTTCTTTCGCCAAGAGGCATTTGTAAAGTGACTAGAAGTGTAACCTGCCATTCATGAGGGTTACTAACTTTTTGTTTCCAATATGCTGCAGTCAATGCTGACTGCAGCATCTAAGGGGTTAAATGGCTAGTATGCTAATGACTTATAATGGAGGGGGGTGGTGATATCTTTTCTCCCTGCACTGTCAGCTGTTCCTGTTCTCCTGTTCCTGTTAAACCAAAAGTGCAAGTATATGGACTTCAACTTTAACCAGTGAGGTCTCTAAATCTATGGGGGCTACAGACCTGGTCTTGGTCTTGGCTATAAAACAAGACTAAGATCGCGGTTCCAGAGTTAGATCCATTTAAAGTAAAAACGCAGACCTCACACTGCGTTTCTACTATAGACCATGAGTTGGGACCCTACACTCACACACTTGAATCAACAAATGCAACCTTCTACACTAGATCCATTTAAAGTTACAGCGTCACTGAACGAACTGTGTAAACCTTCATGAGAATTTAAGGCTATTATGTAAGTAGATTACAACAGGCTTCCTTAGGTTTACAGGATCATTCACTTAGCAATACTATATTTATCTAGTAGACTCTCATTGAATGTGAGATGGTTTAGGTTTCATCCAATTATTGTTTTACGCTTTGGACAAGAGACATGGCGCTTGGCTCACCTACCCTTTATTTCTCTCTACCTGAAATCATTTTATTGCAAGAACAGGAACAAGATGTTCATCCCTCCCAGTGCCAACTGAGGATAAATACTTGTTCAGCTTCTACTATTGAATGAAAAATATGACCAGATGGTGCAGCAAGTAAATACCTGACACTAACTAATAGGAAATGTAGGACTCATGGCATGGGAGCCGATTTCAGCATTATGTGAATATTACTTTAAGTAAACAACTATTAATTAAAGTCTGTTTGTTAAAATAAACTAAGTCTGTGTTCACACATATTTGTCATGCATTCTGTTATAGTAGAGATGATAAATGAGAACTTGTGCTCTACCACATCAATATTCCCATTGGAGTACATGGAAATATGTACAATATTAGCATAATTTCTGCCCAAAACAGGCATATATGGCTTTATACCTTACTTACTACGGGTTTGTAATGACCGTTCCTATGGTGCCCCTCACAGTTAATCACTGGCCTAAGTAGAAGTCCATCGGGAGGCTGAAAATGGCCGAAGAGGACCAGAGATCCATACCTGAGCCCAGGGGAGGTTAATTACACTGTTATGCTTTGCTCAGCTCCACTGGGCCTCTGCTAAATATACTCTGAGGGTCTGAAGAAACCCCAGAGTATAATAGTGTGTGAACCTCACAAACTACCATTATGAGTAAGTGGCTCTCACTGCACCGATAACCCTAGAGATACCACATTGTTACACATACACAAAAAATTGCTGTGGGGTCTCTTCAGACCTGAGGATATATTGAGTGGAGGCTCAGGAGAGGTGTAAAAATTAACAAACACTTGTACTCACCTTCTCTCCAGGGTGTGATGTCGGGTACCTGAAGATCATACTGAGGGACCGTCAGACGCTCAGTAGAGGTAAGACAAGGTGAGTATATGTGCTTTTTATTTTACCTTACCTCCCCTGGGCCTTTACTTATTATACTCTGAGGTCTGGGTAGTAAACTCCATTTAGCAATCAGCAAACCTGAAACTTTTGGAAATGTCAGGTTGAATGTATTCTACTGTAGACTAATTTATTTGTTCATCCCGACTTGTAATTTGTAATGAGGCAATTAGACTTCAGGCTTTATTTTTTCTTCACTCGTGGTCACAGGAAGACACGACTCTCCATGCAGGTCTATCTACCTTGCCAGGACCAGGGCAAAGCTGGATAGTTCCATTGCTAATGTGATATCACAACCACCTAAAGCCAGCTTAGGCCGGGGCCCCACAGACTGGAAATGCTGCGATTTGCCCACAGCGGAGATGCTGTGGGAAAAATCGCGGTGTTGTACAGTGCAGGCAAAATGGATGGGATTCCGTTGTGGCTTTGCAATTCGCAACATGTCAATTATTTCTACGGAAACGCCAGCTGCTTTCCTGTAGATATAATGTTAAGAGAAAGTCCACAGAAGAAAACTCTGTGAGCTTTCTCTTAAAAGCGCTGCGGAAAGAACCGCGGTTCTTCCCGCAGCGCTTTAGTGCTTCGGATACGGCCCGTGGGACCTTAGCCTAAAAGGGGTTTTCCTATCTCACTGGCTGCAGTCTCTTCTTCTAACTTCCTGTATCCCCTCCCCCCCCACCCGCTTGCTGAATGCGACACTGATACTTATAAAGATCACATAATATGCAGATGCTTGTACAGAACTGACTCAGTGTTATCTGTGTGTTTACATAGAGAGATAACAGACTGGGCTTTATCAGCAAACTGCAGTTAGCTGAACGGATTGTCCTGCTGGCAAGAGCAGTGAGTGAGTGATGTCACTTGTCCTATAGGTCCGTGGTTATAGAAACACTGTGCAAACAATGGGAGGAATAAGTTCACATAGCAGGTAAACAAAGCAGCATTTCTAAAGCAATATATTTAGGAAAAGTCTTCAATTTACATAAACTACCAGTATAGATAAGGCTCTTGAGATGGGACAACCCCTTTAATGCACCTCCAGCTACAAGACTGAGACCCAGATGCAGTGTCTCACGTCAATGGCCAAAAAACTTTACAGGTGAGCTCCTTCATAAGTTTCATCACTTATGAGTCCTGAGGGTGACTTCTTGATTATTCTCGAGGATTCCTTTTTGTTCTCACCCTGGTGCATTTCAATAGTATATCTGCCCAAATATATTTTTCTATGGAGCAATTCTTCATTGTTTAGGGCAGGTCATGAGATGGTGGAGCTGTTCATCATATATATTGGTGGCCTGTGCTGCTTATGATAGCCAGAAACATCCAAAGAACAAACATGGAACAGCATTGCCACAATCCTGTATACAATTCATTCCAGGAAGGACTATATAAAGAACTTCAGTGGTTCTCAACCCTTAAAATAGAGAGGGCACTCACTGATGTATGTATCATTAAAAATTCCATCAAGGACATTAAAAACAGCAGCAGATGGAGAGTGAAACACTAGGAGCTTACAGGCTATGGCCATTTTGCACACATTGTGCTTCCTCAGGCCCTAAACATGTCAACTTATAAGAGTGGTCCTCCTGTGCGTCGCTCAGACAAAGACGTTAAGTGCATGCGCACTACAGAGAGCATAACACCTCTCCAGCATCTAGCCCTGCACTGTGCACACAACATGCTTTGTTACCATGAGAACTGTGAGACGCTACGCTACCCAGTCTCATCGAATAAAGCTGCCACTATGAAAAGCACCTATTGTGCGGCATTATATGGGGCCATGAGTCATTTCAAATAGTGGTATATTTTGTGTGATAGTCCTCTACCTGAGGGGCTAGGGCCTGGTAGCGATGGACCTGCTGTTATTGTATTGACTCTTTTGGTACCCTAGATATTGATGCCTGAATTACACTTTTGTTTCATTCTTCAGTTTTGTTTCCGGGTTCCTCGGGTTCTACTCTTGATATTGTCACTACCATGTCTTCCCATGAATATGATTCTCTGTTATCCTCTGGCATTCTGAGTGCTATTCTGTTAATTACTCTTTTGGCCCATTGCAGCAACTCATTGAAAGCTCCCAGAGTAGTTGTCAACAAGTGCCAGTAAACAGTTAAGCTATTCCTCCAGCCCACCTCCTGAGCTTGTGCAATACTGAGGAGGGCTGCATGGTATCTGATACAGGGTTCCTCCAGGGAACCTTCAGTTAGAGATAATACTCAGCCTCTCTGAGCCAGGGGATGGTAGTTGAAAAGGTTCAGGAGACTGCAGTTGCTGATGAATAACAAGGGGAACTTTGCTGGGGAGATTCAACAGCAACAGGTGCAGCTTACAGATAAGTACAGTAGTGTAATGGGAGTTCCACAGTAGGATGTGGTATGAGCTAGGAAATATGTACTCAGGAAGGTATGCCCAGTATAAAGATGTCTAAGTCCAGTGCCTAACATTTCCAACTGCTGTATTACTATGCTCTTGCCTCTCTCATTACATGGGGGTTGAATAAATAAGTCTAAGCGTAACTTGTCTACCTGTGGGATGCAGGATGCAATCTGTGAGGCTCTAGGAAACCCCAGGTTCTCCATACTGGCACTTGCGCCAACCCTCTTCCATACTTCAAACATTTCAAAGGACAGAAAGAGGGACAAAATGTGTGGCATGTTATGTGCGCCGCAGCAAATTTGGCTCCACCCACTTTTACGTTCACTTCTCCATTTGTCATCAATTTTTCCATGTGCCTCCACACGGTATAATGTTCCTACATTCACCCTAACCTCATATGCCCCCATATTATAATGTTCTCCTCTAATTGCCCCACAGTATTAAGTCCATCTCCTCGTGCCTCAGTTTCAACTGGCGGAAAATATAGGGGGACATTAAACTGGGGCAGCTGGAGGTGGACATTAAATTATGGGGCAGATGGAGGGTGACATTAAACAGTGGGGGTAGATGAAGGGGGACATTAAACTGGGGGCTAATAGAGGCAGACATGTCCCCCTCCAGCTACCCCCCACAGTTTAATGTCCTCCTCTAGTTGCCCCAGTTTAATGTCCCCTTTCATCTTCCACTAATTTAATGTCTCCCTCCATCTATCACTAGCTTATTGCCACCTTCAGCTGCCCATAGTTTAATTGCTCCCTTCATCTGCCTTCAGTTTAATTGCTCCCTTCATCTGCTCCCAGTTCTCCCCTCTTGCTCACACTTGCTATCTCTTCTCTCCTCCTTCTTTCCGTCACTCTTTATTCCCATCAGCTTTCACAACGCCACACTGTCCTGTAATATCCAGAATAGCTCCGCCCACACAAGAGTTTGATCACATGGTCATGACGTCATTAAAAGTCCTTACACCTCCCCTGGGCCTCCACCTATTAAGCCCTAAGAGTATTGTACACAATGTTTTAAGCCAATTTAAGGTGTTGTTTGTACAGAACTTGTTCAATTCGAAAGGAATCAGGAACCTGAGCCATCGAACCCGAACACAAAACAAGAGACGGTTCGCCAAGATCTAGTGTAGACTGATCATCATAATAATGCTATACATTTGTTATACAGGTTGTTATAAATGTGGTAATGCCAAATATGTGTACATTTTATTTGTTTAGGACTTGTATTTAATAAAGTTTATTTATTGTATGGGTCTTTACTGTTACTGTATTTTTTTTAAAGATGATCTGTCAGCTTTCCTAGCAATTTAAGTATATAATTGTATCCATTGTAAAATAATAATTCTACAGGTTTTTTAGCCCTCTGTGTTGTAATATTCCTTCAGTATTCCGTCTATAAATTTATGAACAAATGGACAACTAAATGTGCCAACTGATTTGACGTTCGGCCCCTCCTGAGGGTATTATCTAAGTAGTCCCCTGCTGTTCACTCGTTAATCCCTACACAGGGATTTGGCCCCCTCTGCAGGGACCACCAGGCCTTTACCTCTAGGAGTAGTCCGGGAATAAGTGGCAGTAGACCAAAAGGCCAGAGAGACCCTGATGTGAAGCACAAGGGGGTCAAAAAAATGTATGGTCAAGTCTGGTCCAAAGGTCAGGGATAGCAGGCTGAGATGCAAGGTCATGGGAAACCAAAAAGTGAATAAATGGAAGATCAACTAGGAGCACAATCACTAAACCAGTGCAGGAACTGACAACCAAGAACCTGTGTTGCTCAGGTGTAATGCAGAGGTCTGAGTATGGACCAGAACATTCTGGGATTGGCTGGAGGTGGAATTGTCCACAGGTGTGTCTGTTAACTGTCAAGGTGCAGCAACAGTAGTATGACTACATCAAGAAGCACAGGCTGCATGAAGAGAAATCAAGCTAACCAGGGGACAGTGGGAGTAGTACCATTATGGCAATTCCAGACCATCATCGTCTCTCGTGCAGTTTGACATTCATTCAGTCAGTACTGATCAGATTATGTAGGGAGACACACCATGAACAATAAAAATCATCACATCAAGTTAACATCTCAGAATTCTAAGAAAAAAAACCCCTGATGATCTAGAATTCTTGTTTGTATAAGGAATACAAGTATTTACTAAAAGAGACGTCACGAGAGCTCACAGATGCTCTTTAACTTATTTGAGCACATGGGAAAAATTTTCATTTGAATTCTTATGCTTATGCTTAAATCATATGCTATTCTATGCTAGTATATTAGCACGCACACTAACAGTACACAGACATACAGCCTAGGTAACAATAGGGAAATGGGGGCCAAACTAGAACTTGCATCACAGGGAGTGATTGTCTTGGGTGGGGAACTGGGGAAGTTCGTTCAGTTCTACTTTCTCGAGACACATTTCTGCACAGTAAACAGAAGAAAAGGTGTCCCTTTAATATCCCTTTAATATTTCTGACTTTGCTCCCTAGTTTCCTGGGAGAGACTTTCTCAATTATATATCTTAACATTCTTTTAGAATAATTTAATATTTTAAGAAGTATATTTTCCTTTTTTGTATATGAAATCTGACTCTCGAGGTGTCCAATGAGAAATTCTAATTAACCCAAAGCTCTTGTTACTTCCATTCTCGTTACAAGAAGATCCAGCTGGCATATAATTTCCCGGTGGATACTTTTTCTTTTCTTTTTTTTTCTTCAGAATGCGAATTTTGCATCTTATACAGTATATGTGATAATTAAGCAGGTTTTAAGTTAAAGTATATAAAAGGAAGATGGTGACTTATGACAAGGCAAATGAATCCATACTCAAACCACAGTAAGGCTCCATACACACGGAGTAAACACGCGCACATTTTGGCAAAATACATTTGTAAAGAATAGACATGTAAAAATAAAACTCCCATTGACTTCAATGACATTTTACACGTGTATTCTGACTTGTATTTTGACGTGTTTTTTTACACGTGTTAAAAAATGTCATTGAAGTCAATGGGAGGGCCCGTTCACACGGAGTAAACACGCGTATACACGTGTAAAAAATACACGTGTAAAAATAAGACTCCCATTGACATTTTACACATGTATTTTGACGTGCATTTTGATGTGTATTTTGACGTTTTCTTTACACGTGTAAAGAAATGTCATTGAAGTCAATGGGAGTCTTATTTTTATATTATTTATATTATTTATATTATTATATTTTTATTTTTTGATACTATAATAAGGCTTGGACTACATGGCGATATTTGCCGCACAACTTAAAATTGCACTAAAGTTGTACAATAGAAAAGCCTTTCCTGCTGCGACTGCAACCATGTCCGACTTTCTGCTGTTTTTCCAATCTTTCTTGAAATTCTGCTTATTATCCTTTTAATTCATGCGTATTTGTGCAAGTGTATATAGGTAATTACTATCTAAAGAAAGAGGCAATTGCAGACACATGTATGTTGCAGCAAGATCACATTGTGGGACATCGCTGCAACATTGTTGCATTAAAGTTGTGCAACTCCCTATCATGCAATTTTTAATTGTGTGACTGATGTCAGCATGTGACCCTAGCCTAAAATGTGAATTTAATAGTGCATGCAGAGGGATGGGATGGTGATGAAAATAAATCAAGATGTTCAATTGTTCTTCATGTATGAAAATTGGTTGCCATACTGTTTGGATGTATAAACTATTCAACTGTATAGCCATGGTGACATATAAAGAGATTTATTAAAAAAAAGTTTATGAGATTTCTGTGTAGTTCTGTTTTGTGTGCAGATTGTTTCTGCAATTTTTCTTCTAAATAGCAAGTTAATACTATACGATACTCCATAGAGTAGGCAAGTCAAGCTGTATATAAAGTATATATAGTGTTATCAGGGCCAATTCTAGCTTTTCTACTGCCTAAGGTGAAAATTGAAATGGCGCCCCCCACCATCAAGTCAGAAAATTATGTTTAACTACCACTGGGCATGTGCACCACTGAGGACTAAACCCGCATGACTGAAATACATCATTGAGCCCCTGGCGCATGTGAGGTGATTAAAAGAAGCCACAGATGTACCCCCAGCGTCAGTGCCCAGTGGGGTGCAGGGTTTCCAGAGAGCAAGGCATAGCTAATAACCAAATAGACTGCTGCAGCAGACACCGGAGCGATACAGGCAGACTAGTGTGTTTTGTTTTTTTTTTATGTTTTCATATCAAACCCTATAAGAATAAGGTATAATAAGAATAATGCATACAGTATAACATCCCATAGTGTCCCCTTCATTCAGTATAATGTCCCACAGCGGCCCCTCCACACATTATAATGTTTTATCGTAGCCTTCACACAGTATAATGTCTCATAGTGTCCCATAGCAGCACTTCACATAGACAAATGTTCCATAGTGACCCCTATGGTTTTTGTTGTGAATTTTCCAAAAATTTCAGGTTTAGCCAACCACAAACCATTATTATTCTCTGGGATCTCTTGAGACTCATAGTCTAATAAACAGAGGTCCAGGGGCAGTAATTCAACACCTACTTACTTACTTACTTACATCTCCTGGGTGCCATGATGGGTCTTCAGGCCTTCTGAATGATGTCAGAGACCACTGAGGTCTTTATTGGGCATGTGGGTTATGCCAGCATCATGACGTCTTTGAGGAGGCAGGAAGAGGCCTGAAGATAATGGGGACCTGGAGTCTGGTAGAGGTGAGTAACACTGTTATATTTTCCCCTGGGCTTACCCTTATTATATTGGTGTATGAAAAGACCCCAGAGTATAATAATAGCAGTTCCATTTCAGACTCAGTGCTGTCTCAGTCCTGTCCCCTCAGGGACTTGGCAATCTGCCACCTGAGACGGGCTACTTATTTCACCTTGTGACAGATGTGACCCCGTGTTCTGCTCACACTGCATGTGGTAGACCCAGTAATCCACAATCTGAAATTCTAGCGAATCTGGAGACAACATAGGCTCGCAGCAAAGATATAGCAGTGCTGGAAAAATGGATATGATATAGAAGATAGCAAGTCCAAGTCTGATGCAGTGGAGCTCTAGTCTTGTAGTAATAAAGCAGGATTGAGCCAATTGTATACCAAAGCTGTAGTGTTTTAGCAATGAAGTAGTGCTGTTGTGGTGCCCATACTTTTGCACCGGTCAAATTTTGGTTTAATGCATATTGCACATTTCCTGTTAGTACAATAAACCTCATTTCAATCCTGAAATATTACTGTGTCCATCAGTTATTAGATATATCAAATTGAAATGGCGGTTGCAAACACCAAAATATTTAGAACTAAAAATGATTAAGATTAATAGGGGGGCCCAAACTTTTTCATAGGACTGTAGGTGCAAGTTGTTGCATGGGCTGAGATACAAACTCAAGAGAACTTGGCTGGAGTGTCGCCCTGTTGTCCAAATAACTGATATCTTGCATCCAGCTGGTCTCTCAGGTTAACTATTTCATCACACAATCTTTCACACTAAATTTCAGTTTGTCAGCAGAGTCTATGGCTTGAGGAAACAGGCAGCTGGTTGTGGGCCCACCGTGTCACCAAAACCATTTGGCCAGGGGCTACTCCAAAGGCTTTTGTCTAGTTGCCCCGTCTGAGCTTTACTTTTTAACTGTACTAGGTTGCAGGAGTTAGTGACCGGCAGGTCACTAACTGTTGGAGATGTCCCAGTGCTAGAGACAGCTGACCAAGCAGGTGTAGGTTTATTCTGAAGTGCACCAAAGTGTCAATACAGGCAGGGGTCATAGGTGCAGTGTTCAGAGACAGGTAATAAGGGTAGAGTTATGGCTCAGTAAACAGGGAATCAGATACATGGTAACTCATCAGTAGCAGGTACACCATAACAGTGCAACAGAAACCTTTGTTCAGACAAGACTTTTTTTTTACCTACAGACTGGTGAAAAACTAAGTTGGGAAATATTTCCTGGCACTTCTGCTGGCCCTATAAGTAGTTAGTAGTTACAGGCAGCACGGTGGCTCAGTGGTTAGCCTTGCAGCGCTGAGTCCTAGATTCAAATCCTGTCAAGGGCAACATCTGCAAGGAGTTTGTATGTTCTCCCCGTGTTTGCATGGGTTTCCTCAGGGTACTCCAGTTTCCTACCACACACCAAGGACATACTGATAGGGAATGTTGATTGTGAGCCCTATATGGCACAGTGACTGACAATATCTGTAAAGCACTGCAGAATATGATGGCGCTATATAAGTAAGCATAATAAATAAATAATAGTTAGAAAAAAGTATTCACGTCCCTCATGTACAGATAAGATCAGCTTGTAGAGAAGTTAACTCATTGACCATACCTTTGGAGCTTGAGTACGCTGGTGGGCGAAGACCACTGACTTTACTGATTACAATGGCATAATATAAAATGTAGGGACAACCCCTTTATGATCACTTGTGGTGCTCAGGGGCAGTTGCCAGCAGCAGGTTGATGGTATATGGATGTTCCCTCTGGGCTCCAGTACGGTCAGCATTGCACTCCTCCACCGTCAGAACACCACTGACCCAGCCTGCGCTCTCTGCACACATCAACTCTCTGCGTACCTGAAGAAGTCCACTGGTGAAGAAGGACACATTTGTCTCCTCACTGGTTTCTTTACTGAGGTAGATGTTGCATGGCCTGATGGAATACTTCAGTGACACTGCAGCTATGACTCCAAGCTGTGGCAATGCACACTTCCGCTATTGCAGGGGATGCACTGACTGCCACCTTAGGGGTAAATGGTTTCTTAGAACTGAATGGCATTTCTTCAGCTATTCTCCACTTCACAAGCTTTCCCACAAGCAGACAAGCTTGTCTACTCTCCTCGAGCATACCCTCAAACTGTCCTCCCCACCTACAATTCATCCCTCCACACAAGCCCATAAATATGGAGCCATTCTTGCATTGAGTAACCCAGGCAACTTCTTCAACATGTCCCAAAGAAAAAAAGGTATGAATTCAGCATTCAGTCCAGTGTGATATTTAAAAAACTTTAGTACTTTAATTAGGCCATCTTAAAAAATTTGAACATTTACAGAAACCAGTGAAAAAATAGAAAAATGACACAGCACTTACATGACAATGGTTACACGAAAAAACAAAAACCGCCTACGCGTTTCAGGGCCCAAGCCCCTTCCTCATGGCGAAGTGAAGGCTGAATGAACTGTGTGGCTATTTATACCTCACTGACGTTGGTTGTTAATTATTTTATATCTGCTGCAGTTGTGCAGCAACCTAGCCACCTTGTTCACTACAACATAATAACACTTTCACAAAAAAAAAAAAAAAAACATACATTTAACCTTCCACCATTGATACCAATGTGTGTTACAACATAAAAAATAAAATAATACATTTTAAAATGTGTACCATTTAATATGTACGTTATTTACTCCTTATTGTGTTGCATATCTTTTCTACCTTACTGGTGTGATTACGGATTCACCCTATACAACTCCTACGGGCGTATGTTCATAAGTGCTACCTGCGGATCACCATCACCTACCGGTATTGAACCACTTAGGTTACCTTACTGTATTGGAAATCCCTGTTGCCAGTGAAGCTGTCGCTTTACAAAGACAAAAAACTATAACTTACAATGTGTAGTCCCGCATAGTATGTATAGTTACTATGGTAGCACGTCTGACGTCTGTCATGTGATGTGCTATTCCACGTATAGTACATGTTTGCGGTTGTTACGAAAGCACTATACATGGAACAGGTTCATTCATTGAAACCAATGCTTAGATACACGGGCTATCTACTTCTAAGAGGTAAGTACAGTCACATTATATATGTATGTAAGTGAAAATATATTTGATCACGACTGCATTCAACTACTTTTTGGTATAATCACAGCTATTTCGACTTTTTGAAGGAAAAAACACCACAACCATCTCTACTTATTATTAATTTTACTGATAGAAATATGTTAAATCAGTCTTATAATTTAACCCCACTGGAAATCTTGTTCCTAGTTCTAATATCCAGTGGAATTCCCTTTTCAATAGCCTCCTTTTCCAGTCTCCCCCTCTTGCTGGTTTTGCCACTCGTTCTATTGCCCAAAATTGAAATGTTTGGAGGGATCCCTGATGTTGTTGGCTAAAGTGCTTAGATGCACCTGAAATGCTTCCTGTGATTGTTCTAGTAGCATCTGCTATATGCTCCGCTATTCTAACTTTTAGCATCCGAGTAGTGCATCCTACATAGTACATGTCACATGCACTACACCATATTATGTATACCACATGATCTGATTTGCAATTCAACCGTTCAGGAAATTCATCAAATACTTCTTCAAATTCTAGAAGGGTATCGTTTAGTTCGTCAGAGTCGGATTTTTTGGAGGACAAAACATTTCAACAGCAAAAAAACGACAAACAACATACAATGAAAAAAGGAAACACAGAGGGGGAAGAAAGCACAAAAAATACAACAAGGAAGCCAAGATACTTTACCCGCGGAATGAGGGAATAACAGGATCTAGCAACACAGTACAGCGATTACCATTAGCTCCAGAAGGGGAGGAAGAGTTGACCAATGAGGCTGTACTTAATCTATCTTCTTTTCCTCTATCTAAAGAAATGATATCCCTTCTGGAAAAAGGACTTAATTTTGTACCAGCCCAAAGTTTTAATTTGACAGATACTCTCTTGGACGTCAACAAATTTGTGCGGTCATTAACAGTAAAACGACATTTTTTTGATAATAGTGAAACTAAGGATAGTAACACTAATGATACATCAAGTACATCAAGTTACAAAAACGAATATGTAAATTTGATGTTCAAGGAACAGCTGAGTGTGATTAATTTACAACAACTAGAAAATGTAGAGAATACACGACAGGTACACACTACGGCAATAGAAAATAAAAACCCTTACTTCTACCCAATTAAATCCCGGGTATCTAGTCTAGATGCGTTTCAAAGTTTGGTGGAAAGGGATCTTAAACTTCTATCTAATCAACAAACACAGGTCCGCTTCAAAGATAATTTAACATCTAGGGAACGAGTGGCGTTGAAACATCTAGCCAATAATAAAACTGTGGTAATACGCATGGCGGACAAAGGAGGCAAGGTGGTGGTTCTAAATAGGGAAGATTATGTGGCAGAGATACACAAAATCCTACAGGACACCACAACATACAAGAAATTGGAGGTAGATCCCACAAATATCTTTAAATCCAAACTAACAGATCTAGTAGAGGAAGGAGTTAATACAGGCATAATTTTGGAAAAGCAGAGTAAATTTTTAATACCAGATAACCCTATAGTACCAGTGTTCTATGGGGTGCCGAAAACACATAAAGGGTGTTACCTCCACCCCTACGTCCTATCATATCCGGTGTGAAATCATTGAATGAAAACATCTGCTCATGGTTGGATGAATTACTACAACCATTAGCATCTAGAGCACCGGGATTTTTGAGGGATTCCAAAAGTGTTTTGAAACAGTTTGAGAATTTCCAGTGGCAAAACAATTATACATGGCTAACATGTGATGTTTGTAGTCTGTACTCGTGTATACCACATGGTCTGGCTATTACTGCTTTATCTCATCACCTCTATAAATATTCGGAATATTCAGAGGAATTGTGTGAGTACATTATTATGGTGACACAGTACTTATTAACTCACAATTACTTTAGTTTTGATGATCAATTTTTTTTACAAATATGCGGAGCCCCGATGGGGGCCCGCTTTTCCCCATCATTGGCAAACATCTATATGTCACGGTGGGAGGAGCTGTTCATTTATACGGAAACAAATGTATTCTCGTCCAATATATGCTGGTACGGCCGCTATATAGATGATCTTCTCCTGGTGTGGTCGGGGGATATAGCGGTCGTGCCAGCATTTATACAATATATAAATGAAAATCAAATGAATCTAAAATTTACATTTAGTATTCATGGGGAAAAGGTTGATTATCTGGACATCAGTTTGAAAGGCAATGGTGAGAGTAACAGGGTAGAGAGCAGCCTCTATAGGAAACCACAAGATGGTAATACAGTCTTGCATGCCACTAGCAATCATCCCTCTCATACAATAAAGGCAATCCCTATGGGTGAAATGGTGAGAGTGAAGAGATCATGTTCCAATGTTGTTACGTGTGAAAAAGAGATGAACAATACAATAGGTAGATTAAGAAAATGAGGGTATCCTACCTGGTCTCTTAATAGAGCAAAAAATCACATGGCAAACAAAGAAAGATCTTTACTCCTTAGGGATAATAGCAAAAACAACAAGCATAACAACAAGGAGAGTCATAAAGGCATGTATTTCTGTACAAATTACAGTAACAACTATAAACAAATAACAAACATAATACGTAAATACTTACCTATACTTCACCAGGATGATATTCTAACAGAGATTTTAAATGAGGGATGTAAATTTGTATCTAGGAGGGGAAGGTCTTTGTCAGACATCCTCTCTCCAAGTAATCTTCCAAAAATAACATCGGAAAATAAGGAAACATGGCTGTCATATAATGGTTTCCACAAATGTGGAATACAGCGATGTCAGTCATGTAAATATGCTAAAAAAACAAATTCTTTTGTCAATAAAACTTCCCAGAAAGGTTATCAGATACGAAGTTTTTTGAATTGCAAATCAGATCATGTGGTATACATAATATGGTGTAGTGCATGTGACATGTACTATGTAGGATGCAATACTCGAATGCTAAAAGTTAGAATAGCGGAGCATATAGCAGATGCTACTAGAACAATCACAGGAAGCATTTCAGGTGCATCTAAGCACTTTAGCCAACAACATCAGGGATCCCTCCAAACATTTCAATTTTGGGCAATAGAACGAGTGGCAAAACCAGCAAGAGGGGGAGACTGGAAAAGGAGGCTATTGAAAAGGGAATTCCACTGGATATTAGAACTAGGAACAAGATTTCCAGTGGGGTTAAATTATAAGACTGATTTAACATATTTCTATCAGTAAAATTAATAATAAGTAGAGATGTTTGTGGTGTTTTTTCCTTCAAAAAGTCGAAATAGCTGTGATTATACCAAAAAGTAGTTGAATGCAGTCGTGATCAAATATATTTTCACTTACATACATATATAATGTGACTGTACTTACCTCTTAGAAGTAGATAGCCCGTGTATCTAAGCATTGGTTTCAATGAATGAACCTGTTCCATGTATAGTGCTTTCGTAACAACCGCAAACATGTACTATACGTGGAATAGCACATCACATGACAGACGTCAGACGTGCTACCATAGTAACTATACATACTATGCGGGACTACACATTGTAAGTTATAGTTTTTTGTCTTTGTAAAGCGACAGCTTCACTGGCAACAGGGATTTCCAATACAGTAAGGTAACCTAAGTGGTTCAATACCGGTAGGTGATGGTGATCCGCAGGTAGCACTTATGAACATACGCCCGTAGGAGTTGTATAGGGTGAATCCGTAATCACACCAGTAAGGTAGAAAAGATATGCAACACAATAAGGAGTAAATAACGTACATATTAAATGGTACACATTTTAAAATGTATTATTTTATTTTTTATGTTGTAACACACATTGGTATCAATGGTGGAAGGTTAAATGTATGTTTTTTTTTTTTTTTTTGTGAAAGTGTTATTATGTTGTAGTGAACAAGGTGGCTAGGTTGCTGCACAACTGCAGCAGATATAAAATAATTAACAACCAACGTCAGTGAGGTATAAATAGCCACACAGTTCATTCAGCCTTCACTTCGCCATGAGGAAGGGGCTTGGGCCCTGAAACGCGTAGGCGGTTTTTGTTTTTTCGTGTAACCATTGTCATGTAAGTGCTGTGTCATTTTTCTATTTTTTCACTGGTTTCTGTAAATGTTCAAATTTTTTAAGATGGCCTAATTAAAGTACTAAAGTTTTTTAAATATCACACTGGACTGAATGCTGAATTCATACCTTTTTTTCTTTGGGACTGTTTGATAATACCTGCACCGGCAGGGTTTAGGTTGTTCGTGCAACAGTGCCAGTGTATGGAATAATTTTTCCTGCTTACACATTGGGTCCACGTAAAATAACACCAGGGCTGTGAAGCATTTTTTTTTTTTTTTAACTTCTTCAACATGGTCAGACCAGGGAGAGAGTGGAGGGCAATAGACAATTTTTCCTGCAGTGCAACTCATAGACCCATCTTTGTTCTGTTCAAAACAACTGACATTGCAATGGCCAACGACCAATTAAAGTGATACTTCATATATTATAATAAGTAATTCATAAAACATAACATAACAATTTACCAACAAATCTTCTAATTCCAGTGGGTTCTGGTATCAAAATAACAAGAAAGAAATCCAGCACCGTCTTGACGTAGTTTAAAATGTAACTTTTATTCTGAATCCATAAAACGATTTACATGGTAACCACAAATGGTAGGTATACAGCGGCTACGTGTTTCGGGACACGTAAGGTCCCTTCCTCATGGTATGTCTCTGGTGGACATTGCTCAGCAGGCGAGGAACACGTGACCTTAGTCTAAAGGTAAAAAATCCTAATTGGCTTTCACAAAGCCACATCACAATGAGATCTTCCCTTTAATGTCTCTATTATTGTGTTCCATTCCTTGGTTCTTTTCATGGGCACCACAATTAATCCAGGCATCACCACTTATTGTAAATCTGGCACCCGTGTGGAATGTGTGGCTTTCCACGTACTTGGAATAAATCCTATGTATACTTTATTGCGCATTACATGATGAGACAATCTGCCCTAAAGCACATTTTCTTTGCAAGCCGCAACTGTTTGACAATGCTGGCATCAACTAATATACCAACCAATCTTATCTATTGCTTTATGGCTATGGTTTAGTGTTTCATTTCCTGGTACATTAAAAACAGTTTAATATATTAGTTAAATAGTTATTAGTTAATATATTAGTCGAATTGGAGAGGGTAGTTAGGAAAACTGCACCTTAGTTGTAAGGAACATTAAAACTAGGAATAAATTGCACAATAAACAGGAGATAACATTTTCAACACTTTTTGTCAGACTGAAGGATCTATTGCATGGTCTCAGTACAAGAAATTTTGTATAAATCCAGTAGCGAACACAGGGGTTATTTTAAGATAGGTAATGACTGAGAGGATTGGGATTAGTCAAAGGGAAGGGTTTAAAACATTTATGTCCTATTGTACACACAGACCTGAAGGTAAAGACTTTCTTGCACCTGGGGCAAAGGTTCGGTATTCTGTGCTAACCCTGTATTTTTAAATACTCTGACCCAGGCAAAGGGGTTTGTTGGTTCTTCATCTGGCACTTAGCACATGGGGCACATATCCCTGTTGCAAACCACTAGCTACTTCCCTAATTTACAGGGAAGAGAAGGGATGCTATTGCCACTTGTCTGTAGCCAGAAACAGGATTATTAGGAGGAGGGAACATGGGCTGAATTACTCATACACATAAAGTAGGTTTCTTCTAGAGATGGCTGAATCGGCTCCTAACAAACTGGAATTTGTCTTGAATATTCCAAATTGTTTTTTTATGGAACCGAACAAATGGAGACCCGATTCGGGGAACTAAAATGGCCACTGTGAGAACAATAGGTATCAGTCCAGGGGAGATGACAAAAATAAAAAAACCACAAACTTACCTCTCTTGGGCCTATACCTTGGGCTTGTATGGTAATATGGGCACACCAAGCATCATGATGTCATGATGCTCAGTGTGCCCATGTGATCACTGGTGGCCCACTTACAGGCCCAAGGTGGATTAATCTGCCAAAGTTGTAGTATCTTCCGAGCCAAGTGCCAGAAGTAATGCCACAGGCTCAGTTCAGTATCAGCGCATTGCCAACTGTGTCTAGCTCCATACTGTGAATAGTATGAGCATCAAATGTTCTACATTACCGGCCATGTTTTTATGCCGCTTCCTCTATTTTATTTGTTCTTCTCCATTTCTGTGCTTTGTTATTATGAAAATAAAACATTTCAATAATGAAGAAAAATTTATAAAATTGATCAGTATGGCAAATGATCGTCCGAGATTGATCATGCCTTACACTTATATTTTCAGCAGACTGATGGCCAAAAATACTGGTTGGAAAGTTTTTGGGCAGTCTATATCCTGCCGTTCGGTATTAGTAGTAATTTTTATACTTCATTGCAGGACAGAATAGACAAAAGTCTAATATTTATGGTCGGCCTAATACTATACTACTGGGTGCTATGATATTGCATAAAGTTCATATCAGGGAGATGGAAGCATGCTGTGAATCTCAGCCAGTGCTATATCTTGCTTTGTAGAGGTAACATGAATT
The DNA here is from genome assembly GCF_031893055.1 of Leptodactylus fuscus. Taxonomy (NCBI): domain Eukaryota; kingdom Metazoa; phylum Chordata; class Amphibia; order Anura; family Leptodactylidae; genus Leptodactylus; species Leptodactylus fuscus. Next base: position 40,104,449 of record NC_134271.1, on the reverse strand, counting down.
TAGCTTCTTATCTGTACCAGATTTGGATAAGCCACCACCCTAAAGATCTTAGAGGAATATGATGATTTACAGTTTAATGATCTGCAGAGAATAGCAAATGATCAATTAAGAATATACCGGCTGTGTACAAGTCTATATAGTAGTGTACAGTGCTCTAGGCTTCTGTGCACTACAATACAGGCTATGTGTGTATTTTCCCCTAGATTCTAGGGCCTACAAGCAATGCTTTAAGGGGAAGATACTGTAGATCCATTCATTCCTTTTACAACTCATATGAATAGAGGTAAAAATGCGGTAAGGATTAGTATTACTACTGGTGAGGCTCGTGTGACCATACACGTGAGAATGTAAGAAGTGTATTTACAATGTGCTCCTTCACATAATCTTGTAAGAGATGATTGGACAGTAGGTGGGTAGGGTTGTCAAGGCCACTCCTTCAAGAGACAACACCTCCTTTTCTTCATTGCAGCAGCCTATGGATTATCATTTTCTTTGATCTGGTTTTCAATAGATATTTTTGCTTGCATTCCTTGAATTGTAAGTCACACCCATTCTGTCAACATTATAAGAATACATTGTACAATACAGGTATACAATTTATCTACAAAACAGAATAAATTAAATATGAGATCTTTTTTTGTATTGACAGACATAAGTAGAGTGAAGAAACATAAAAAGGTTAACTTAATACTAATTAACTTAACTAATTAACTTAATAATTTATAATTGGTGCCATTAACTGGTTCCTGTCACTGCATTTGCCATATACTAATGCACATACTACTTGCCATGAGATGAATTGGTAATCCCCCCCCCCCCCAGACTGATGGAAACAGGGCTCCCCTTCTCACCTTGCTCACTACCTGCTACGGTACTGACACAGAGCCAGCGAGTGGAGTGAGAATAGCAAATGATGCAGATAACCTTTTAGAAACCACAGTTAATAGCGACCGTGTTATCTATGGGGTTTGACAATTGTATTCAGTTGGAAGCAATAGTGGGGTGTCAATGGGCTGTGATGCAGTTGGGTGTAAAATTGCCTCTGGGTCTGCCATCTGCAGAAACTTGTAAGAAGCAGGGTCTAATAGGCGGGCTCTCTGTCAGTATAAAACTGATGGTCAAATATAACAATATATTGCATTATATGATTGATTGTTTATGGTTAATGGTGGTGTCTGTGTTCAAGTACTTAGTGCACGACTTCTCAAACTTTGAAGTATAGCTTACAGTTTTGTGAAGCCAACTTTGTGGTCAAATTCCTCACATCACTCATTGTATGCCTATATTGCACCAATAATGTTGTTACGGCCGGTGCAGGGATCCAGTGAGTAAAGTGATGCACTTTGCTGCCACTATTTTTCCTGACCCCTGTCACTTGCTGTCTCGTACCCATCGAAACTATTTTGTGTGGTCCCAAATTTAGGAGGCGGAAGGAGACAAACCTGAAAAATAGGTACAATATGTGATGCTAATAAAAAACTAATAAAAAAACAGTATACTGCGCATGGCCACTAAGCAGACTATTTATGATTAGAGATGAGCGAACACTGTTCGGATCAGCCGATCTGAACAGCATGCACCCATAGAAATGAATGGAAACAACTGTGACGCCGGCTGGCCGCCGGCAAAGTCAGCGTCACAGGTGCTTCCATTCATTTCTAAGGGTGCGTGCTGTTCGGTTCGGCTGGTCCGAACAGTGTTCGCTCATCTCTATTTATGATCAGTAAGCCAGGTGGCCATTAAGGGTATATTTTACTATTATACTTTGTATTTCACTATTACTGTATCAGGTCAAAAAAGGATCATGAAGGTATATGTAGCGGTCCTGTGTAACGTATGGAGCAGTACAGCATATGAAGCCAACATGTTGTACTATTATGGCCAGATGTTTAGCCTGTAAATGGAGGTATTACAAGGGGTTTGAATGAAAAAAAATTCAGAATATGTGTAACACTGGCCCTTTCTGCTTGAAGACAGTTTCTAAATGTTGGCAAGTATACATATATTTGAAAGTGTATTGTATTGGCATTAGCCTATGGTGACACCATGTCATATGTTAGGGGCGTATTTTGTGTTTCCATACTCTAGTAGTGGTGCTTGTGGTATTTTGTCCTGCATTGTGGTATTTGTTTTATGTCGTTGGAAAACTTTTTCAAGCAACATAAATGATTTTGTGTTAATTTTATTGTTATATAGTGTTCAGAAGGCAAATTTAATCCGTGTCCTGACATGAATAACACAGCAAACCACAATGGAATTGCCAGAAAAAGTTAATAAAAGTTAATCAATAAGTTATATGTATCCAAAAATATGGCCATTAAAGGGGTTGTCCCATCACAAGGATCCTATCTATACTGCTTGTTAATGTGGATGTAAGACTTTTCCTAAATACATTGCTTCAGCAAAACTGCTTTGTTTGTCCACTATCTTACTTTATTCAATTCTTTGTGGCCACAGCCCTGGGCTGTGACTGTTTCAGCGATTACAGCAGGAACTATTACTGCAGCATAATGAACTATGGGAAGAATATGCAAATCCACCTTCCATGATGTAATTAGGAAGACAGTTGCTGCCTCATTGTTGCAAACCAATAGAGGGCGCTCACTGGAATGTGCAAGCCTGTCTTAAGACAGGATTCCAGTGAAAAAACCCAATAATGGCTGCTCCCTTTAGCCTCATGCCCGACCTTCCAAGCAGCATAATGATAACTGATATTTTATTCACCAATCCCCTGCTTTTCCCTCCAGAGAACATGTAGTGTCCTCTGGAAGAGGAAGTGGAGGTTGAACTGGACAGGAGCGGGGATCGGCGAGTAAAGAATCGGCCCCTAACTGTTCAAATAATCCAATAGTTAGTGGCCGATTAAAAAGATGCCACAGGGAAAAAGCAGCAAGGAACCCCCCACGCCCATTGGGACCAGTCTGAGGCTACTTCTGCTAAACACCACATTTTTCTATGTACAGTATTTACACCAGCCACCACTAGGAGTAAGTAGGAAATAATACAGCACTATGCTGCCCCCAGGTAGCAGATATAGGAAAATGCAACGGTGAAGAAGTTGCTCAGCTCCGGCCCCTCTCCTGTATGGTCTTCCTACATGGATAGAGGACTACTCTCTATTCATTCTCCTCTAGAATGGGATCCCTATTCTCAATATGTATGAGACATTTATGACATTTTCTGTGGATATAAAAAAGTTTTGGTTTATTTTATTTCATTTATAATATAAGAGCATTGTGGAAAAAAAAAGTTGGCAGATTTATTGGGTTAGTTTAGCTTTTACTGTTATGACATCATCTAAGTCTATCAATACCAGTTCTACATTTGAGCAGCTGATAAAGGTATAAAAAGTGCTTACCTTATGGTAACAGAACTACCCTTGTACAAAGAATTAATATACACTTCTCCTATTGAGTATTATTATATAAACCTGTTATTCTGGGATATCTAAGGTTTCTGCCTTATTGTTTCAAACTTTCCATCCACATTTTAAAGGTCACTGTGACCTTATAAAGCTCTCGGGGAGGTTATTACCAGAAGAATACACTGTTTTCATAAGCACAAGACAGGTGCCAAGTGGCAGAATCTTACATCAATTGTTTGTGTTAAGGAAAAACTATCACAGCAGGGTAACAAAAACTCTACATAGTATATGCCAGGTACGTTGACCTGTAACACGCCTAATGTAGTGTATTTATTAATGTGCACCAAATGTTCCACCGAAAATCTGTATGTTGGAGAGACCGGCCAGAAGCTCAGAATAAGAATTGATTCACATTGCCATACAATTAAACAACAAAGAATGGACCTTCCCATGCCAAAACATTTCTGCCAGGAAGATCATAATATCACCAATGACATGAAAATTTTGATTTTGAGAGGGAATTTTAAATCAAGGAAACAGAGACGGATTTATGAGTACAAGTGCATGACCCTATTTAACACTCTGGATAATGGAATGAATGCATCACATGGGTTCATGTCATTCTATACAAATCACTGAACTAAGACAGCCATAAAGATAAAGAACCTGGGAACTGTGAATTGTTTATATTTATATGTATATAGTAATAAGCCTCTTACCCCTCCCTCCTGAAATCCTATCCCTATGTGTCCAGTTGTACATAAATATGCAGCCTTTAGAAAGTGTTTTTAGATATATCTGAAGAAGAAGCGAGAAGTTTCGCCTGAGATGGGATGCGATGGACATCAGTGATCCTGGTCCTCCCCGCTCTCAACACCACTGCAGGCCTCCCATGGAGTGGGAGCCCCCGACGTGACTACCTCTTCCACATTGATCCCCAGCAGCTGGACTTTGTGAGTTTGTTCCATGATGAGAATGACTGACTGTTTTGTTTTTGCTATTTTCATGTACATGTCTATGGTTTCATTTTTTTCAATTTTAGGTTTGCACCCTGTGCCGTTTTGTTCTATGTTACTGCTGTTTTATATGCCGGAGCTGAAGTGGCTCCTACTCATGTTTCCATTTGATTTAGTTTAACACTTTATTGCTGTACTTGACCTCGAGGACTACCTTCCTCGCTCCCACATAGTCTAGACCCTGCAGTGCGGGGCCTCTTGGAGACCCGTGCTCCTGTCCCCTTAGTTCCTTTTTGGGGGTGTTATTTAACCCTCTGCTTCTTCTGTTTGTTATTTGTCTGTAGTGTCTTGTGTCGTTGTCTGTTTGTCCTTATGCTTGACTCATATTTGTTCCGTCCCTGTTTGTTTTCCCTTTGTTCTTTTCCCCCATGGCGGTCATCTCCATCTCCTCCTTCAATGTTAAAGGTTTCAATGTTCCTGAGAAGCGGTCCCAGATTTTGTATGATGCCCATAAACGGAAAGTGCAGATTTTATGTCTGCAGGAGACGCATTTTGTGTCCGAGCATATCCCAGTGGTCAGGAATCGGTACTTTCCACAGTGGTTCCATAGTAGCAGTACACAGGGAAAGGTTTGTGGAGTTGCCATTTTCTTTCATAAAAACTTGCCAGTTAAGGTTTTAGATTTCATGTCTGATGGGGTGCTAGGTATTTATTTCTGATCCGTGAGATTTCTGGCTCTGTTTACACCATAGCTAACATATACGCTCCCAACACTGAGCAGGTCCCCTTTCTCCTGTAGACTCTGTCGGCACTCCAGTCCTTCGCTAAAGGCCAATTTATTGTCTGTGGTGATTTCAATCTACCCCTCAACCCCCTACTTGACACGTCAACTGGCAGGTCTCATATTTCTTATAGTGCATTGAATAAGGTGAGGAAGCTTTTGAACTCTTTGTTGCTATATGATGTCTAGCGGATCCTCCATCCACTTGATAGGGATTATTCCTTATTTTCCGCCCCCCCATAATTCATACAGCAGAATTGACTACATTTTTCTCTCTCATGACCTTCTCTCTTTGGTGACCCTTACCAGAATTGATCCGACTTTTCTGTCTGACCACTCTCCTGTCTTCTGCGCTTTCCATCCTCCCTCCTCTACCCCTCGTGCCAATGTCTGGAGACTTAACAAGTCACTTCTCCTTGATGTGCTTGGAAGATTTAAAGCTCTCCACCTCTCACTTTCTTCAGGACCACTTAGAAGATGACACAGCCCCCCCTATTCAATGGGAGGCTTTGAAATGTGTACTCCGTGGTGTGTTGATCAAATATGGTGCGCACTTAAAGAGAGAGGCAGGTTTGAGACTTTGCTTCTTTTTGAAGGATTTGGCGTCCTTAGAGGCCCAGCATAAGCGAACACTTCAGCAGTCGACTTTGGCTTCCTTAACAGCCACATGGCAGGAACTCAAATCCTTGCTCGAGTACAAGCAGCAGCGACTCCGGCAGTTGGGCCAGTGTTCTTTTTATGAATGGGGGAATGAGGCAGGGCGCCTCCTGGTGAGGGCGGTGAAGGAACTTCAGGCGGCTTCGCATGTATTAGCTGTTAAGAAATCTTCTGGAGCTGTCACACATATTACAGCGGAAATTGCTTCTGCTTTTCAGGAGTATTATGCTTCTCTCTACCACCTACCCTTGCCGGGATCCACTCACCCGGCTCCCACTCCCAATCTCTCTTTCCCTCAGTATGTTGCGGCGAGAGCTCTCCCTACCCTATCGCCTGATCATGTGGCTCTTCTTGAGGCACCTTTCTCTGCTCAGGAGTTAGAGGAAGGCATTTCCTCACTCCTGGGAGGGAAGAGTCCTGGCCCGGATGGTTACATGGCGCATTTTTTCAAGGCACTGAAGGCGGAATTAACCCCTCCGCTCTTGAGGGCTTTTAACTCCATCTCCCCTGTTGTCGCGTTTCCCCTGTCGTTCCTTCAGGCCCATATCACGGTTCTCCCTAAAGAGGGTAAGGACCACACTCTCTGATCGAGCTACAGACCGATCTTGCTCCTTAATACGGATGCCAAGCTGTATGCCAAATTGATCGCCAACCAGCTGTGCCCGCACATGGGGGACCTTGTTCACCCTGACCAAGTGGGCTTTATCCCCTGCAGGGAGGCCTGGGACAACACCTTGAAGGCCTTCTCCGCGATTCATCACGCCCAACGGTCTCAGACCCCTATGTTGTTGCTCTCCCTGGATGCGGAGAAGGCCTTTGATAGGTTGGATTGGGGTTTCTTGGAGACAACTCTGTCTCAGATTGGCCTCGACCCTGCTATGCTTAATCACATCCAGGAGCTCTATCATTCCTCCATGGCGCATTTGAGTCAATGGCTCTCTCTCTCATCCCCATTCACCATATGCAATGGTACCCGACAGGGCTACCCTCTTTCCCTGTTATTGTACGCTTTAGCTATGGAACACGTACTGGTCGCTATCCAGAATAACCCTAATATTCAGGGCCTGAGAGTTTGAAATCTTCATCTTAAAGTTTAGTGTTCGTGGATGACGTTCTCCTCTTCATCACCCAACCGCTTACCTCGATCCCCTCTCTGCTCCGGGTAATCGGTGGATACAGCTTACAAGATTAATCTGTCCAAGAGTACCGCTCTTGATGTTTCCCTACCAGCGACGGTCCTCAGTTCCTTGTGCTCTTCTTTTCCTTTCTCCTTGTGAGGGTTAAAATAATAATAATAATTCTTGTTCTTGAAAAATAGTAGAATAGTAGCTTGCTATGATCATAGTGCAGCACTGTCAGCCAGTCTAGGGTATAGTGATATCGAAGCTGGGAAAAGAAGCAGATGTTATCAGTTCTTGTTGTGTCTGCATGTCATAAAACTAGGCCCGGAAGTGGATCTCCCTGTAAGGGCATGTACCCTGTGACTGTAGTATATCATACTTCCTATAAGTATCCACTGGATGCTGCAATAAACTGAAACATTTGCTTGAGATACACTAGTGTCTGAGTCTTTTTCCCGAGTGCTCAAACATATTGATTATTAATTTGGCCTACGACAATATATCCAGGGGTGATTGTCCCCTAACATCCTTGTCCTCCAGATCTATTAAGTATCTGGGCGTGCACTCTCCGAGCTGTCCTTGAGCGCTAAGATACCAAGGGGCTCTCGTGGCTGGGCCGCATCAACTTGTTAAAAATGAACGTCCTTCCCCAACTATTTTATCTCTTTCAGATAGTTCCATGTATCATCACATGTATGATACAATGCTGGAAGACCCTGAAGTTTTGCCCTCTCCCAACCATTTTGTAAATGGTTGGGAGAGGGAGCTGGGGGTTTCGTTCCCGCCGGGTGTGTGGTCCTCTGCCTTTACTGCATGTCACAAATTCTCTATTTCTTGCAGAGCACAGAAGATCAACTATAAAATTCTCTCCAGGTGCTATAGAGTCCCGGTACTCCTTCACACTATATACCCATCCACATCTGATAGGTGTTGGGAGATGTCTTTCTGATCAAGGCACGATGGCCCACATCTGGTGGGGATGTCCCCTCCTGCGCCCTTTCTGGTCCAGGATTAGACAGGTTATTTGCCAGGTGACGGGAGTAGATTTGGAGGATGACTCTGCTCCTTTACTCCTTTTTTTTTTTTTCTCCTGTAAATTTAGGAAATCCACCCGTAGACTCCTGGGCTTCATGCTGGTGGCGGCTCCATCAGTAATCCCTAGGCTATGGAAATCTCAGACTCCTCCCACCCTTCTCTCCTGGCTGAAAGAGTTCGTACATTTGCGCATGATGGAGGACTGAATGGCTCACCTCAGTCCTGATGAGGGGACGCATCAACAGACTTGGCTGCTGTGGAACTACTTCTATTATTCCGCTGACTTGTGCACCCTATTTCCTTCTGTGCCCTTGTAATGTGGTCGAATGTCCTTGTCTTTGTTTTCTGTGTTACCGTTTCCCCTTGTTTACTGCCATTAATATTGGATATTGTTTTCTTTCTGTACTTCTCAAATGTTCTGGCTCTGCTGCGTCAGCTAACTAAGAGGAAGATGAAACCCTACAGACTGCTATACTCCAAATCACTCCCCCCCATACAGCGGTCACCAACTAAGAGGAAGATGAGACCCCACGGACTGTTATACCACCAACTCCCCCCAACCCCAACTCTCCCCCCCCCACTTTACTAGCTTTGACAATGCCAAATATCTATTCGGACATGTCAATACAGCTTGTTTGATTTGATTTGACTTTGTCTCCCAACCCCCCTCCCCCCTTTTTTTCTTTTTTCCCTTGCATTTGACTTGGTTCGCCTGACCCGTTGTCCCAGGTTTTCCCCCTCCCTCCCCCCCTCTTATTTTTCCCCTCTCCCTCCCCTGGACTTCCCATCCTTCATTGTAAAAATTTGAAAAACCTTCAATAAGCTTTAATATTAAAAATATATATATATATCTAACCATTATACATGCAAGACATCAAAAACATATGATAAAATACTTATGAAATTACTTATAACCTTCCTGATATAGTTAGATTTCTTCTTTTTTTTTAACCATTTTAAGTTTTTGTGCGTGACATTCATATTCAATGACTCCCCAGATCATCAGGCCAGTAGTTGGGGTGGTACGTTGCTCCACAGCAAAGGCAGGAATGAAGCTCTCACTACCCCCCTTATAACTTCACTCATTTCATCCTTGTCAGTAAGGCTAAGGCTATACATGGCAACTTTGTCCTAACAAAATGCCCTATCAATGCCCCCTACAGGTAATCCCCCCCATAGGTAATAGCCCCTAAGAGTGCTCATCTCTAGTAATCTCCCCAATACAGATAATAGTCCCTTAACAGGTGCCCTAATTTACTCCCCCCCACAGGTAATATTCCCCCCATAGATAATAATGCCTAGCTCCAGATTTGTGTGGGCCCTTGGGTGACAGAGCCACAGTTGGCCTCTTATAATTTTTTGCTGAGACAGACCTACTGAAATAGACTGCTATACTGTGCATTCCATAGAAGCAGACAGAACCTGTTCAGATGTCGGGAAGTAAAGAGAAATTTGAGGCAGACATCTGCCTCCAGCTTCGCTTTATTTTCTGCCCCCGGCTCAAGGTGGTGGAATATAAATACACACACAAAGACCGCACCCCATACCAAACTTTTGTCTTTGGGCCCCCCCGCCCACGACATAGCACACACACACACATATATATATATATATATATATATATATATACACTTTAGCCTGTATATGAAGCTTTTTTTATTATTGAACATGTGACCGTAAATGCACCGTGTCGGCGCTGCAGGTAGACCAACACAGTGAATGAAAGCTTGTAATTATGAATGTAAATGTAATTGTGAATGTATCAGTAATTTTTGTGGGTACATGTCAAGTTCGTTGTGTACGCAATGCCTGTGCCAACTCGCGAAGAGCTTGTGAACCGCATACAGGCTGCGTTCATCACGGTGAGGGCCATGCCAGGAGTCTGTGAACGGGTGCATCAATCCATCTCCCGACGTTGCACTGCTTGCATCGAGGCAGGCGGCCAGCACTTCGAGCAATTCTTCTAAATAAGGGACAGTGATTAAACTGATTTCCCATTAAAGCGCTTTCTCTTCTTCGTTTCTCCTTTCACATGGCGCAGCGAGGGATAGGAAACCGTTATCTCGATCTACCTGCAGCACCACAATGGTGCATTTCCTGTCACATGTTCATTAATAAAAAAAACTCTTCATATACCGGCTAAAGTCCACCCTTTCATTTTGTGTACTTACTTTCCAGGATATATATATTGGTAGCCTGTGCTGCTTTTAAACCTGTTACCACTGTCTTCAGATAGGTCTTGTAGGGTTGTGTCATTCCCATGGTATGATATTGAATTATATGGAAATGAGGATGGGGTGCTCATAACAACTTTACTCTTGACGCTAGGTTCACACTAGCGTTCGGGTCTCCGTTCTCAGCTTTCCATCTTCTGCATGCAGAGCGGGTCTGGCCGTGAGCACCGGTGAGCGTTTTATGCTCTCCGCCGCGAAACCGTTTTTTTAAAATTGGACACAGAGTACTGCATGTCCAACTCTGTGTCCGATTTTAAAAAAACGGTTTCGCGGCGGAGAGCACAAAACGCTCACGGCTGGACATCTTTCAAACCCATTCAAACCCATTCTGTTTTGTGCAGGAAACGGAAACCTGCATAACGGAGACCCGGGCGCAGATGTGAACGAGCCCTGACTTGATTATAATGGGGGGCTGCTTTACATTTTTAGCTGTAGCAGACGCCAAGTGAACCTTAGTTGTGTGAACTATCCCATTTGCATGGAGCAGCCGATCTAATATATGTTATACTTAAATAGTGTAAGTACAGTCTGATCATTCTTTAGTGTGCCACAATAGTTCATAGACCTCCTGTTCTATCCATGAGGGCGATTTGTGTTCTATGAATTATGGTGACTGTGTAATGAAATAATCAGAGAGAAAAATGACAGTGGAAACAAGTGGTTTTATGTCTTTTATTAGCAAAAAGTAAATAAGCCATTAATAATAACGGCTTGTATTGTATCCTACTAAATTATGGGGGTTGAGATAAGAGCACCAATCCAATTATACAGGCGAAGGCAAAGAAAAACCACAGAGATCTGAGTCTCAGGGGAAAAAAATAATTCCTCCCTGATCCCAAACATGGCAATCAGTGATATAAATACTAGGAAATATTGCCCAAAGGCTCACAATGTATTTAGATGTATATATATATATATATATATATATATATAGATATAGATATATTTATTTATTTATTTAATATAACATGCTATCATCCCCTGTAATGATGGGATTATCATGTTCCAGAGAGTTTACAGACTAAATATTGCCTAGAGGGTTTACAATGTGTATACAGTTATATGAAAAAGTTTGGGCACCCCTATTAATCTTAATCAGTTTTAGTTCTAAATATTTTGGTGTTTGCAACAGCCATTTCAGTTTGATATATCTAATAACTGATGGACACAGTAATATTTCAGGATTGAAATGAGGTTTATTGTACTAACAGAAAATGTGCAGTATACATTAAATCAAAATTTGACCGGTGCAAAAGTATGGGCACCTCAACAGAAAAGTGATATTAAAGAGGACCTTTCACCATATCTGGGCACATGCAGTGTTATATACTGCCAGAAAGCTGACAGTGCGCTGAATTCAGCGCACTGTTGGCTTTCCCGATCTGTGCCCGGTGTGAAGAGCTTACGTCCCGGTACCATAGCTCTTCTATGGTCAGAAGGGCGTTTCTGACCATTAGCCAGAGACGTCCTTCTGCCTCGCGGCGCCAATCGCGCTGTGCTGTGGAGCGGGGAGGAACGCCCCCTCCCTCTCCTGATAATGCTCGTCTACGGACAAGCTGTGTGAGCAGAGGGAGGGGGGCGTTCCTCCCCGCTCCACAGCACAGCGCGATAGGCGCCGCGAGGCAGAAGGACGTCTCTGGCTAATGGTCAGAAACGCCCTTCTGACCATAGAAGAGCTACGGTACCGGGACGTAAGCTCTTCACACCGGGCACAGATAGGGAAAGTCAACAGTGCGCTGAATTCAGCGCACTGTCAGCTTTCTGGCAGTATATAACACTGCCTGTGCCTGGATATGGTGAAAGGTCCTCTTTAATATTTAGTAGATCCTCCTTTTGCAAAGATAACAGCCTCTAGTCGCTTCCTGTAGTTTTTAATCAGTTCCTGGATCCTGGATGAAGGGATTTTGGACCATTCCTCTTTACAAAACAATTCAAGTTCTTATCTTCTTCTTATCTTCTTATGGTAGAGTTGGAAGGGACCTCAAGGGCCATCGGGTCCAACCCCCTGCGAGTGCAGGTCTTCCTAAATCATCCCAGCTATATGTTTATCCAGATTCCGCTTGAAGATTTCCATTGATGGAGCGCCCACCACCTCCCGTGGCAGCCTATTCCACTCTCTCACTACCCTCACTGTCAGAAAGTTTTTCCTAATGTCTAATCTGTATCTCTTTCCCTTTAGTTTCATCCCATTGCTTCTTGTACTTCCTTGTGCTAATGAGAATAGGGTAGATCCCTCTGCACTGTGACTACCTTTCAGATATTTGTAGACTGCTATTAAATCTCCCCTCAGCCTTCTCTTCTGCAAACTAAACAATCCCAGTTCTTTTAGCCGCTCCTCATAGGACATGGTTTGCAGACCTTCCACCATTTTGGTTGCTCTTCTCTGGACTTGCTCCAATATATCGATGTCTTTCTTGAATTGAGGCGCCCAGAACTGTACACAGTATTCCAGGTGTGGTCTGACCAGGGAAGAGTACAGCGGAATAATGACCTCTCTTGATCTAGATTCAATGCTTGTCTTAATACATCCCAGAATTTTATTAGCCTTTTTTGCAGCAGCACCGCACTGTTGGCTCATGTTGAATTTGTGATCTACTATTATGCCCAAGTCCTTTTCCCCTATGCTATCACTTAGTTCTATTCCTCCCATACTATATATGTTTTTTACATTTCTGTTACCCAGATGTAGAACTTTGCATTTGTCCCTGTTAAATACCATTTTGTTCGCCTCAGCCCATTGTTCCAGTGTGTCTAAGTCCTTTTGAATACACTCTCTCTCCTCTCTAGTGTTGGCTATTCCTCCTATCTCGTATCATCTGCAAATTTTATGAGTTCCCCAATAATTCCATCGTCCAGTTCATTTATAAAGATATTAAAAAGTACTGGGCCCAGAACAGAGCCCTGCGGCACCCCGCTTTTGACTTTCTTCCAGTTCGATGTGTAGCCATTTAGTATTACTCGTTGTGCCCGATCATTAAGCCAGTTGTGAATCCACCTAACTGATTTTTTGTCAAAGCCATACTTAATCATTTTTTCAATGAGAAGGTTATGTGATACTTTATCAAATGCCTTACTGAAGTCAAGATATACTATGTCCACGGCATTCCCTTGGTCCAACCATTCAGTGATTTTGTTGTAGAAGGAAATCAGGTTAGTCTGACAAGATTTATTGGTCCTAAAGCCGTGCTGGCTCTGGTTAATTAATGCCTTCCCATCCAGGTACCGAAGTAAATGTTCCTTGACAATTTGCTCAAAGATTTTTCCTGCTATCGAGGTCAGACTTACCGGCCTGTAATTTCCTGGATCGTCCCTTTTCCCCTTTTTGTAGATGGGGACAACATTTGCCCTTTTCCAATCTAAAGGGACCACTCCTGTTTCCCATGACTTACCGAAGATTATAGCAAGGGGTTCTGTTATTTCCTCTGCTACTGTATCTCTTTCAGGACTCTAGGGTGTAAATCATCTGGTCCTGGGGACTTGGTTTCCTGTAACTTGGCTAAGTGCTCTCTTACTAGACCTTTGCTTATAGTCAGCTTGGAGTCCTCCTTCCCCTCATCTCCATCACCATTAATGTCGATATTTCGATATTTCGATAATGTCGATAGTTCAGTTAAGTTTGATGGTCGCCGAGCATGGACAGCCCGCTCTCAAATCATCCCACAGATGTTCAATGATATTCAGGTCTGGGGACTGGGATGGCCATTCCAGAACATTGTAATTGTTCCTCTGCATGAATGCCTGAGTCGATTTGGAGCGGTGTTTTGTATCATTGTCTTGCTGATATATCCATCCCCGGCGTAACTTCAACTTCGTCACTGATTCTTGAACATTATTCTCAAGAATCTGCTGATACTGAGTGGAATCCATGCCACCCTCAACTTTAACAAGATTCCCGGTGCCGGCATTGGCCACACAGCCCCAAAATATGATGGAACCTCCACCAAATTTTACAGTGGGTAGCAAGTGTTTTTCTTGGAATGCTGTTTTTTTTTGGATGCCATGCATAACGCCTTTTTGTATGACCAAACAAGTCAATCTTTGTTTCATCAATCCACAGGACCTTCTTCCAAAATGAAGCTGGCTTGTCCAAATGTGCTTTTGCATACCTCAGGCGACTCTGTTTGTGGTGTGCTTGCAGAAACGGCTTCTTTCTCATCACTCTCCCATACAGCTTCTCCTTGTGCAAAGTGCGCTGTATTGTTGACCGATGCACAGTGACACCATCTGCAGCAAGATGATGCTGCAGCTCTTTGGAGCTGGTCTGTGGATTGTCCTTGACTGTTCTCACCATTCTTCTTCTCTGCCTTTCTGATATTTTTCTTGGCCTGCCACTTCTGGGCTTAACAAGAACTGTCCCTGTGGTCTTCCATTTCCTTACTATGTTCCTCACAGTGGAAACTGACAAGTTAAATCTCTGAGACAACTTTTTCTATCCTTCCCCTGAACAACTATGTTGAACAATCTTTGTTTTCAGATCATTTTAGAGCGGGCTGTCCACGCTCGGCGACCATCAAACTTAACTGAACTTGAATTGTTTTGTAAAGAGGAATGGTCCAAAATACCTTCATCCAGGATCCAGAAACTGATTACAAGCTACAGGAAGCGACTAGAGGCTGTTATCTTTGCAAAAGGAGGCTCTACTAAATATTAATGTCACTTTTCTGTTGAGGTGCCCATACTTTTGCACTGGTCAAATTTTGATTTAATGCGCATTGCACATTTTCTGTTAGTACAATAAACCTCATTTCAATCCTGAAATATTACTGTGTCCATCAGTTATTAGACATATCAAACTGAAATGGCTGTTGCAAACACCAAAATATTTAGAACTAAAACTGATTAAGATTAATAGGGGTGCCCAAACTTTTTCATAGGACTGTAGTTGTAGATACATTGTGTATTTCATCCCCTGTTTTGATGGGGGTTATTCTGCTCCTAAAATCTTACTAACTATAGTAAGGTCATCATAATAAATGATGAGCATGATGGCTGCTTATTTCTAAGGCGGAGGCTACATGGCGGCTTCAGCCACAACAAATCATCAGACAGCTAAAGACTAGAGATGAACGAACACTGTTCAGATCAGCCGATCCGAACAGCACGCTCCCATAGAAATGAATGGAAGCACCTGGCACACTGACTTTGCCGACAGCCGACCGGTGTCACAGGTGCTTCCATTCATTTCTATGGGAGCGTGCTGTTCGGATCGGCTGTTCGGCTGATCCGAACAGTGTTCGCTCATCTCTACTAAAGACCACTATGTAGCACAGTCAGCATCTCAGCCAATAAACATAAATGCAGTTCTTTCTCAATTACTCACAAGGACACGATTGCCCAATGATCCAAGTCATTTTCAGCTTTAGACCCAACCATCGGTCGCAGCCACTGCAGTAACTAAATTGCATATGTTAGCAGATTTGCAGATGTTTACATGCTTGTCATAACTCAGTCAGATTCCAGTAGGATTGATGAAAGTAGCGCAATCTCCAACTACATGACATATGTCACAGCCAAAGCTGCCACGTAGCCGTAACCTAGGGGATAGAAGCAGTGGCATAACTAAAGTCTTGGTGCAAACTTTTGTCCAGGACCCCCTACCCACTTCCTATAGATAGTGGTGGTTACTTGAGCTGAAGTGATATCTCAGATACTTGAAAGGCATACAGCTTTAGCTTTTGCAACGCAGCACCCAACATGTAAACAATACTGGGACAGTATTGCATGCTCCGCAGTGGACCCTACACAGTATTACGTGCTCCACAGTGGCCCCCAAACAGTATTATGTGCGCCACAGTTGTCCCCAAACAGTATTACGTGCTCCACTGAGGCCCCCACACAGAATTATATGCTTACAGTAGCCCCCACACAGAATTATATACTCACAGTGCACCCATACAGAATTATATTCCCCCATACAGAATTATATGCTCTAGGCTCTAGTTGGAGGCTAGAGAGGCTGCATATAGACATCGGCGGTTTGCTTTTAAAACCCATTGCAATGAACCTTTAGCTCTTCACCCCCTAAGCAGCCAGGAGTCAATCGCACATTGAGAAATGTAACATCACATTCTAGTAATGCAAATAGATAGAAATAGTGTGAGGTTTGCAAGAAAAGATGCTGCTGTTATGAAGGAACACCTTTGGCGCAGTTATTTCCAATAGAGCTTGCTTCTATGATATCTTGGTTATATATAACCAAATGTGTATAGAAATGTCTCTTATCTGACTTTGATAACTAACAAAGAGAACACTTACCTTTCCCCTATTTCCCGAGGAAAGGGATCAGTTTGACAGGTTACTCTGCTGCACCCGTCCAAATGTAACCACTGCAGTGCTGGAAGAAAATCACCTTCAGGAATCTGTACTGATACATGTGTAGCAAACCTCAGCTCCAATACATGTTAGGTCTGTATAGTTTTTATTGCCTCTGAGTGTATAAGACTACATTCAGAAGACTAAGGTGCAAAATGTCTATCTTGCTTTCCAAAAATGCTCAATTGAAGAAGATGCAATAACTGAATAACAAAATACTTAAAATGATATTGGCACAATATTAGTACTACAGTAGCTTCATCACAGTTAAAGTGACGTATACAAAAGTACAAAAGCAGAGTATACATAGGGAATTATATCATAGTATCAATGCATTAACAAAATGTATACAGCATATACATAGTATGCACAGGGGTGCACATACAGTAGGCTCTCTGCTGCCTGAGGCAAACTATAGAAAGGCTCCCCCCCCCCAAAAAAAAAAAAACAAAAAAAAACAAACATGGCCCCACATAGTATAACAATACCTTTTTATAGCCCCCCCCCCCCCCACATAATATACAACCCCCATTTTTTGGCCCACCACACCATACATGACCCCCCTTTTTCTGTCCCTCCACATGGTATATAACCCCCTTTTTCATATTTTTCTAGAATATGACCCTGCTTTTTATGGTCCCCTTTCTTATGGCCCACACAAAATATAACCCCTTTCTTATGGCCCCCACAGTATATGACCCCCACACAGTATATGACTCCTTTATATAGACCCCACACAGAAACTCAACCCTTTTTATGGCCCCACTCAGTTTATGACCCCCTTTTCATGGCCCCTACACAGTATATGACCCCCTTTTACACCCCCACACAGTTTATGACACCTTTTAATAGCCCACATGCAGTATTTGACACCCTTTTCATATCCCCCACACACAGTTTAGGACCCCATTTTTTTCAACTCCCCACACCACTAAGTTTAAGACTTTTTTCCCCTACACACAGTATATGACCCTTCCCAGTGTATGTAAGACCACTACCTATTGTATTATTGCAATAGGTAGTGGCCATTAAATTTTTACTCAACTGTCCAGGTTCTTGATGAGGCTGCCCTTCGCTGTCGCCTCCAAGGTGCACAGTAGCTGACACTGAAGAACATAAAGTCATGGCCAAAAGTTTTGAGAATGCCACAAATATTATACTTTCACATGATCTGCTGCCCTCTGGTTTTTATGCGTGTTTGTCAGATGTTTTTATCACATACAGAAATATAATTGCAATCATATTATGAGTAAGAAAAGCTTATATTGATAGAATGAGTTAATGCAGCAAGTCAATATTTGCAGTGTTGACCCTTCTTCTTCAGGACCTCTGCAATTCTCCCTGGCATGCTCTCAATCAACTTCTGGACCAAATCCTGACTGATAGCAGTCCATTCTTGCACAATCAATGCTTGCATTTTGTCAGAATTTGTAGGTTTTTGGTTTGTCCACCCGTCTCTTGATGATTGACCACAAGTTCTCAATGGGATTAAGATCTGGGGAGTTTCCAGGCCATGGACCCAAAATCTCTCTGTTTTTTTTTTTTTTTTAATATGGAACGCTTCACGAATTTGCGTGTCATCCTTGCGCAGGGGCCATGCTAATCTTCTCTGTATCGTTCCAATTTTAGTATATGTGCTGCCGAAGCGAGCACCAAAATCTCTCTGTTTTGTTCCCTGAGCCATTTAGTTATCACCTTTGCTTTATGGCAAGGTGCGCCATCATGCTGGAAAAGGCATTGTTGATTGCCAAACTGCTCTTGGACGGTTGGGAGAAGTTGATCTTGGAGGACATTCTGGTACCATTCTATATTCATGGCTGTGTTTTTAGGCAAGACTGTGAGAGAGCCAATTCCTTTGGCTGAGAAGCAACCCCACACATGAATGGTTTCAGGATGCTTTACAGTTGGCATGAGACAAGACTGGTGGTAGCACTCACCTCGTCTTCTCCGAATATGCTGTTGTGAGTGAGCTGCAATCATCTCACCCCCATGCCCTGCTCCTAGTGTCTGGAGACTTCAACCATGTCTCAGCATCCACTCTACCAGGCTTCACACAGTATGTAACCTGCCATACAAGAGACAACAAGACGCTGGACTTGCTCTTTGCCAATGTAAGGGATGCATATAACTCATCTGCCCTACCACCCCTAGGCAGATCAGATCACAACCTGGTACATCTGCGACCCACATACATTCCACTGGTGCGCAGAGAACCGGCGGTTACCCGTACAGTGAAGATTTGGTCAGAGGGAAGTGTCGAGTCTCTAAGGGACTGCTTTGATATAACTTTATGGGAAGTGTTTCAAGACTCATTTCCAGAGGACATTGAGGGACTCACACATTGCATAACGGACTACATTAATTTCTGTGTGGACAGCACGGTACCAACTAGGAAGGTGAGGTGTTTCTCCAATAACAAACCATGGATTAACTCTGAGATTAAAACTCTCCTCAAGCAAAAAAAGAGAATTTTTAGGTCTGGGGACAAAGATGGCCTGGGGGCGGTTCAGAAACAGCTGAGACAATTGATCAGGGAAGGGAAAGCCAACTACAGACGGAAGATGGAGCTACAGATGGGGGAGGGTAGAATCTCTGAGGTGTGGGACAGCCTTAAGGCAATTTCAGGACACAAGGAAAAGACAAGGCACCGAACAGTAGGGGACAGGAAGTGGCTTAACGAGCTTAATCTATTCTTCAATAGATTCAACTCCAAGCAAATGCTCCCTCCACCAGCATGTCAGCTAACCGCCCTCCCCTCACACACCAAGACCCAACCCCCACTGACCTGCGGTCAACTGCAATCTGACTATCTGATCCTGCAGGAGTCTCAGGTGTGTAAGGAAATGAAGAATATTAGAGCGAACAAAGCGGGGGGACCTGATGGTATAAGCGCAAGAGTTCTTAAAATGTGCAGTGACCAGCTGTGTGGTATTATAACGCACATGTACAATATGAGCCTGAAGCTGGGGGTGGTACCTCAACTGTGGAAAACATCTTGCGTGGTACCAGTCCCAAAGAAACCCAACCCGATGGGCTACAATGACTACCGACCTGTAGCACTGACATCACACCTAATGAAGGTCCTAGAGAGACTGGTCCTGACACACCTACGCCCCCTAGTGTGCTCCGCTCTGGACCCCCTCCAGTTTGCCTACCGGCCAGGCATTGGGGTAGATGACGCCATCATCCACCTTCTTCACAGAGCTCTCTCTCACCTGGAGAAACCCGGGAACACTGTGAGAATAATGTTCTTTGATTTCTCCAGTGTGTTCAACACCATTCAGCCAGGGCTACTGAGGGAGAAGCTGAACCTTGGTGGTGTGGACCATCACCTGTCCAACTGGATCCTAGACTACCTGACAAACCGCCCTCAGTATGTGAGAGCCCAGGACTGTGTGTCTGACACTGTGATCTGTAGTACGGGGGCACCTCAAGGTACAGTTCTTGCCCCATTCCTCTTCACACTGTACACTGCTGACTTCAGGCACAACTCATCCAGCTGTTACTTACAGAAGTACTCCGATGACTCTGCTATAGTCGGCCTTATCACTGATGGCGATGATAGGGAATACAGAGACTTAAACCGGGATTTTGTTGAATGGTGCCAGCAGAACCAGCTCAGGATTAATGCTGGGAAGACCAAGGAGATGGTGGTGGACTTTAGTAAACGGAGAGGTGCTCCGACCCTGGTGGAGATCCAAGGAACATGTATTGAGATAGTCAGGACCTATAAGTACCTGGGCGTGCTCCTCAATAATAAACTAGACTGGGCTGATCACCTGGAGGCGCTGCACAGAAAGGGCCACAGCAGACTCTACCTGCTCAGGAGGCTGAGGGCCTTCGGAGTCCAGGGGACACTTCTTAGGGCCTTCTTCAACTCTGTGGTTGCCTCAGCCATCTTTTTCAGTGTGGCCTGCTGGGGAAGCAGTATATCAACCAGGGACAGAAATGGACTTGACAGGCTGATCAGGAGGGCCAGCTCTGTCCTGGGGAGCCCCTTGGACCCAGTACAGGTGGTGGGTGACAGAAGGATACTGTCTGTGGTGACCTCCATGCGGGGGAACAAATCCCACCCCATGTATGGGACCCTGATGGGACTTGGCAGCACTGTAAGCGACCGTCTGCTTCACCCCAAGTGTGAGAAGGAGCGCTATCGCAGGTCCTTCCTTCCAACCGCGACCAGGCTGTATAATCTACATCAGACCAAACGAAGAGCTCTCCGCACAGAGAACTAATGATTATGAGGATGACCATGAGGTCTCCTCTTTCTCTTCTGTTTTTCCTTAGCTGCCATGGACTCCTAGTATATCTTCTCTTCTCAGCTTATCTGTGTCTACGTCTGTAACATATTACTCTGTATTATCCTGTATCTGTATTACTATGCTGCTGTAACACGCTGAAATTTCCCCAAGGTGGGACTATTAAAGGATTATCTTATCTCTTAAGCTGTTTTCCAGATGTCCCAACAATCAAAAAGGGGATTCATCAGAGAAAATGACTTTACCCCAGTCCTCAGCAGTCCACTCCCTGTACCTTTTGCAGAATATCAGTCTGTCCCTGATGTTTTTTCTTTAGAGAAGTGGCTTCTTTGCTGCCCTCCTTGAGACCAGGCCTTGCTCCAAGAGTCTCCGCCTCAGTGCGTGCAGATGCACTCACACCTGCCTGCTGCCATTCCTGAGCAAGCTCTGCACTGCTAGTAGCCCGATCCTGCAGCTGAAACACTTTTAAGAGACGGTCCTGGCGCTTGCTGGTCTTTCTTGGGCGCCCTGGAGCCTTTTTGCCAAGAATGGAACCTCTCTCCTTGAAGTTTTTGATGATGCGATAGATTGTTGACTGAGGTGCAATCTTTCTAGCTGCGATACTCTTCCTTGTTAGGCCATTTTTGTGCAGTGCAATGATGATTGCACGTGTTTCTTTAGAGATAACCATGGTTAACAGAAGAGAAACAATGATGTCAAGCACCAGCCTCCTTTTAAAGTGTCCAGTGGTGTCATTCTTACTTAATCATGACAGATTGATCTCCAGCCCTGTCCTCATCAACACCCACACCTGTGTTAATGGAGCAATCACTGAAACGATGTTAGCTGGTCCTTTTAAGGCAGGGCTGCAATGATGTTGAAATGTGTTTTGGGGGATAAAGTTAATTTTCTAGGCTAATATTGACTTTGCAATTAAATGCTTTTAGGCTGATCACTCTTTATAACATTCTGGAGTATATGCAAATTGCCATTAGAAAAACTGAAGCAGTAGACTTTGTAAAAATTAATATTTGTATCATTCTCAAAACTTTTGGCCATGACTGTACAGCACCCTGGCGCCCTTCAGTGAGTAAGTGCAGTGCCACCTAGAGGAGGCAACAAAGGGTGGCCTGGACAGAAGCGTGGACAGGTGAATAAAAATTATCGGCCACTACTTATTGCAATAATACAATAAGTAGCGGCCAATTAAAAAAATTCAGCCCCACCAAGTTTATTCCATGAGGCGCCGCCTGAAATCATCACCTCAGGTCGCCTTCTTGAAGGTGATCTCCTGCATTGGCACAACTGGAACTCCAATTGAGGATCTGGCATAGATGTGAACCCAGCCTTGCTTCTCACTGTCTCAGGGTTGCAGCTCACTCACACAAGCTTGGCTCTAACACTTTCCTCTCTCAGAGCTGACGGGGACACTTTCTTACATTTTAAGCTGGGTGAAGACGCTGGTGCTGCAAGCAGCACTTTCTCTCCACATGATTCATGTGGAAACCGAGCGGAAACCACAAGGACTTCATTATAGTCTACAGTATATAGGGTCCATGTGGTTTCTTAGCTAACCACTTTTTAATCCGTATAGGTTTCTGTTTGAAACACAGATGTGAATCGGGCCTAAGGAGCTGAACTTCAAATGAGAAGAAGGTGGAAGAAGAAGAAGGTGGTCAGGAGATAAGGGTTTTGAATTCAATGACAGAGTGTGGGGCTATCGACATGTCAATTTTTTTTAATGGACCGTGTGAATGATCCATCAAAAAATATTACCTGCTCTATTTGTGTTTGTTTTCATTGATTTCTTAATAAACTTGAGTCTGTGTCCCCCGGATGAAAATCATGAAAAACAGACTGTTTTATCTATTTTTCACAGCTGATGGTCATCTAAATAATAAGAATAAATACAATAGTGTATGTGAGCTGCGCATGGTGACAGAAGGAGAGAAGGACTGTGGATAGAGTTCATTTCAGGCGTAGATGAATGGTAGGTTTGGAAGCTGCAGGATGGTGAGGCCATTTTGCACAATAATTGATTTGTAAATAAGTTTGTTTGATGAGTACACACAGCATTCCTGTGCTGCCTGCCAGGGCACTACCACACTATAACCCTTATAGAAGTAGCCTTCTGCCCTTGTGCCAGCCCCTGCACTTATGCCTCTCCTATGCTAGATTCTCCTATGTTATGTCTAATGGTATACTATACCATACTATACGGTACTGTACTATACTATACTATACCATACTATACTGTACTGTACTATACTATGCTATACCATTCTATAACATACTATACTATACCATACCATGCTATACTATACCTTACTATACTATACTAAAATATACCATACCATGCTATACTATACCGTACCATACTATACTATACTATACCATACCATACTATACATACTATAACTACAAGAAACTCACCGTGTACCAGTCACTGTAAAGGGACTACACCATGGCCACTTACCTGGAGAAAATATACCACCCCAAACACAGACAGACCCTGAGCCTGTACAGACTGAGCGCCCACAGCACGGAGATGGAGACAAAGCGACACAGCAGACGTTACAAGCCACAGGAGAACAGAATGTGCCAACACTGTGAACAGGAGGCCCTAAAAGACGAGGCTGACTTCCTGCTACACTGTACCAAATACACAGCTGTGAGGGTCGTATACTTCCAAAGATTGAAACCCCATGGACTGTTATGGCCCTTAATCACCCATTCCCCCATGGACGTCCCATTTCTGCCCCCTCTAATTACCCACCCCACACGTCCCAACCCGACCTTCAACCCCCCCCCATACCAGCCATTCCCTCTGGCACCAATAAAGCTCCTCTGACTTGTTTTAATCCGATTGGATGATGAGAAGAGGAAATTCTACATCTTACTGGGAGAAGGAGAGTCGATTGTGGAGATCGCTGCCCAATATGTGTCCATCTGCCACCAACTAAGGGGAAGATGAGACCCCAAAGACTATTATACCCCAAATTAACCACCCCACCCCCCATACCCAATATCATCCCCCTCAACCCCAACTACTCCCCCCGTCTATTCGGACGTGCCAATAAAGCTTCTTTAATTCTTGATTGATTCTTGATTCTATAATATACTGTACCATACTACAATATACTATACTATACCATACCATACTATATATACTATGCTATACCATACAGTACTATACAATACAATACTATACTATATTATACATATTATATTCTGTGGGGCCACTGTGGAACATTATATTAGGGGGCCCCTCTGGAGAGTATATTATATTGTATGGGGCCAATGTGGAGCATTATACTGGGGGAGGCCCTCTGGTGAGCATATTATAATGTTTGGGGCCACTGTGGAGCATTATACTAGAGGGGCCCTCTGGAGAGCATATTATAATGCGTGGGGCCACTGTGGAGCATCATACTGGGGGGGGGGGCCCTCTGGAGAGCATGTTATATTCTGTGGGGCCACTGTGGAGCATTATACTAGGGGGGGCCCTCTGGAGAGCATATTATATTGTGTGGGGCCACTGTGGAGCAAATTATATTTGTCTGGGGCTTCTTGGAAGCATATTATATATACCAGTATATACAGTCCTATGAAAAAGTTTGGGCACCCCTATTAATCTTAATCATTTTTAGTTCTAAATATTTTGGTGTTTGCAACAGCCATTTCAGTTTGCTATATCTAATAACTGATGGACACAGTAATATTTCAGGATTGAAATGAGGTTTATTGTACTAACAGAAAATGTGCAATATGCATTAAACCAAAATTTGACCGGTGCAAAAGTATGGGCACCTCAACAGAAAAGTGACATTAATATTTAGTAGATCCTCCTTTTGCACAGATAACAGCCTCTAGTCACTTCCTGTAGCTTTTAATCAGTTCTGGGATCCTGGATGAAGGTATTTTGGACCATTCCTCTTTACAAAACAATTCAAGTTCAGTTAAGTTTGATGGTCGCCGAGCATAGACAGCCCGCTTCAAATCATCCCACAGATGTTCAATGATATTCAGGTCTGGGGACTGGGATGGCCATTCCAGAACATTGTAATTGTTCCTCTGCATGAATGCCTGAGGATTTGGAGTGGTGTTTTGGATCATTGTCTTGCTGAAATATCCATCCCCGGCGTAACTTCAACTTCGTCACTGATTCTTGAACATTATTCTCAAGAATCTGCTGATACTGAGTGGAATCCATGCAACCCTCAACTTTAACAAGATTCCTGGTGCTGGCATTGGCCACACAGCCCCAAAGCATGATGGATGCAAGTGTTTTTCTTGGAATGCTGTTTTTTTTGGACGCCATGCATAACGCCTTTTTGTATGACCAAACAACTCAATCTTTGTTTCATCAGTCCACAGGACCTTCTTCCAAAATGAAGCTGGCTTGTCCAAATCTGCTTTTTCATACCTCAGGCAACTCTATTTGTGGCATGCTTGCAGAAACGGCTTCTTTCTCATCACTCTCCCATACAGCTTCTCCTTGTGCAAAGTGCGCTGTATTGTTGACCGATGCACAGTGACACCATCTGCAGCAAGATGATGCTGCAGCTCTTTGGAGGTGGTCTGTGGATTGTCCTTGACTGTTCTCACCATTCTTCTTCTCTGCCTTTCTGATATTTTTCTTGGCCTGCCACTTCTGGGCTTAACAAGAACTGTCCCTGTAGTCTTCTATTTCCATACTATGTTCCTCACAGTGGAAACTGACAGGTTAAATCTCTGAGACAACTTTTTGTATCCTTCCCCTGAACAACTATGTTGAACAATCTTTGTTTTCAGATCATTTGAGAGCGGGCTGTCCATTCTCGGCGACCATCAAACTTAACTGAACTTGAATTGTTTTGTAAAGAGGAATGGTCCAAAATACCTTCATCCAGGATCCAGGAACTGATTAAAAGCTACAGGAAGTGACTAGAGGCTGTTATCTTTGCAAAAGGAGGATCTACTAAATATTAATGTCACTTTTCTGTTGAGGTGCCCATACTTTTGCACCGGTCAAATTTTGGTTTAATGCATATTGCGCATTTTCTGTTAGTACAATAAACCTCATTTCAATCCTGAAATATTACTGTGTCCATCAGTTATTAGATATATCAAACTGAAATGGCTGTTGCAAACACCAAAATATTTAGAACTAAAAATGATTAAGAATAATAGGGGTGCCCAAACTTTTTCATAGGACTGTATATACCAGTATATAGCATTATAGTAGCAAGCATTGTGGGGAGCATATTATATTGTTTTGAGCCACTGCGGAGCATTATACTGGGGGAACCCCTCTGGGGAATATATTATTCTGTGTGGTATAGCATTATACTATGGGGACACTCTGCAAAGCATACTATATTGTGTGGGGCCACTGTGGAGCATTATTCAGGGAGTACTAAGGAGGATTATACTAGGGGGGGCCTCTGGAAAGCATATCATATTGTGTGGGACCACTGCAGGGCACTATACGGAGGGAGACACTGTAGAGCATTATACTAGGCAGCCCTCTGGGGAGCATATTATACTGTGGGCCACTGGGGAGTTTTATACTGGATGCCAATGAGTTGAAGCCAGTGATGAACTAGGAAGCCATCAGGGGGGTGCATGACACTATGGAAACAACCCTGGGTGGTGGGAAGACTTGATACTGTTGGGGAAACCTGGGCTGAGTACGTGATGAGAAAACCTGAGGGGGGCATGTCAGTGTGGGGGGATTTTGCACCAAAGGAGGCGGCTGTTTTCTCAGATCCTTCAAACATTACAGTGTATGGAGGGATCCATGAAAACAGGACAAAATAGAACATGACCTATATTTTGATGGACTGTTAAAATAATGGTCATATGAATAGCCCTATTCATAGACATTGAAACTAATGCGGCCATCTGACATCCGTTTAAGGCATTTGTGTGAGTGTAGGCTTAGGCTTGTGTGAATGTATGCATTAAAGTTCTATATAAACTTTATAGGTTTTGCTTGAAATTCTGCAACAACAAAACCTGATCATGTGTCTGAGGACCTGCCAAACGATGTGGCGTCAGCTGCACACAGGGCGGTGCTGTGTAAGTATTACATTTATTAATGCTTATCACTAGACACACAGTTAGGGGGAATTCACACGTTGTAAAGTGCGCCGCGTAACTTTGCGCCCGTAATTTTGCGGCTGCAAAATTACACGGCGTATACGCTCGTAACTCCCATTGAACTCAATGGGATCTTTTTGAGCACGCAAACTGCTGACACCTGTATACGTGCCAGGTTGCGCTCCACTTTACTACGTGTAAATTCCCCCTTACCTGGATAACCAGGAGGCCAATAAGAGAGGGTCTATACAGTGCTTTTATTCACAAAAATGTATACAGAAACATGCGATTTTATATTGAATGCTTTATATAAAGTATACACATATGTGATTCTGCATGTATTCTTATGGAGAAGATAACTTTATAAACCCAGAATAACAAGAGAACAAGAAAAAATCCTTAATTGTAATTAAAAGCACCAGCAACAATGTCTGGTGTGCAGCTGGCGCGGCATTGCTTGGCAGAACCCCGAAGCTAGTTATTTACTGGTAATTACTATGCTACAACTCGAGGCAATGGCAAGTCCATGGGTAGCCTGGCAATTAGTGGTAAATATAGAGAACTACCTGTGGCTGCTAATGCTAATAGACAGGAGGAGGTGAAGCAATACAGGGATAAGCTACTGGCCTGGATAGTTCATAAAAATCACTAAAGGAACAATTACATTTTAATTTCAATAAAAATATAATATCTGAAAAATGAAATGATATAAAAACAAATGGATTTGTTATGAAATCGTCCATGTATTTAGTGCTTTAGTCAATGTTAGGGCCCTTGCACACAACCAAGTACACCAAATTATACACTAGATTTGAGAAAGGGGTCTAAACCCCGAAATGCATCATCTCAGTACTTTTTAAATATATTTTTAATTAAAGGGGTTTTCCCATCTTAGTCTTTCAGCACTCTGCCTGCAGTGTCTGCTTCTCACTTTCTGTATATCTCCCTCGTCCTTCTGGCTGGACAGAACACACAACACTTCTGCAGGTCAGATAATATGCAGATGCTTGTACAGAATGGACTCAGTGTTGTCTGTGTGTTTACATAGAGCGATAACAGACTCAACTTTGTCAGAAAACTTAACAGTTGAAGAAGCAAGGCACTCACCATAGTGATTTCTTAACAGCACAAGTCTTTTATTCCATTTCTTTAAAAATGTATAAGCACATCAACAGGAAGAATGGTAGCATTCATCAAAAAAAAAAATTCCTAGCAATGTCCGTTTCGTGCATAGCAGACTTCATCAGGCTTGCTACCTGCCTATCTGTTGATGTGCTTATATGTTTTTAAAGAAAAGGAATAAAAGACTTGTGCTTTTATGAAATCGCTATGGTGAGTGCCTTGCTTCCTCAATTTCAATTTTCTAGACTTTTATATATATTTTTGCAATGTGCACCACCTGGACTGCGATTAGCAGTGTTGTTTGTTAGCGATTTGGACCGCTTACACACCATTGCCTTGCCTTGTGTGTTGAAAGTTAAAGAAGTCCATAGAGTCATCCTGGGAGCAGTAGTGCCGCTGTTGCTATATATTTCAGCATACAATTTTGTCAGAAAATTGCAATTAGCTGAACCACTGTCCTGTCGGCAAGAGCAGTGAGTGAGTGACATCACTTGTTCTATAGGTCCGTGGTTATAGCAACACTGTGTACAGTAAACAAGGGGAGGAATAAATTCACATACCAGGAAAACAAAGCTGAATTTCTACAGCAATATATTTAGCAAAAGTGTTAGGGAACTGGTAGGACAGCAATTCCCCAGAAGCTGCTGGAAACCCTGGAGAAAGGGGCACAAGAGTCAGTGAGCCCTAAGCTGAAGCCCCCCCACTGTCCCTTCCTCTTGCCTGGTCCTATCCTATGCAATAGGCGGCAACTTGGAGACGATCCCTACCTATATACGTGGCACACAAAATGCTGACAAGACGATAACAACAAAGGGAGGTCAGCTAGCCAGGGGTCAGTAACAGTCGAGCAATAAAGTGTCAAAATCAGAATCCAAAAGAATAGTCAATAAGGAAAGCCAGAGGTCAAGAATCAGAATATAAGTAATAACAGCGAGAGAAAAAGCAAGTACACACAAGGCAATAGCGAGCACCAGTGTGAATGTGAGCCAAGAATAAATAGGGATGAAGAACCCACCCTGGAGTTAATAGGTAGACAGGCTGTCAATCACACGGCAAGACCAGAATTAACCACTTCATTAACAGCGGCAAACAAAGGCAGAAGACGGGCGTGGTGGAAATTCAATCACAGAACTAGAGCCGAGTTCACACAGTGCAACCAAAGACTTTAAGCAAGGAACCAAACTGCACACACCTCCTGCACTGCCGCATGTGAGCAGAGGGTGGCGCACTGACTCGAACAGGCAGAGACGTTACAATAAGGCTTCAATTTACATAGCTACCAGTATAGATAGGATCATTGAGATCGGACAACCATTTTAATTAACCATATTCTTTTATCTGGTTTGTCCATTATTGGGTTCCTTTTACACTAATCAAAGTGGTCTATAGTGAGGAGTGCTATTCCTATTTGTACTATATTCCCTTGCACTTTTTGCACACAACCAAGTCCTATCTGTGTGGATTCTATTTCCAGGCCTGAACCCGACCGTGTGCATAGGAGTCACTGCATCATAGTCAGTTATCATGCAATGAGCTCCCCTGATCAATACTATAATTAACCTAAAGAGTTCTGTCAATTCATACCTGTATAAATAGGGTCATGTGGGAGCTCACTGCATAATATCTGACTACGATGCAATGACCCTTATGCACACAGCTGCATTCAGTCCAGGTAATACGGCGAAAACATAGGCCATTTCCCACAGATGGGATTTGGATATGTGCCAGGGCCCATAATCATTATAAGTGATGTAAAATGATGTGCCTTCAAAAAAAAAAAAAATTGTATTTTTCAAATTAGTTTTTATGCGTTATGCATTATTTACAACACATAGAAAATCTGCCAAAAAATTACAGAAATAACTTAAATTTAACAAGGAAAAACAAAAAAGGAAATGAATTTAAATGTTGCAGAGATGACGGTGAAGATTCAGTAACGAGTTGATAATGGATGTATAAAGGCCTGTTCACACAGTACAATCTGCCATGGTGGAAGCAGAACATGGAAAAAAAAATAAGCATTCCATTTGGCTGCAAACCAGCCAAAGGGTCAGCTACAGAGCCCTAGGGTCCGTGGCTTGAGACTCCTTTACACTGAAAACCAATCCTACCGTTATATATTGTAAAGCGGATATGACTGGTTATGCAGCTTAGCCCTATTCACTTGAATAAGCCTGAGCTGCATGCAGGATACATACATAAATGAATGTGACATCACATGACCTGTAAAGTGGAAGCTGCGCTCGTGGAGTGATGCAGTGATTTGTATTGGGTCATTGGTATCAGACCCTAATCCATGTGACTTTGATGACCTATCTTACCATACGTTATCTACTTACGCATCGTGCACGCTGGGCGGGTATTCAGGGTGCGTCTTCTTCTTCATCCACGCCTCTTCTTCCTCCGATGTCCTTCGGTCCCGTCCTCCTCCAGCGCTCGCGAACTGACACTGATAAAAAAAAAATGGCCTGGGCGCTTGCGCAGTAGCATGCGGCTTCTACTACGGCTACTGCGCATGTGCCCAGGCCATTTTTTTTTTATCAGTGTCAGTTCACGAGCGCCGGAGGTGGACGGGACCGAAGGACATCGGAGGAAGAAGAGGCATGGATGAAGAAGACAGCGCACCCTGAATGCCCACCCAGTGTACACGATACGTAAGTAGAGCACATTCTTTTTTAGGGTATTATTTTAAAACTGGGGGGGGTAGTTTAATATAACATTTACGGTGCCTGAATAGCCTTTTTAAAGGCTATTCTTGCATATGTGGGGCTCTATCAGCATGATTTTGCTGATAGAGCCCCTTTAATACAAGGTCTCATAATCATAAACATATCAAAATAATATTATTTTTTTTTTGCTGACTCGAGTATAAGCCGAGGGGGGCTTTTTCAGCACAAAAACTGTGATGAAAAATTCGGCTTATACTCAAGTATATACGATAATCAAGTAACAACAAATAATAGCAGCCTATAAAAGTGCACAAGTGCACTGTGCAATATACAAAAACTTGCAATAAGCTGTAACAATGGATTCCTCACACATAATCTATTGTGGAGCAACTCCTTAGCCATCAAGCGAGGAATCCTGTGACCACACTGACCACTACCCCAACAGGCGTTTCGTGATAGCTTCCTAGGGGTAAGTTTGCTTATTTTACTCTGGCCCATGCTCAGGTCACAACTGATCCTCTTTTTGATGCAGGCAGGTTGGACCATATTCATTTACTATCTGTTAGGATAGCAGATACAGTTCTGAGCCAATAGTGAGAACCAGTACTAGAAACACTGATCGAAATGGTTAATACAGTGCTGAGTGTCCAGCACCCCCAGGGCCGCACCAACTCCAATGCCACAGAGGTGTGCACCTTGATGGTGGGGATGGACTTGGCAGCCCTGCCGAGCAGAGAGGTATGAGTTGGAAAATGCCAGACACACAGCACACCACAAATCACAGCACAACCAGAAAATGGGAACTCTTAAAAGCAGATCTTCAGAGTAGTGGTGTTGGTCCAATAATCAGAAGGCAGTGGTGGGTGGTAGTCAGCAGGTGGCAGCAGAGAGCCAAAGCATAGTCATCCAATCCGAGCCATCAACATGAGGGCAGCGCAGTACAGATAGTAATCTAGAGGGAAGGTCAGGCAGGCCGAGTCAGTAACAGGAGTGGTAGAGCAGCACAAGGGTTCAGGGAGCAGAGGTCTAAAGGCAAGTCAGGGTCATAAACAGGAGCAGGCACAGTACACAAATCAGGAGGCAAAGGCAGAGTCAAACGTCAAGGCAAGGGGTCAGAAATGAGGCAATCAGATATAGGAGAGAAATGCTTACTATCAGGAACTGTGGAGAAACACTGAATAGCTAGCAGCAGTCCTGAACAAGAGCCTATCTTTAAATAGGCTCCGGCCCTCAGCTAGGCTGGAAAAACATTGCTGCAGAGGTTTCTGGCCTGTCTCCTGAGACCCAGAACCAGGGAACTTGAGAGCGAGTAGAGGAGAGGGCCAGCAACCTCTGAACAGAGCCTCCGGTCCTACTCCTAACACTATCTCTCTCTCTGTGCAGAGTCCATGGTCCCTCTCTCTCAGGGGCCACACTTCCACTGTCCCCCAGGCTTGCACGGTTTTATGACTTCCCTCACATTAAGCTTTAGGAGAGCTACCTGCTGTCAGTCTACTGTGTCTCACTCTCTTGTTTTGTCACCAAGCTACTGGGCATCAATGTCCTGGAGTCAATGCCTTAAAACAGTGCCCGTTACCCAGTCTCACTCCTTACACTGCCTTGAAAGGAATCACCTAAAGTGACAATCTTGATTTTTACTGGCTAGTGCTGGTTAACCCTTGTGGGTCCCCTATCAATGCAGGCCATATGGAATTCACCTACTGATAAGGGCCTCCTTGTCCAAAGTAGGGAAACTGATCAGCTACAGGAAACGCCCATTGCTGACTGCATGTCCTTCCTATCTGTGGCTGCGCAAAGCATCCTTGTCAGAAAGAATAAACTATAAGATAAATAAATGCATAGAAAACATTAATATTAAACAATATTATGATCATCATATCTTTCTATCTTCAAGGACCCATAGAGTGAGTACAGTACAACTGAAGAAATAGTTTCTTATCAAAATTCCAACCTAGTTAGCAATGTGACACTGGAATCCCCACCATAGCCTTACATATGTACATTATGGGTCTGGTATGTAACAGGGAATAGTCATTGTATATAACATTAGACACAGGCATTTTCTGATCTTGTTATACTGTATTGATATTTTTCACTAATATATTATGCAAGACAGTTCAGAAATAAAAGAATATCTTCCTGCTTACATTTTATGGATTTAGTGCGCCCTCTAGTGTTTGCACAACACCATACACTGTACAATATAGTATACACAGTACATGAAAAGATCATAGACACAAAAGATCAAAAACACAGTGTTAAATTTTCTTTTTCTTTTTGTCATTTAACAAAATGCAAATATGAATGAACAAAAGAGAAATCTAACGGTTGGCCTCTTATGTGTGAGCCCTGCAATGCCTCCACATCCGATCTCTGTTTTCTATAACCTGTGTGAAGCTGACCTGGAATCTCTTGTACCCATTTATGCCACTGGCTGGGGACATTGGGGCCTCCTTTCCATCCAATGTGTGGCGTGCGGCCTTCTGCTCCTGCCATAACATTTCTATGTCTTGTAAGGCACAGGAAACCAACTTCAAATTGCTCTCTAGGTGGTACTGAGTCCCCTTTGTCCTCCACAGCATGTTTCTATCCATCCCTGGTTTCTGCTGGTGTTGCTCCTCAGGATGAGGTACAACGATGCATGTCTGGTGGAACTGCCCCTTTCTCCTCTTGTTTTGGCATGAGGTTCGCAGAGTCATCAGGGTGGTTACTGAGGTGATCCTAGAGAACGACCCAGCCCCCTCCTCCTTTCAATCTTTTCTCACAAGATTCAGAAACATATTTGTAAACTGGTCGGTTTTATGCTGATAGCGATCAGGTCGGTCACCCCCGCCGATGGAAGACCAGTACTCCCCCATCCATGTCGGACTGGCTCCAGGAGACCCTGCTGTTGGCAAAGGCGATCACACCAAATATTGATTTGATTTAGATTTCTCTTTTGCTCATTCACTTAGAAATACAATAATAATAGTTCTATCTGTCTTTTAAAAAAAATAATTAATTAAATGAAACTCCAAAGATGCTCCAAAATGTTTTATTGTGTAAAATAATAGATATTTGGTATTACAGAAGACGCATCATCAGGTGGAAATCTATTTTTTTTTTATGTATGTGGTTGTATCCCTCCTTTATGTTTCTTATTCATGATATGTACAAATAAACTTTGTTACATTTTTTTATTGTACTTGCTGTGTGCTAATGTTTAATTGATGCTTATAACACGTAGCACATTGTTTATAAATATTTCTTTTTACTGATAGCCCATATATATGTATAGTACTTGCTGGATTTATTGGGTTCCTTGAAGCCTTCTTCAAAGCAATGAAACCTCTCCTTGAAGTTCATGATGATCTGATAAATAGTTGATTTAGGGGCAATCTTACAAATAGCAATGTCTTTGTCTGCAAAACTCTTTTGATCCAAAGCAAATATGACTACACGTTTCCTTGGAGGTAACCATGGTTAAAAGAAGAAAACCATCTTGTCAGGTAATATTCCCCTTTTAAAGTAGCTCTTAGAATTCAGAAGATTGCTGACATGTTAGCAGGGCTGAAATTCATTGAAGATGGGAACTAGAGATGAGCGAGTACTGTTCGGATCAGCTGACCCTTAAAGGGTCCCTTTACTGTTGGTATGTATGGAGGCTAATCTTGGATCATCTTATGTGGGCAGTCTCATAGCTATCTGTGGGTTATTACACTGATTATTTGTTGTTTTCATTTACAACACTTTATTATTGGACACTTTCAGTTTTAGCTATGGTTGAGCCCTTTGTACTATGATATTAGTGTTGCCATCCAGTGTACATTCCATGGCTGACAAGTTGGTATTTGTAGCATTGTCTACCCCTATATGATTTTGTTTTATGTTTGTTTATATATTTTGTATGTATATATGTTGCTACACCTTTTTAGGAGCACTTAATAAAAGTTAATTTTTATTCATATATTTTGTGTGGCTGGTTCACTTTGTTGCTATGGACACTTTCCACACTCCAAAAAAAAACTCTATCAAAGTGAGAAAATACCTGGAAACCTTCTTTCCTCCCCAATTGGATGGACAGAAACCCAAATTTTACTCTAATGAAACCTTAACAAGCACCCCTTTAAATCACGTTGTCCATGACAACCACAGATGGAATAGGCAATGGGAAATCCAACAATACTCACCCTTAACTATCATTGTGGATATGTGTGTGAGTGTGTGTGTGTGATGTGGTGAGACCTTCCAAAAAGCACTTTTCTGGCCCTTAACGTGAGCCCTTCCAAATTAAGTTAGAGGCCCTTAAGCTGAGCTACCAGCAGAGATTGAGGCCCTTTAGGTGACTTCAGCCTCTTACCAGCTTAACTTAGTTGAGCCTTGAACCAGCAGAGTTTTAGGCCCTTGGGGTTAGTTGAGCCTTTAACAAGCAGAGTTTGGGGGAATCTGGGTGGATTGAGACTCTAACCAGCAGAGTTTGGGGGAATAAGGGTGGATTGAGACTCTAACCAGCAGAGTTTGAGGAGTCAGGGTGGATTGAGCCTAGTAGGAGCAGAATTGTGCAACGCTGATGGTGGAGGA
This sequence comes from Leptodactylus fuscus, assembly GCF_031893055.1. NCBI lineage: Eukaryota > Metazoa > Chordata > Amphibia > Anura > Leptodactylidae > Leptodactylus > Leptodactylus fuscus. Next base: position 40,069,316 of record NC_134271.1, on the reverse strand, counting down.
ATATGAGGAGGAGGAATTCTAGAGGGTGAGCACACACATGAAACTTCATGTCAGGGTGCTTGATACCGGTGGACATGAAAATGATGGGTCTATCCAGTGGCTGTTCATTTTGATCAGCGTCAGCCGGTCAGCACTGTCAGCTGACAGCCGGCTGCGCTTATCCGTAATTATGCCACCGGTTGCGCTGAAGACCCTTTTCCGAAAGCACGCTGGCGGCAGGGCAGGAAAGGACCTCCAATGCGTACAGTGCAAGCTCCAGCCACAAATCCAACTTGGAGACCCAATAATTATAGGGCGCAGAGGGATCGGAACAACATCACAACATGCACCTTTACTACTCCCTCCTGGTGACACTAGACCCCTCAGTGGCGGTAGTTTGGCGAGGGGGTGCCATTAACATGTTCCAGACCTGGAGAGTGTGCCCCTGCCGGGTGTGGACCAGATGATAGTTGTTAGGAACTCTCCTCTCTGCTGCCAACGAGAGTTGATGGAAAAATCTCCATCATATTTTGCACCAGTTGTTTGTGGCAATCACTAATGCGACTGGCCCTGGCGACTGGTGACTGGCCCTGTACCGGAATAAAAGACGATATGTTATTTTTATACCGGGGGTCGAGGATTGCAAAAATCCAGTAATGGTTGCTCTCCAGGATTTTGACAATGCGTTTGTCAGTTGAAAAGCACTCCAACATGAATTCAGCCATGTGTACCAGAGTGTTACTTGGCATGACTTCGCTGTCCCCACTGGAATGGTCACTCTCCATTTCCTCCTCTTCTTCCTCATCCTCCATTTCGCCCCATCCATGCTGCAGCAATGGGACGCAATGAACTTCCCCGCTAGCCTCCTGTGTGACAATGAGATCATCTGCCACTTCGTCATCCTCTTCCCTCAATATACGCTGTGAAGTGGACAGGAGTGTGCACTGACTATCCTGCTGGGATGGTTCTGCTCCTATGCCCGACTCTTCAGTGTACAAAGCATTATCCCTGATGGCGATGAGGGATTCTCACATCACACACAGCAGGATTGTGACACTCACGAGTGCATCGTTGCAGCTGACCCTCTTGGTGGACTCCTCAAAGACACGCAAGATCTCACATAAGTCTGCCATCCATAGCCACTCATGGTGCAGAAACTGCGGGAGCTGACTCTGAGGAACCCTTGGGTATTGGAGATGGTACTCCAGCAAGGGTCTCTGCTGCTCACACACTCTGCTCAACATGTGGTATATCGAGTTCCAGTGTGTGGGGACGTCACACAACAGCCGGTGTTCTGGCAGATGGAGGCTTTGGAGGCTAGCAGCGGCTACTGTAGACTTGTGAAAGTCGGCGCACAAGCGCCGCATGTTCACCAGTAGCTCTGGTAAATTGGGGTACGTTTTTAAAAACCGGTGCACCACTAAATTGAAAATGTGGGCCAGGCATGGAACGTGTAGGTGGTTGGCAAGCTCCAGAGCCGCTACCAGGTTCCGGCCGTTATTACACATGACCATGCCTTGGCCCAGGTGCAGTGGCGAAAACCATGTTGACGTCTCATCGAGGAGGGCATCCTTCACCTCGGAGACAGTGTGCTGTCTGTCCCCCAAGTTGAGCTTCAGCATGGCCTGCTGACGTCTCCCCACGTCAGTGCTACAGTGTTTCCAGAAGGTAGCTGGGGTCGATGTGATGGTGGAGGTGGAGGAGAAGGAGGATGGTGGTGGTTCAGAGCCCTTGCCAGGAATGTTGGGGGGGAAGAGGTGGACCACCCCAGTTTGTGACCGGGTCCCAGCCTCAACTACATTCACCCAGTGTGCCGTCAGTGAAATGTAGCGTCCCTGTCTGCATGAACTTGTCCACATGTCGGTGGTCAAGTGGACCTTTGTGCAAAGAGCGGAACTTAGGGCCTGCCTGATGTTGCGTGACACATGCTGGTGCAAGGCGGGGACGGCACAGAGAAGTAGTGATGGCTAGGGATGGCATAGCGAGGTGCCGCATTTGCCATCAGGTCATGGAAGGCCTGAGTTTCCACAAGCCGGAATGGCAACATCTCCTGAGCCAGGAGTTTGGAGATGTGCGCGTTTAAGTTTTGTGCATGGGGGTGGGTAGCGCTGTATTTTTGCTTGCGCTCAAACATCTAGGAGATGGTGGGTTGCTGGGAAGATGTGCATGATGGTGCAGGAGAAGGAGCTAAGGCAGGAGAAGGAGCTGAGGCAGGAAAAGTGAAGGATGAGGGAGAAGTCTCCAAAGTGGTGAAAGCAGATGTGGAGGTGTCCTGGCTGCTGGTCTGGACTGCAGCACCAGCACTGGCAGCAGTGGGAGAGGCAGTGGCGGCAACGCCGGACGACGATTTGCCTGCGTTTGCTCTCTCCACTGAGCCCAGTGCTTGCTTTCCAAATGAGGGTGCATGGCAGTGGTCGTAAGGTTGCTCTTTTCAGAGCCCCTACTCAGTTTCGAGTTGCATATTATGCAAACCGCACTATATTTGTCCTACGCACATACATTAAAAAATTTCCACACCACTGAAGACCGTGGCCTCAATGTGGGAGTTTTTCTAGGCTGGGTACAAGAGGGAACATTTTGGGCCCTGCTGGGTGTGGCCTGGCTTCGGTGAAGCAGCTGTCCTCTGCCTCTGGACATGCCTCTACCTCTAGCCACCCTCTTTGGTGCTGCACTTCCCTCCACATCTACACTGCTTTCCCTGATTGACATCCCTCCTGTCCAGGTCGGGTCAGTGTCCTCGTTGTCCACCACCTCCTCTTCCAATTCCTCTCTCGGCTTCTCCTCCCCCTCCTGCACACTGACCATGGCAACAGGCTGCCCTGATGGCAACTGTGCCTTGTCATCGTCGTCACTGAGGGCCGATTGCTGGTCAACAACAACAGGAGATGGCAGATGCTCCAGTGTTTGGGCATCAGGACACAGAAACTCATCTGGTACCTCCGGTGATTCGGGACATGGTGGGACAGAGAGAGGGACAGTGAATGGACCCGAAAACAGCTCCTGGGAGGTGGGAAAGGTGGGATTACTTTGCTGGAAAGATTGGGCATGTTGTGAGTAAGGGGGACCAGACTGTTGGGTAGGAGGAGGAGTTGAGGTAGAGGTTGACTGGCTAGTGGAGAATGTGCTAGTCCGCCAGCCATTGTAACACCTCTTCCTGGTGCTCGGGTCTGGTTAGGGTTGTACCCTGCACCCTACTTAATGTGGCCATCAAGCCGGGGACTGTGGGGAAACGCAATGCTTGCTGCCGCAGAGCAGTAGGCACGGGAGACGTTGTTGGTTGACCACAACCTTGCTCCCCAGCTACATTCCCACGCGCCAGTCCTAGTCCCTTTGCGCTAGGCTTACGCATTTTCAGATGTATAGTAATACCCTTTTTATGGTCTATACACCGAGGAAAGCTGGTTTGAGCGTATATAGCTGGACTGAATTGCTCTGTATCCCTGTTAGGTGTTTATAGGGACACTGCCTGGAAAGCTGGGTTGAGCGTATATATCTGGACTGAATTGCTCTGTATCGCTATTATGGGGGGACACCGCCTGCAAAGCTGGGTTGAGCTTATTTATCTGGACTGAATTGCTCTGTATCCCTGTTTTGGGGGGACAACGCCTGCAAAGCTGGGTTGAGCTTTCATATCTGGACCGAATTGCTCTGTATCCCTGTTATGGGGGGACACCGCCTGCAAAGCTGGGTTGAGCTTATATATCTGGACTGAATTGCTCTGTATCCCTGTTTTGGGGGGACAACGCCTGCAAAGCTGGGTTGAGCTTATATATCTGGACTGAGTTGCTCTGTATCCCTGTTTTGGGGGAGATACTGCCTGCAAAGCTGGGTTGAGCTTATATATCTGGACTGAGTTGCTCTGTATCCCTGTTATGGGGAGACACCACCTGCAAAGCTGGGTTGAGCTTATATATTTGGACTGAATTGCTCTGTATCCCAGTTTTGGGGGACACCCCGTGGAAAGCTCGACTCCTCTCCTTGCAGTATATAGCTCTGAACAGAGCTGTTGTTTTTCTTCCGTTTTTCCCTGCCTACTAGAAGCTAATAGCTATGTAGCCCTCAGCAGATCTCTTTCTCTCCCTATCTCTCACCGCAAATGTCATGAAGATGGCCGATGTTCTTATAAATCAGAGGTCAAATGTTTTTCGGCAGGCAATGGGTTTTTAAATTTTTTTTCGATGCCTCCGTTGTCGTAGTTCCTGTGCCACCTCCCCTGCACAGTTATTGGTGCAAAAAACGCACCAGGGAAAGTGAGAGGGATACGAATTTTTAGTGTGTTTGCCGCGTGGTATTCGATTGGAAATGAATACCTCAAACGGCCTGATATTCGATCGAATACCTATTCGAATGAACGACATTTGCTCATCTCTAATCATAATACATAGATAAATAAAACAAACATGGAAAGGAGGTACAACACAATATTAAAGTAACATAACGTACCCCTCAAATATGGTCAAATGATAACCACATGATCAAATCCTGCTAAATAGCTACACACAAAAAATGGATTGACGACGCTCAGAATATATACATACAGCGCCGCACCTCCCATGAGGCGACCTGAAGCGATCGCTTCAGGCGGTGCTATGCCAGGGCCCCAGGGAGGGCGGCATTTTTGCTTACCTAAGCCTGTCCAGGACAAGCTGTCCTGGACTGGCTTAGGGTCACTGAGCGGTGGATTGGGGAGGCAGAGCGGCCTGAATATAACTTTTACGGTGCCTGAATAGCCTTTTTAAAGGCTATTCACGCAGATGTGGGGCTCTATCAGCATGATTTTTCTGATAGAGCCCCTTTAATGGCAAAATGGCAATTATATATCCACTGGGAAACACAACCCTTCAAAGTTCAGAGTATGTGCAAAACTTGGGCGTAGTTATTACCAGGTATCCTCCATTATCAAATCTTCATATTTCTACCTGAGGAACATTGTAAAAATCAAACACCTTATTCCAACAAAAGACCTCTTCACGCTGATCTATGCCTTCATATCCTCACATCTGGATTGCTCTAATGCCCTAAATATAGATCTTCAACATAAAAACATAAAAAATATCACCTTCAGCTAGTCCTAAATGTTGCGGCAAGGTTAATAGCCAAAGCCCCATCCTCTGCTCACTGCACTGGCTGCCTAGAAAATGGAGAATAACTTTTAAAGTATACTTGATGACTTTCAAATCCATTAACAATTTAGGCCCTGACTACTTCTGCACTCCTATAATCCATGCCGACCTCTCAAATCAGCAGGTACAAATAAACTGACCCAGGATCCACATTAAACAATTGGGAGCCAGAGCCTTCTGCCATACAGACCCACTATCTGGAACGCATTACCCAGACCCATCAGAGAGACAAGTCTCCTGGGATAATCTCAAATCAAGAATAAAAACACAACTATTAGCCTTCCTCTGTCCCCGCTCCCACATTACCCCACATGATATGATGTCTTTTCAGGCTAACTTTATTTGTCCAAGCTCCATCCACATGTTACAGGACACCACTAGTGACGGCTCATAAAGTTTTGTTTGTGTAATGACAGTCATCTCTATTACAGAATTGTCTGAATACTGTATAAGCAATGCCGTCCCTGCTACCTCTTGTATCACCCCCTCTACCTCATAGATTGTAAGCTCTTGTGAGCAGGGCCCTCAGTCCCATTGTGTGAAATGATGTTCTTTGTTATGTATCTGTCTGTATTTGAACCCTACAAATTGTACAGCACTGCGGAATATGTTCGCGCTATATAAATAAAATTTATTATTATTATTATTATGTATTCAGTTTGGCATTTGAGGGCAAATAATATATTAACTAAAGACCTTTTTCTTTGCATCCATTGGATGAAAACAACTGCAACATACATCATAATAAGGAGATAATTTTAATTCAATGTACCTAAATTGTAAAGGATATCCAAATATACAACATAAACAATACAATGGCATCTACTCGTTGTGAATCTGTCTAAAAAAACAACATTCATCAAAAAATGGACGCAAACGGTTAGACAACGCATACCACAATCTGCCATTTTTGATGCTTCAACAGGCATCCTTCTGTGCATAGACAGGGAAGAATGAAGAGGGAAAAAAATTAATCGCAAAATGGACATAGAGGGATTACCATCCATTGTAATCTGTATATGTCCACCTTCCATAGACCTCAATGTTAAGACAGATATGTTGCTGTCCATTGTGTAGCCTTATTTTTTGGATGGAACAAAAATACTGCAAGTTTGACTTTTGTCTCCATCCAAAAGAGCGTACACACAGCGTTAAAGCTCCAATGCTCCAATGCACACCAGGGGATGGTTTTAGAAAACCCTATAAAATGAAAGGTTATTAAACGACCCCTTCTTGTCAGTTCTTATCTTTCCACAGATCACAAAAACTAATTACCTGCGGAGATACCAATGCAGATATGAACCCAGCCCAAGGCTACATTCACATTTGCGCTGATGTTTCTCATGGAAAATTGGCCGCAATGTCTGCCTGAAAATCAACAGAAGAAAGAGTGAAGCAAATAAGAATACTATGCTTGCTTATTTACAAGCTATTGCTACAACATTGCCAGCATGGCTCTGATGGGCACTATCTTGGAATACATTACAGTATATACAGTAATATTTCAGGATTGAAATGAGGTTTATTGTACTAACAGAAAATGTGCAATATGCATTAAACCAAAATTTGACCGGTGCAAAAGTATGGGCACCTCAACAGAAAAGTGACATTAATATTTAGTACATCCTCCTTTTGCAAAGATAACAGCCTCTAGTCGCTTCCTGTAGCTTTTAATCAGTTCCTGGATCCTGGATAAAGGTATTTTGGACAAACAATTCAAGTTCAGTTAAGTTAGATGGTCGCCGAGCATGGACAGCCCGCTTCAAATCATCCCACAGATGTTCAATGATATTCAGGTCTGGGGACTGGGATGGCCATTCCAGAACATTGTAATTGTTCCTCTGCATGAATGCCTGAGTTGACTTGGAGCAGTGTTTTGGATCATTGTCTTGCTGAAATATCCATCCCCGGCGTAACTTCAACTTCGTCACTGATTCTTGAACATTATTCTCAAGAATCTGCTGATACTGAGTGGAATCCATGCGACCCTCAACTTTAACAAGATTCCCGGTGCTGGCATTGGCCACACAGCCCCAAAGCATGATGGAACCTCCACCAAATTTTACAGTGGGTAGCAAGTGTTTTTCTTGGAATGCTGTTTCTTTTTGGACACCATGCATAACGCCTTTTTTTTATAACCAAACAACTCAATCTTTGTTTCCAAAATGAAGTTGGCTTCTCCAAATGTGCTTTTGCATACCTCAGGCAACTCTATTTGTGGCGTACGTGCAGAAACGGCTTCTTTCTCATCACTCTCCCATACAGCTTCTCCTTGTGCAAAGTGCGCTGTATAGTTGACCGATGCACAGTGACACCATCTGCAGCAAGATGATGCTGCAGCTCTTTGGAGGTGGTCTGTGGATTGTCCTTGACTGTTCTCACCATTCTTCTTCTCTGCCTTTCTGATATTTTTCTTGGCCTGCCACTTCTGGGCTTAACAAGAACTGTCCCTGTGGTCTTCCATTTCCTTACTATGTTCCTCACAGTGGAAACTGACAGGTTAAATCTCTGAGACAACGTTTTGTATCCTTCCCCTGAACAACTATGTTGAACAATCTTTGTTTTCAGATCATTTGAGAGCGGGCTGTCCATGTTCGGCGACCATCTAACTTAACTGAACTTGAATTGTTTTGTAGAAAGAAATGGTCCAAAATACCTTCATCCAGGATCCAGGAACTGATTAAAAGCTACAGGAAGCGACTAGAGGCTGTTATCTTTGCAAAAGGAGGATGTACTAAATATTAATGTCACTTTTCTGTTGAGGTGCCCATATTTTTGCACCGGTCAAATTTTGGTTTAATGCATATTGCGCATTTTCTGTTAGTACAATAAACCTCATTTCAATCCTGAAATATTACTGTGTCCATCAGTTATTAGATATATCAAACTGAAATGGCTGTTGCAAACACTAAAATATTTAGAACTAAAAATGATTAAGATTAATAGGGGTGCCCAAACTTTTTCATAGGACTGTATATGACATGGTATCAAGCTAAAACTAGAATTGCATCAAAGAGCAAATGTTTCACTTTCCAATACTGACCCCCTATCAGATGCTGATGACCTATCCTGTGGTATTATCGGTATGTCATCATGAAGTTTTCCCTTCTGTGGATAGGTCATGAGTACCTGACACATAGTCGATCTTGGACAACTTCTTTACCATAAATGAAGTTTTCCAAATTGTCAAACTTTTTCAGCATAAAAATAACTTTTCCCTTCATCTGACAGGGATTGTATGTAACACAAGGCATCGTCACAGCTTCCTGTCTGGGAGTGGTTGTAGTTTGTAGTAGGAAGTACCTGATCTGGAGACGCTTTCAAAGAACCAGCAGTCATCATGGATGTCGGTATAGTTATTCTCCTGGGACTCATTCTAATTTATTTATTCAAGAAGGTATGTCGCCCGGAACATTTCCCTCCTGGACCTGTACCAGTTCCTGTCTTTGGCAATATGCTGCAGATGGATTTCTCAAATCCGCTGAAGGCACTGAAGAAAGTAAGTAACCAGTCCAGGGGCAGATCACTGTGTGTACAGGTTGTATAGTACTATCCAAGGAAGCAGGAAGGGTTTTTGGCATTAGCATTGAAGTTTATTTTATTATGTATGTATATATTATGTATATTATGTATATATTATGTATATTTTGTCCCATCCTTCACATAGAAGGTATCTGATGTACTGTGGTATGAAGAAGGTAAGTGCAGAATCTATATAAGAATGCAGGTGCATGCACAGTATATAGTGACAATCTTTTTTAGGGGACTTGGCTGACACAAAAGCCATCTGATGGGTAACATTGGCTCAAAGCACCAAAAAATGTCTTGTTTCAAACTGTCCACCATCAACTTTATTTGCGTCTCAGACCACAAAGCAATGGGAAATGAAAACTGCAGTGTTAATGATTGGTATTGGCAACAAAGATAGTATTTGGTGATATTTCTGAAACTATTTAAAAAAAAAAAAAAAAATTATTTCTATCAAAATACATCCTGATGTTTACATATTCTGCTGACAAAAACCTGTCCCAAATAGCTGCAACAGATAGATATACTAATACCGATGTCACAGATTAAAGTTTCAGGATCTAATACGTGGGAAGTATTATAATTTATCACATATTACTTCTTCTGGATGATATCCCAGTAGAGCTGAGCGAACACTGTTCGATCAAATATCAGGCCGTTCGAGGTATTCGATTCCAATCGAATACCACGAGGCAAACACACTAAAAATTTGTATCCCCTCGCACCTTCCCTGACACGTTTTTTTGCACCAACAACTGTGCAGGGGAGGTGGGACAGGAACTACGAGAAAGGAGGCATCGAAAAAAATGGGAAAAAGTAATTGGCTGGCTAAATCAGGTGACCTCCAATTTATACGAATGGTGGATTTAACATTCGGTTAATTTGAGACTGTGAACTATGTGACTGTGAGACAGGAATAGATGTACAGGCAGGGTTAGCTAGGGATTACCTTTATTTAGGTGGGAATGTCACTCACCCAGCTCTTTGGGGCTCTATCTGGTCGGGATCCCTGTCAACTTGCGATATGTGCGAGCTGACTTTTCCCATAGGAATGCATTGACCAGCGTTGATTGGCCGAATGCCATACAGAATACAGCATTCGGCCAATCAACGCTGGTTCTTCCGGTAGAGGCAGAGTCTAAGATTAGTCCACACCAGTTTCCATTGTGGTTCGTTCTCAGATGTAGCAGTGCTGACACAGGTCTGCTACTCCGGAGAAGCAGCAGAGCTCAGCACACACACCAGATATGCAGCAGAGCTGAGTGTGTGCTGAAAACTACTGCATCTCAGATGTAGCAGAGCTGAGTGTGCAGCAGGGTTCAGCACACACTCAACTCTGCTACATCTCTGATGCAGCAGAGCTGAGTGTGCAGCAGGGTTCAGCGCACACTCAGCTCTGCTACAGCTCGGGTGTAGCAGAGCTCAGCGCACACTCAGCTCTGCTACATCTCTGGTGTAGCAGAGCTCTGCACACGGCCAGCTCTGCTTCATCTCCAGTGTAGCAGAGCTGGCCATGCGCTGAGCTCGATCTCCGATGTAGCTGAGTTGAGCGCATAGCCAGATCTGCTTCATCTCCGGTGTAGCAGTGCTGGCCGTGCGCTGAGCTCAGCTGCATCTCTGTTGTAGCAGTGCTGGCCGTGTGCTCAGTTTGGCTGCATCTCCGGTGTAGGCGAGCTGAGAGCACGGCCAGCCCTGCTACATCTCGGCATAGGAATGCATTGACCAGCGTTGATTGGCCAAATGCCATACAGAGTACAGCATTCGGCCAATCAATGCTGGTTCTGCCGGAGGAGGCGGAGTCTAAGATCTGTCTACAGAAGTCTCCATTCTGGTCCAATCTTAGACTCTGCCTCCTCACAGACGAGCCTACGGCAAAACCAGCGTTGATTGGCCGAATTCTGTATGGCATTCAACCAATCAACGCAGGTCAATGCATTCCTATGGGAAAAAGTCTGCTCCCGCATTTCGCAAGCTGACAGGGATCCCGATGTAATACAGTCACTTGGGCATGTTAGATGCCCCCAGGCATGCTTCCCCTGCTGTCCCAGTGTCATTCCAGAGGTGTTGGCATCATTTCCTGGGGTGTCATAGTGGACTTGGTGACTCTCCTGAGTCGAAGAGTGGAATCCCCTGAAACGAAGCATTTTTCCCCATAGACTATAATGGGGTTCCAGATTCGTTCGAATAGTCGAATATTGAGGGGCTATTCGAAATGAATATCAAATATCGAATATTTTACTGTTCGCTCATCTCTATATCCCAGTATAACAATGGCCAAGATGGAACAATAAAATAAATAAAACACTTGTTTGCTGTTCATTTTATCTTATATGAATCTGTGAAATGACTTGTTGGCCAGCAGCACATTTACTCGTGTAATATGTTATCTATACATAGGGCTAAAGGTAAATGTTCTGTATTATCGTAACACCATGAACTTTAACAGTCATAATGACACATGCATAGTAATGTTATGATGTTCTAAATGCCAATGCAAACACAACATGTTTATGATATACTTATACCTTGTGAGTGCCCCTCTTAAAGGGAACCAGTGACATGGAAAATTCTATTTAGTCTGCAGGTAGCATGTTCACATCTGTGTTCAGTATTCTGCTCAGCGTGTCCGCTTCAAGACCATCCAAACGTAATACCCAGCGCATTGAAAAGCGGTGAGCAATGAAAGCACACGGACCCCATAGACTATAATAGGGTCCATGTGTTTTCCGCGCGGTGTCCGCACGAGTCATGTGGAGAGAAAAGTACTTCAAGAACAACTTTTCTCTTTCAATGGTTCATGCGGACAGCACATGGAAAACACGGCCCCCATTATAGTCTATGGGGTCCATGTGCTTTCATTACTCACCGCTTTTTAATGCGTCCCTAGGGGACTCCCCGAATGGAATACCGAACGCAGACAGGGTCAGACTGGGGTGTCTAGGGCCCACCAGTGGAATTGTTTCCAGGGGCCCACCATCAGGACCCCTGCAGACCAGCGATACCGAGACAGGGCGGCTAAAGGTAATAACATGTCGGGAGCCATGCAGCTCACTTACCATACGATGTGCAACAACGCACTACCTAGACCTACTGCTACACACTGTATGGAAAGTGATCAGCATGGCTCCTAGAAATGTTACCATTACATGTAGCCACGCTGTCCTGGAGGAGCTGATCTGCGGAGGTCCTGGCTGTTGTATCATCACAGATGTAATATTGATGGCCTATCCTAAGGACAGACCATCAATATTACAAAGATGGATAAATCCTTTAAAGATTTGTACAGGAATTGGAGCAACCCATGTACCGGGCGGGAGGTGTAAAATAAAAAGTAAATCAATAAAAAGCGCCTTCACCTGTCCCCGTTACTCTGTTGTCCGCTTCCAGTGTCCATTTAGTCTCGTGCCGGCACCTCCTTGCTGGGAGTCCTGCACCTCATGTGATCACTAAGACTAATTAGGTGCAGGATTTCCAGAAATAAGGCCATGAGACTGAACAGACACAGGCAGGAGACAACGAGGTGCTGGGGACAAAACCTCAATAAAAAACACTGCGTCTCACTGTTGTTCCTAATCCTTAAAGAGGACCTTTCACCATTTGGGGTACAGGCGGATTAATACACCGCTAGAAAGCCGACAGTGCACTGAATTCAGCTTTCCCATTCTGTGCCACCGGTGAAGAGCTATCGGTGCCATTACCGTAGCTATTCAGTGTCAGAAGGGCGTTTCTGACAGTCAGGAATGCCCCTTCCTCACAGAAGCGTCTATTGCGCTGTACTCTGAGAGGGGGCGCTCCTTACCGCTCAGCCATGAAGCTGAGCAGTGAGGAATGCTCCCCCCCCCCCCCAGTACTTGTCTATCGGCGAGCATTATCAGGAGGGGAGGGGGCGTTCCTCACCGCTCACAGTGCAGCGCAATAGGCACTACTGTGAGGAGAGGCGTTCCTGACAGACTGTCAGAAATGTCCTTCTGACAGTGAAGAGCTACGGTACTGGCACCGATAGCTCTTCAATGGGGGCACAGAACGGGAAAGCCGACAGCGTGCTGAATTCAGTGCACTGTCGACTTTCTAGCAGTGTATAAAACTGCATGTGCCCCAGGTGGTGAGAGCTCCTCTTTAAAATCTCAAAATACTGTACACCACACTATCAGGACAAGGTCTAGCACAGCGTCCCGCAGCCAAAAAGCGCTGCGGGAAACCCCTCCAGCAGCAACACATGAGTTTTCTTGCAGCACTTTTTACAGAAACTCCACAGAGTTTCTGCGATTTCCAAAAACTGCAACAGTTACTTAGACACTCATAGGGTGCGTTCACACGATGTAAAGTGGAGAGTGATCTGGCACGTCTACGCGTGATAGCAGTTTGTGCGCTCAAAAAGACCCCCCAAAATTACGGGCGCAAAATAACGCGGCGTATACGCTCGTAACTCCCATTGAAATCAATGGGATCTTTTTGAGCGTGCAAAATCTGACATGCCGTATACATGCCAGATCACTCTCCATTTTACATCATGTGAACGCACCCATATATATACATTCATATATACATATACAGTGGAGCAAAAAAGTATTTAGTCAGTCACCAATAGTGCAAGTTCCACCACTTAAAAAGATGAGAGGCGTCTGTAATTTACATCATAGGTAGACCTCAACTATGAGAGACAAAATGAGAAAACAAATCCAGAAAATCACATTGTCTGATTTTGTAAGAATTTATTTGCAAATTATGGTGGAAAATAAGTATTTGGTCAGTAACAAAATCTCATCTCAATACTTTGTTATATATCCTTTGTTGGCAATGACAGAGGTCAAACGTTTTCTGTAAGTCTTCACAAGGTTGGGACACACTGTTGTTGGTATGTTGGCCCATTCCTCCATGCAGATCTCCTCTAGAGCAGTGATGTTTTGGGGCTGTCGCTTGGCAACACGGACTTTCAACTCCCTCCAAAGGTTTTCTATAGGGTTGAGATCTGGAGACTGGCTAGGCCACTCCAGGACCTTGAAATGCTTCTTACAAAGCCACTCCTTCGTTGCCCTGGTGGTGTGCTTTGGATCATTGTCATGTTGAAAGACCCAGCCACGTTTCATCTTCAATGCCCTTGCTGATGGAAGGAGGTTTGCACTCAAAATCTCACAATACATGGCCTCATTCGTTCTTTCATGTACCCGGATCAGTCGTCCTGGCCCCTTTGCAGAGAAACAGCCCCAAAGCATGATGTTTCCACCCCCATGCTTTACAGTAGGTATGGTGTTTGATGGATGCAACTCAGTATTCTTTTTCCTCTAAACACGAAAAGTTGTGTTTCTACCAAACAGTTCCAGTTTGGTTTCATCAGACCATAGGACATTCTCCCAATACTCTTCTGGATCATCCAAATGCTCTCTAGCAAACTTCAGACGGGCCCGGACATGTACTGGCTTAAGCAGTGGGACACGTCTGGCACTGCAGGATCTGAGTCCCTGGCGGCGTAGTGTGTTACTGATGGTAGGCTTTGTTACATTGGTCCCAGCTCTCTGCAGTTCATTCACTATGTCCCCCCGCGTGGTTCTGGGATTTTTGCTCACCGTTCTTTCAGATCATTTTGACCCCACGAGGTGAGATTTTGCGTGGAGCCCCAGATCAAGGGAGATTATCAGTGGTCTTGTATGTCTTCCATTTTCTAATTATTGCTCCCACAGTTGATTTCTTCAATCCAAGCTGGTTGCCTATTGCAGATTCAGTCTTCCCAGCCTGGTACAGGGCTACAATTTTGTTTCTGGTGTCCTTTGACAGCTCTTTGGTCTTCACCATAGTGGAGTTTGGAGTCTGACTGTTTGAGGGTGTGCACAGGTGTCTTTTTATACTTGTAACAAGTTTAAACAGGTGCCATTACTACAGGTAATGAGTGGAGGAAAGAGGAGACTCTTAAAGAAGAAGTTACAGGTCTGTGAGAGCCAGAAATCTTGATTGTTTGTAGGTGACCAAATACTTATTTTCCACCATAATTTGCAAGTAAATTCTTACAAAATCAGACAATGTGATTTTCTGGATTTGTTTTCTCATTTTGTCTCTCATAGTTGAGGTCTACCTATGATGTAAATTACAGACGCCTCTCATGTTTTTAAATGGTGGAACTTGCACTATTGGTGACTGACTAAATACTTTTTTGCCCCACTGTGTATATATATATATATATATATATATATATATATATATATATATATATACATATATATATATATTAGGATATGTACTGCACATTTACCCTAATAATATTATAAATGTGAAAGTTTGTGGGTTTGGATGTTTGGGGGGGAGGAACCGGAGCACGGGGCGAAGAACCTGTGAGCGGGAGGGGCGGCTGCGGTCGCACCGCAAGGGAAGACAGGGCATGGGCACAGGCAGACGTAAGGGCAGGGAAAGGTGCATGGGCGCGGTAGCGCATGTATGGGGTAAGGGACCTGGTGCGGGGGGGAAGAGCCCTGGGGAATGGGGGGGCGGGGGGCAAGCCGTAAATAGGGAGGGGGCCCGATGGCGTAAGGAGTGCGGCGGATCATAGCCACCATGAGTTCGCTACATATAAGCGGCTCAGCGCCGCAACCAACCCGCAGACTAAGTCGCGGGCACATGCTAGTATACCATATATAAGTCAAATATATACTTATATGAATACTAAATATAGCCATACACTCACTCATATACATTATTATAGCACATATACATTTATATACATTCATATATAAGCCATATATATACATATATGAATACTATATATACTCACCTATATACATACACTCACACATTATTATAGCATATTGTATATACACACACATACCTGTATACAAACATACAGTCCTCACACAGTATAGAGACAGATACTTTAACCCTTAAGTCCTATCATGGTGTCTATCATAATGATATGTGTAGGTAGTGGTGTATGATAGACACCATGATAGGACTTAAGGGTTAAAAAAAATGTACACATATACATATTAAACATTACATTTTACCAAAAAATGAAAAAAAAATATATACAGTCCTATGAAAAAGTTTGGGCACCCCTATTAATCTTAATCATTTTTAGTTCTAAATATTTTGGTGTTTGCAACAGCCATTTCAGTTTGATATATCTAATAACTGATGGACACAGTAATATTTCAGGATTGAAATGAGGTTTATTGTACTAACAGAAAATGCGCAATATGCATTAAACCAAAATTTGACCGGTGCAAAAGTATGGGTACCCTTATCATTTTATTGATTTGAATTCCCCTAACTACTTTTTTCTGACTTACTGAAGCACAAAATTGGTTTTGTAACCTCAGTGAGCTTTGAACTTCATAGCCAGGTGTATCCAATCATGAGAAAAGGTATTTAAGGTGGCCAATTGCAAGTTGTTCTACTATTTGAATCTCCTCTGAAGAGTGGCATCATGGGCTACTCAAAACAACTCTCAAATGATCTGAAAACAAAGATTGTTCAACATAGTTGTGCACATTTGTGAAGTAGAAAGGTGATGATCTGGTCGCAGCAGCAGTAGCAGCAGACTTCTCTCTGTCCCCTCACAGTACGATGTGAGCGATAACTCACTGCTGGGAGGGGGAGGGGAAATTCTGGGCAGAGAGTTCTACATACCGTAGGATGGTAGCAATAGCTACTGCAGATGCTGCCCCGGGTGTCCTCAGTTCTCCCTGGCAGGAGGCCCCCGGTGTAAGTGTCGGGGCCCTGGGAAACTGCCGGCAGCCGGGCATCTCTAATCATTACAGTGCTGCCGGCAGCCCCGAGCTTACAGATCCGGCCCCTGCCACTATCAAGTGATCAGTTTGCCAGTGCAAATGCATTGGTTCAGGGGCCCGACCCGGCCACTGAAAATCCCGATCGGGCCCCTGACCAATGCTTCTGCATTGGGGAAATGAGCACTAATAGTCAAGGCTCGGGGCCCACCGGGGGATTCCCAGGCTCCCCGGCGGGCCAGTCCGACCCTGAACGCAGATGTGAACAAGTCCTTATACAACAGGAGGCGCTGAGTAGATTGATATCATTTTTGGGGAAAAGATTTGTTGTAAACAGTCATTTATTCATTGACAGGTTCCCTGTAGAAGGGTTTATACCTCCGAGACAATTCAGGGAAATCATCTGTCAGCACCTCTGAGTCTGGTGCTCCCAGTTTATTCTGCTATGAGAAGCTGCTGTGGGATCCTGTATTACAAATTAGGTAGTAGAATTGTTACTTTTTCACAGATATAAGTGAGTTTCCTCTTGGTGCATTCCAGTAAAATTCTTTTGACCTTGAAGCCAACTTTCATGATACAATGACAGTCATGGTATTACGAAGGCACAATAGTGTTTAGAGTAGACACTAGATGAGCAGTCACGTATGGCTGCTGGTGAATTCTGTATCAGATTATGTGATTATTTCTATGTGAAATTAACATACGAGTGCGACCAGACTCTCTCTACATACGTGATAATCTGGTGTCATGGGTTTGCAATCAGACATTTGCTATGGTAGTATACTGTAGTATTATATGAATAGTAATAATAATTATTATAATAATAATATTATCATTATTCCTATTATATGTTTTCTATTATTCCCCTTGTGAATATAAATTATTTAGATTTTGTTTTTTTAACAAATTCTTGATTGTGTTGCTTTGGAAGTATATTATATTGTGGATAAGCTGGATGGCTGCACCTTATACAGGAATGCTTACCTAGCTTTCATTGAATGATAAATATGCCTAGCTATGCAGTGATATGGAAGCAGTGATAAGCAGAGTATATTAGATTTTACACAATTGGTCTATGTATGTCTATCTGTCTAATGCACAGAACAACTATTTTATTTCTTGGCCAGTTTTCTGAGGAATATGGTCCAGTATACAGCATCTATCTGGGATTTACTCCCGCGGTGGTGGTCCGAGGATTGAAAGACCTTAAAGAAGTTCTTGTGACTAAGGGTGTTGAGTTCGCAGACAGGCCTCAGAATAGGATTTCAGAAGTCATCTCTGGTAGAAAAGGTAAATGCTACTTTATATTTCCTATCCAGCTATATCTGGCCAACTTCTTCAGTACAGTTAGGTAAAATTATGATGATTTATAAAAGATAAATCTATACAAAGGTAAAGCTGCCCATGCACTCAGTGACGTAAAGAGGAATGGTAGGGGCCCAAGGCGGACATTTGGCATGATGTCTGTCCCCGATCGACCAACCCCACTTCCTTCATTTCAGCACCCAGTATTATGCCCCATTGTGGCTTCTGCACACAGTATTATGCCCATAGTGGCCCCTGCACACAGTATTATGCCCATAGTGGCCCCTGCACACAGTATTATGCCCATAGTGGCCCCTGCACACAGTATTATGCCCATAGTGTCCCCTGCACACAGTATTATGCCCATAGTGGCCCCTGCACACAGTATTATGCCCATAGTGTCCCCTGTACACAGTATTATGCCCATAGTGGCCCCTGCACACAGTATTATGCCCATAGTGGCCCCTGCACACAGTATTATGCCCATAGTGGCCCCCTGCACACAGTATTATGCCCATAGTGGCCCCTGCACACAGTATTATGCCCTATAGTGGCCCCTGCACACAGTATTATGCCCATAGTGGCCCCTGCACACAGTATTATGCCCATAGTGGCCCCTGCACACAGTATTATGCCCATAGTGTCCCCTGCACACAGTACTATGCCCATAGTGGCCCCTGCACACAGTTTTATGCCCATAGTGGCCCCCTGCACACAGTATTATGCCCATAGTGGCCCCTGCACACAGTATTATGGCCATAGTGGCCCCTGCACACAGTATTATGCCCATAGTGGCCCCTGAACACAGTATTATGCCCATAGTGGCCCCTGCACACAGTATTATGCCCATAGTGGCCCCTGAACACAGTATTATGCCCATAATGGCCCCTGCACACAGTATTATACCCTATAGTGGCATAGTTGCTTGCCAGTGTGCCTTTTGTTGGTGGCCCCTCTAGATGCTAGAGCATGATTGTACTGGCTTCTGCAATATTGTAAATGACTGGAGTGGTCTACTGACACTAACAGAACAATCGTGCCCTAACGTCTGGGGGCTGCCAATAAAAAGAAATAAGTGTTGATAGTTGCCGGTAGTTATGTGCACCACTAAGTAAACGTACTGTGCAGTATTTGCATTGCTGTTGCGATGTCCCACACAGCTGAGCTCCCTGTTTCTGCCAGTCTCCTTCCCTGCCTTGGGTACTGTACCTGGGCTGCTTTAGCTTAAAGAAGACCTTAGCCAAAATGCCATACCCTAGTTTTTGATTGGTAGCACCGCCTGAGGGGATGTCCTCATGTCACCTCGCTGCTTCGGGAGTAGGGAGCGTTGGGTGTGTCGCTATTCCATTTAGCAATTTCAGGTATTTTGGATGATTGGGGTTATTTCCTTGTAATCCTGCGATGTGTGTATAAGGGCAGACAGCACACAGCTTCATGACTCTGCTCCTGGGAATGCTGCTGAATAAAATCCTATACTGGTTGCTGTTTTTGAGATGCTGTGCAGTAGTTATTTGACTGCCTGAAAAAACACAAATAAAACTGGTTGTGGCCAATTGTACTGTACTTGGCTGGACTTTTATTGTTCTGGCAAAAGTGCCTGTTTATGGCAGGAGATGATGATTTCCAAGCTAATCCGTCAGTGGGGGTACCAAGAGTCAGAGTAGATTTCCAAATCTGAGTTCGGGACATCCTAAAAATGACCCAAATTTATTAAGAGGTGTATGCCTCTTAAAAAATTGTGATTTTATTTTCTCTATTGGACATAAAGGGAGTCTACTAACTCCCCCAAGAATATTCTACTGTCCCCACTGTATTACAGAGCACGTTGCAGTAATACACAACATACATTTATTATGTATGTCACTGTTGTAGATTTGGAGAAAAACAACCTTTAAGTCTTGTGCAAATGAGGCAGTTTGTGCACCCAGGGCAGGGGACTTCAGGACTTCAGCTCTGAGACCACTGCTCTTGTTGTTCGAATAGGATGGGTAATGTCATAGTAATGGGAAGATCAACTCCCACTGCATAGGGTAGTGCAGCCTGCGCACAGTGCACCAACTATCTAATCTGCATAAGACTTCATAAGTGCTCTGTAATATGGTAGTGATAGCTGAATATGCTTGGGGAGGTGAATGACATGTGAAAAGCCAGTCTGAAGTACAGTAAATCTTTGTATATCGCTGTGTTATATGTTGATGCTATGTGAGCAACAAAAATATAAATAACTTGAATAAAATATAGAAAACCATGCAAATTGATGCCTTCCAGTCTTTTATTTTTACATGTTTGTAGTTTGAAGATGTATGAATTATATGTTATTCTGCTAACCCTAATAAATTTCCACATCTTGACCCAGGGCTGGTTGTTGCCCCCTATGGGCAGGGATGGAAGGAGCATAGGCGCTTCACCCTGTCTACACTGCGGAACTTTGGCCTAGGAAAAAAGTCAATGGAAGAGAGAATTTGTGAGGAGAAAATGCACTTAATTGAGGAATTTAAGAAAAATAAAGGTAAGCCTGTGGACGGCACCTTAAGATGTCTTTAGTATGTGAGTTTATCCAATGAATATTAAGATTTTAGCCAATTAGAAATTTAGAATGGTTGACCAGCAATCTTTCCTGAGTATAAAGACAATAAATGAGATTGATATGAGTATTGAAGGTGTCCAAGAGACCTATAGAGACTTGAGCAAAACTTCTAGGGGATATTGCCTTTTTAAGCCAGGTTTTATCCGTAGCCTCTGAGAAACAGATTTTATCAAAAATGTCCTGCATGGCAGACTTTTTCAGCCCCGCAAAATAATGGGAACCATAACAGATACCCAACGGACCCCATTGTAGTAGGGATTGCTACTTGTTCCTAAGATAGAACAGAAAAACAGAATGAATGCTACAGATGTGAATCCTAAGTATGACTATGTCCAAGAAGTGACAGAAGCAACACAATAAATAAAATGACAATTTTTATTAAGTGATAATAAATATGAAAACATAAATTACACATAAACAACAGGGGGTAAATGCTTCACAAAAAGGCTGGTGGTGTGTGGTAATAAATAGTATATAGGTCTAGGGTAAAAAAAAGGTATATATATCACAGTCAAATAATAAGGGTTCACATGTTGTTGCAAGTGTGGCAGTTCCAAAGTAGATAGAAATATCCCATAGGTAAGAATTCACAACAGAGAGACATATGTGAAAATTATATACATAGAAGGTAAAGCACCAACCCTAAGACAATAGTTATAATATAAAGCACCTACCACACGTACCACGCCCCGACGCGCGTTTCGCCCAATGGCTTCATCAGGGACATACCTCCCTCCAACCGGGACCGCGGGACACGTCCCCGGAATCGTGAATGTCCCGCGGAAATCGGGACGATTGGGAGGTATGCCTTTGTGTGCTTTTGTATAAACTAGATAGCAAATGTAGGTATAGCACAGGCTAGGAGCAGTTTCTGTCCACTTAGGGATGAACCTAGCCTCTTTGCTGTCTGAGGCGAACTAAATGCACCTACACAGTATATGAATGCCTTTAAGGCTGAAGCCCCACTTTGCGGAAACGCAGCTTTTTTTGTTGCAGATTTTGCTGCGGTTTTCTGAGCCAAATCCAGGAGTGGATTAAGCAGAAGATAGAGGTGTAAGAACTTCCTATTTATTTTTCATTCCTTTATTGGCCATTCTTGGCTCAAAAAAAACGTAACAAAATCTGCAACAAAAAAAGCTGCGTTTCCTCAACATGGGGCCTTGGCCTTGAGCACACACACAGCATATAACCCTCTTTTTCACACACCCCACCACCACTAAGTTCAGGACCCCCTTTTTTTCTCCACTCCCACAGACAATAATTTATACTCCCTTGTCCACACTCTGGTCCTGACCGCCCTCCATTGCCGTCTCCAGGGTGCTTTGTAGCTGACGCTGAAGAACACCATACTTTTTCAGCGTTATAACAGAAGTGTAGCACTGCCTAGCGGTGGCAGCGAAAGGTGGCCTAGACAGGAGCGTGGACAGATGAGTAAAAAGTACCGGCAGCTACTTATTGCAATAACAACATAAGTAACAACAAAATTCTGCCCCCAGTTTATTCCATAATGAGCCACCTCAAGCTGTCTCAGGTCGTCTTATGGAAGGAACACCCCCGTGTCCACTGTATTACAGTAATCTGTAATAGGATGAGCCCTAAGTAGTATGGGATCTGAATCTTTAAGGACACTCAGATTTTTTTTTCCATTCATTATATTGTCTAAAGGCCATCCCCTCAGTAATAGTAGTTGTCTACTCACAGTGTCTTTTTATATCTTGCTTTCACCTTCAATAAGTCAGATGATCACACCTCGACCTCTCAGTTTCAGCATGGATTGCTGTGTAAACAAGAGGTCTCTGTTCCTGCAAATACTATTGAGAGCTACCATGTGTCAAGATCATTAAAATCTGCTCCCTATAGTCCCCACACCCTCAACAATAGCCAAGTCACCATGCATTTATTATCATTAGAAGCTGGTGCTGCTTGCAGGACCTGTGGTGACATAGAGCTCACAATGTACATTTTTTCCCTAGCAGTATGTCTTTGGAATATGGGATGGAAATCTATACAAACATGGGGAGAACATACAATCTCCTTACAGATGTTTTTTTGCCCTTGGTGGGATTTGAACACCAGGACTCCGGCGCTGCAAGACTACAGTGCTAACCACTGAGCCACTGTGTGACCTCCCCCCCCCCAGTAAGGACATTTTTAACATTACCTTTGCAATGTTTTACAGATACAGTAGACAGACTTAGGCACAGGTACTAGACACGGGTGACAGCATCAGCCATACTTTAATACCATTCTTTAAACAGAACCAGAAATGAACATATTTAACATAATGAGACTATATACCTGTGTTTTTCAGACTGTCTGTACGATCCTCACTATGTGCTTGAAAATGCTGTGTCCAACATAATTTGTTCCGTTGTGTTTGGGAGACGATATGATTATGATGATTCAACATTTCGAGATATTCTCAATCTTGTGCGTGAAAACGTAAAGATAGCAACGCAGTTCTGGGCACAGGTATGAATAACTAATCTATGATATTCTACAACTAACAAGTTAATAAAAACTAAATGCATTTTATGAAAATAGTTATTAGCAATGTATTAAAGGGGACCTTTCATGTCCTCAGGCACATGCGATTTTATATACCGCTAGAAAGCCGACAGTGCACTGAATTCAGCGCACTATTGGCTTTCCCATTATGTGCCCTGGGGCTTGAGATATTGGTGTCATTACCGATGTCTGCCCATTGTCGAAAGGGCGTTCTTGATGATTTAGCTGGGAACACCTCTCCTGACTGTATGTAGTGCTATACTGTGAGGGGGCGTCCTTACCGGCCAGTGATGATGCTGAGCGGTGAAGAACATTCCCCCAGTACTTGTCTATAGACTGTCAAGAATACTGTCAGGAGGAGGAGGGGACATTCCTCACTGCTCAGCATCATTTCTGGGCGGTAAGGAATGCCCCCTCCTAGTATAGCGCTACACACAGTACTTTCAGGAGGGGCGTTCCCAGCTAGACCGTCAGGAACGCCCTTCTGACAGCGAAGAACTATCAGTAACGGCACCAATATTTCTTCACTCGGGGCTCATAATTCATGAATTCAGCGTGCTGTCGGCTTTCTAGCGGTATATAAAACCGCATGTGCCTGAGGACAGTAAAGGTCCTCTTTAAATCATTTACCATAAATAGAAACTAAAAAGAAATGTTGACAAATATTTGAAAAGGTTGGAGTACAATAAAACAAAGAGGAACACAACACAAGTAAAATCTTTAATGTGAACCTGTCAGAGCTCATTCACATCTGCGTTGTGCTCTCCGTACTTCAGGTTTCCGTTTCCTGCATAAAACAGAGCAGGAGACGGAAACCTGCAGGAGTCTTTCTCACCCATTCATTTGAATGGGTGAGAAAGCTGTCCGGCGGTGAGCGTTTTATGCTCTCCGCCGCAAAACCGGGTTTTTTAATCCGGACACAGAGTCGGACATGCAGTACTCTGTGTCCGGATTAAAAAATCCGGTTTCGCAGCGGAGAGCATAAAACACTCACCGCCGCTCACGGCCGGACCCGGTCTGAGCTTTCCGTCTTCTGGCATGCAGAAGACGGAAAGCACAGAACGGAGAGTAGAACGCAGGTGTGAACTGCAGCTTAGGCTGCAGTTTACAGTATTGTATGAAGTCCACTGTATTTAATTTTTGGATATAACATTAAGTTCATATCTGAGTGATAACAAAACTATAACACATATAAACTGAGTTCACAACAAATTCAGATACACAGACAATTACCAGATATCCTACACTGTAAAACTAGGAATGTCTCCGCCATATCACTGCTTTTTCCACAAGCCATGATGGTAACATTTTAGGAGGGTTCACACGGAGTTACGTGCCGCGTGATGCGGCACGAAGACGCCGCGTGAGCTTTTGCGGGCCGTTCACGCTCCCATTGATTTCACCTAAAGGTGGAGACAGGTAAAGCAAATTAAAAAAATCAAGACTTATACCAGATGTTTCTATGAGCAACACCCAGTCCGTAGGTCTACAAAATTCTGAGCCATTGATCTATCTATAGCCTGATGTGCAGTGCTGGGAAAAGTATTTGCCCCATTACAGATTTTTTTTTTTTGTCATACTTACATTTTTCAGATTATCAAATTTCAATGTCAGCCAAAGATAACTTAAATGAATACAAAATGCAGTTTGTCGATATAATTTTATAT
This sequence comes from Leptodactylus fuscus, assembly GCF_031893055.1. Classification (NCBI taxonomy): domain Eukaryota; kingdom Metazoa; phylum Chordata; class Amphibia; order Anura; family Leptodactylidae; genus Leptodactylus; species Leptodactylus fuscus. The sequence goes on along the minus strand of NC_134271.1, from coordinate 40,044,907 downwards.
AATTTTTATGACTCACTCCACTGTTAGTGTCTGTTGCTCTCATCCATCATGGAATGAGAGCAACAGACTTTAACACTAATAGAATGACAATCAATCTGCATTCACTTGAACCCCTTCCTGACATGCACCCTATTATTATGGTGGATGTCCAATATTTAAATAGTTGCTGCATCTCCACTAACCAAGGCACCATTTTTCATATATTGCCAGCCCCTGGAAATTAAAAAAAACTACAAATCAAATCACCCCCTGTTACATAGACCATATATAAAAGTAAGTAAATAAAATAAAACACATTTGTTCTACAAGCTTAAAATATTTTTGCCATACGGTGAATACTATAGTGGGGAAAAATCGAAAGAGCCAAACCGATATCTTCTGGTTTCACCTCCCATAAAAATTTGGATAAGAAGCAATCAAAACATGGTATGAATAAAAAATACAACGGCAAAAAGACATGTTATATGTTCTCATATATGGAAATATTATGAGTGTCTGATTATGATGATTCTATTAAAAAATTTTTGCAAATTTTTGGATTTTTTTTAAAAGATAAAGAAAACTAAATAAAATTGGTATCTCTGAAATCATACCACCTCATAGAATACACGTGACATGCCATTTTGGCTGCACAGTAAACACCATAAAAACAAAGGCCCTAAGAAAGTCACACAATTACAGTTTTTCTCCAATTTTACCTCATTCTGAATTTTTTCTCCAGCTTCCAAGTACATAGTTCAGAAAATTAAATGATATCATTATGTAGTAAAATTTGTCCGATAAACATTAACCTCTCATGTGGGTTTGTGAATGGAAAAATAAATAAGTTATGAGGTTTGGAAGGAGGTGGGAGTCAAAAATTAAAATTGTAAAATTCCTGTAGCAGGAAGGGTTTAATCTTTCAGGACCAAGCGTCATCGATGCCCCAATTCTAGTTGTTATAGCATTGAAATGATGTGCTAAATTCAGCATTTCTAGTCTAATTCAGCATTGCAAGTCTTACAATATCATATTAACTCTTAAGGATCTTCTCATGTACCTTTTTTTTTACTTAAAGGGGTTGTCCAGATTAAAATTTAAAAAACGAAACAAAAAAAACATACTCACTCATCCCCCATGGTCTGGTGCCTCCCAGCACGGTCTAGTCCTGCAATTCCAATACATTCTTCTGGCTGACGTCCGAGTTGCACGTGGCGGTTGGGTCCTATCAGTAGCCTCATAAATATAGAGTTTGGATACTGAATTGAAGAAAAGCTAAGGAAAGCTATGACTGGGTTCTCTTTTATGAATGCCCTAAAAAAAAAAACTGTTTCACAATAATCCAAATGTAATTGCCAAATCTTAACTTCTTGTTGTAGCTGTACAATGCATTTGGATTCATCAAACATCTTCCTTTGCCACATCAGAAGATTTTCAGAAATCAAAAGGTTGTTTTTGGGTTTCTCAGAGAAATGTTAGAAGAGCACAAGCGAACCAGAGTGCCCGATCAACCGCGAGATTACATTGACTGTTATTTAGATGAAATGGAAAAGGTAAATTCCTTTAACATATCAAATATAGTTACACAGAGAATTGTATTTGTATCTTTATATCAAATCTTAGATTTAAGTTTATCATTTACTATCTTTTCAAGAAATTTAGCATAAATCAATAGTACAAGCGAGTATATGAAATTTTGTAATATGTCATATCAGAAGAGAATGCTCATGGAGTTATTATATGAGGTCTGTGGGGGTGGGCTGGAGCTGACGGACAGTGGAGAGACACAGGTAAAGACTACAGAAGGTTCTTAGGAATCTCAACCGAAGTACTTTATTTAGTCTCTTTAATTTCGTATATAATCTTGCTTCTAAATAACAGAAAGAGAGGGAACACTATCACTATCAGTATCAGTATCCACTACTTTCTGTGTGCAGAGTATGGGGAACGTCATTGTAGATAGACTTTACCCACCAGCTCAAGGAGAATTGAAAATTACAGACAGAGCCTGCAGAGGAGAAAACTGCAAACACATGCCGACTACACATCATACAATGGCCACATATTGTGTTACACTTTATATGTAGAGATGAGCGAGTAGTACTCGATCGAGTAGGTATTCGATCGAATACTACGATATTCGAAATACTCGTACTCGATCGAGTACCACTCGCTATTCGAATGGAAAAGTTTGATGCAGAACCAGCATTGATTGGCCGAATGCTATACAGTCGGCCAATCAACGCTGGTTCTTCTCCTACCTTTAGAAGTCTTCTCCGTGCAGCTTCCCCGCAGCATCTTCCGGCTCTTCATTCACTCTTCCAGGCATCGGGCCTGGGCAGAGCCGACTGCGCATATCTGCTTGTAGTGCGGGCATGCGCATTCGGCTCTGCCCAGGCCCGATGCCTGGCAGAGTGAATGAAGAGCCGAAAGATGCCGCGGGGACACTGCAAGGAGAAGACTGTACGGAGGAACCAGCCGACCCTCACTCGTGGACTTGGTAAGTATAATTTGATCGAATGTTGCCTACCCCTGAAACAAGCATTTTCCCCCCATAGACTATAATAGGGTTCGATATTCGATTCGAGTTGTCGAATATTGAGGGGCTACTTGAAACGAATATCGAATCTCGAACATTTTACTGTTCGCTCATCTCTGTTTATATGTACACAAACTACAACTGGTTTTTACAAAGTTTGAAAGGTTAGATATACTTCAAGCAGGGCAGGCTAAATGTTTGTGACCTTCTAATGTATGTTCTATATAGGAGCACAATAGCAGCAACAAGTCAACTTTTGATGATGAGAACCTGTTTACATGTGTGGGAGATCTTTATGTGGCTGGTACAGAGACCACATCTGCCAGCTTAGAATGGAGCCTTCTTTACATGACGTTGTATCCAGATGTTCAAGGTAAAAGTGTATCATTTAATATTTTTATATTTTCAGTAAATGTTTATATTTTCTGTATTTCTCTATATCATATCTGCTTTTAATAATTGTATTCTAGAAAAGTGTAGGGAAGAAATAGACAAGATTCGAGGAACACGAGACCATCTTAACTACGATGACAGAGTGAATATGCCATACACACAGGCTGTGTTACAAGAAGTACAACGTTTCGCCTCAGTAGTACCGCTGGGTGTTGCTCATTCACCTATAAAAGACGTCCAATTAAATGGATATGTTATCCCAAAAGTGAGGAAAATACTTTGTTTTTTATCATTTGAGACAAACCGGTAAATGTACAGAAGCCAGTTTGACCTGGGTAAAGGGATTTTTGTATATGTATCGTGTCCCATCGTCCCATCTCACTTATACACATAGTGCTCATTTTCATAAAGAATCTATATATAGAATATACTTTGTTGACCAATTTTCATTTTTCCATCTAGGGGATAACAATTATCACAGATTTGTCCTCATTGCATTACGATGAGAGTAAATGGAGGTTTCCATATGACTTTAATCCTGAGAACTTTCTAAACAAGGATGGAGAACTTAAGAAAGTAGAGTCCTTTCTACCGTTTTCTGCAGGTAATATAGGACTAAAGAAAATGAGAAAGGGTGTAAGGCAAAAGACAAATGGTTCATAAATTATGTTGAATAGATACTAGATCATCACAATGTCACCGTTACTTTTATAAACCCACTCTGTGTGAATTGTACACAGTTTGGTTAGAATACTGCAATATTTTATTTACCGTATTATGTTTCAGGAGAATTTGAAGCCTCAACCAAAGGTTAAAGGTATTCCCATGACGCTCGTTCACTAACCTGCAGGCTGTTGTGCTCTCTTCACTTCCTGCTTTTCTTGGCACCTTGGTGGGCGGGGTTCCACTTGCACAGGATTGGTTGTAAATGAATTACCACAGTGTGAAGCTAATGTAGCAGAGCTGGATTTGAGTCAGTTTGCATTACATACAGAGTTAACGGACTCCCTATCTCAGCCCTTATCAGCCAAATTCAATTAAACCGACTGATAAGAGCTCAGAAATCCCAGAGCTCTCACTTCCCCTATCTGTGTCATTTAAGTAGCGGAGCTTATCAAATACCTCAGAGCTGCTCGCAGTCCCTCCCTCCCCCTCTGAGAGCAAGCAGCTACATCACTTGACAAATGAGCAGATAATCCCAAGGGCCATAGAAATGGAGTGTAAACAATGAAGTGAATATATTAAGGTAGCGGCCAAACAAAGCAGTTTTGACAAAGCAATGCATTTAGGAAAAGTCTTAAAACCACATGAACTAACATAGTAGATAGGATCCTTGTGATGGGACAACCCCTTTAAGGTAAGAGTGGGCACATCTGAATCTATATAACCAGGCAATGGATTATCCAGGTAGTCGTTGTAAGTGTGGGGTCATGTATGTTCACTCCTTTTGGCTACATATTACTGGTTCTTATCTGTATTCTTATTATCTATTTCCTCTTCAGGCCCCCGGGTTTGTCTTGGGGAGAATCTTGCACGCATGGAAATTTTTCTATTTTTCACTACTTTGCTGACACACTTTGAATTCCACCTGCCAGACCCCAAGTCTCCTCTAGACAGCAAACCTGTTTTTGGGATCTCTCAGACTCCTAAAAGGTTTAAGATGAGGCTGGTGCTGCGCACATAGATCAAATGATCTGAAGAAAGACAAGAGCAAGAAATTAAATTAAAATTTTGGAACTACATGGACTACAACTCATAAGCTGAAATATTTATATGTTTATCTACCGAATGTATGTCAACACCCATACCCTGTGTTAGAGTACATTTGTGGTTGATTTTATACAGATGCAATGAATTTTTATGTCAAGAATCTTAAAAGCTAATAAAATATTTTGTTCAACATAGTTATTTACATACATGAAGATTACAGTAGCAGGGTCATATGCCAAATGTAGTTAGGTGTATACATTCATTTATATCTTAGTATAGGTCTAATATTGGCCTTTACCATCCCAATAGCTCTTGCCCTTAACCCTTTCACTGTCAGGGATCTCTGGAAATTTTGCATCTTCAGTAGCCAGAGCAATTTTCACAGCTTTGAGATGGACAAAAACCTAAATTGCAACTTTAAAAAAAATCATCCAACACCCCCCCCCATACCTATATATTTTCTTAAATTAGACACATGCAGCATTGTCAGAATGCCCCTTACTACTGTATATAAACAGGCTCCTTCATGCAGGTTTGATTTAAAGTGAATGTTTTATGAAAAAAAACCCAAAAACAAATAAATGTATATTAGTTGCTAATAGAGCTCACAATCTACATAAAAAAACAAAACAAAACAAGAGTACAACATGTGCAGAGTTCATTCATATCACTAAGGCCTACATCCGCATGCACGTGTCTTCAGAAGTTCACCAGAACTGGAAGGAACAAAACTCTGCTTTGAAGCTGGAAATATCAAAAATGTATCATCCTATAAGATGTAGGGATTACACACCTTGGAAAGCAAGTGCACCCATAAACCCTATATTTTAAAAGTAGATAACCTGAATATAACATGTGTCTCAATGGGTTATCAAAAGCCACATCCAAATTCATGTAACTTTGTGACAAACACAAATATATATATTTTTTAAATACACTAAATATACATATATTTGCACCTAAAACTCAAATTCAATCTATACTGCACCTAGCAAACTGTGATTGTGATAACAAAATCGAACTTTTTTGAGATTGTACATCATACTGTATATAAAAACACAACTTAATATTTTATATATATATATATAACCACACAAGCAATAATTGCACATAAATTCAAATTTGCAACTAAAAAGTAGCAATTCCTTTCTGCAAACAAACAACTGTAATATGTGAGGAATTCATACATACCACACACACACACACACACACACACACACACACATATATATATATATATATATATATATATTTACAAGTGCGGGGGTTAAAGAAGCGCAAAAGTCGCAGAAATGCGCCAACCAGTTTTGTGCACGCAAATTAAATATAATTTTCTATCCCCTTATAAAAATTGTAGCAATTTATACGTTCATCTCTAGTGATAATCGTTATTGCTGTTATTTTATCATGTAGCAGATATCGCTTGAGGTGTATTTTACTTTATAAAGATCAGGTATGGAAATGTAAACTTTATTGATGTGCATGCGCATGTGTTGTGTAAGTATTTGGTGAAACTCTTTTGGCACTGTGGCCTGGATAATGGTAAACATTTTGGTCATGGTACCAATAAACTTCCTGGTTATGTTCAGAGGGGTATTACATAAGAATAACCCTCTAATAAGGTTCAGAGGGGTATTACATTAAAAAAAAAAAAAAATATATATATATATATATATATATATATATATATATATATATATACACACACACACAGTGATGGCCAAAAGTATTTCACAGCCGCAAAATAGCGCGGCGCATACGATCCCCGCTTCCAATGAAATCAATGGGAGCGTGTACGGCCCGCAAAAGCTCCCGCGGCGTAGACGTGCCACGTCAAGCGGCACGTTACACCATGTGAACCCTCCCTAATACTTGATAATACAACCTTTAGACAAAATAACTGCAAATAACAGCTTCCGGTAACCATCAATGAGTTTCTTACAATGCTCTGCTGGAATTTTAGACCATTCTTCTTTGGCAAACTGCTCCAGGTCCCTGAGATTTGAAGGGTGCTTTCTCCAAACTGCCATTTTGAGATCTTTCCACAGGTGTTCTATGGGATTCAGGTCTGGACTCATTGCTGGCCACTTTAGAAGTCTCCAGAGCTTTCTCTCAAACCATTTTCTAGTGCATTTTGAAGTGTGTTTTGGGTCATTCTCCTGCTGGAAGACCCATGACCTCTGAAGGAGACCCAGCTTTCTCACACTGGGCCCTACATTATGCTGCAAAATTTGTTGGTAGTCTTCAGACTTCGTAATGCCATGCACACGGTCAAGCAGTCCAGTGCCAGAGACAGCAAAGCAACCCCAAAACATCAGGGAACCTCCACCATGATTGACTGTAGGGACCGTGTTCTTTTCTTTGAAGGCCTCCTGCCTAGACACAGGAACATTCAGGTCTTTGGAGATGGACTTGTAGCCTTGAGATTGCTCATGCTTCCTCACAATTTTGCTTCTCAAGTCCTCAGACAGTTCTTTGGTCTTCTTTCTTTTCTCCATGCTCAATGTGGTACACACAAGGACACAGGACAGAGGTTGAGTCAACTTTAATCCATTTCAACTGGCTGCAAGTGTGATTTAGTAATTGCCACCACCTGTTAGGTGCCTCAGGTAAGTAACAGGTGCTGTTAATTACACAAATTAGAGAAGCATCACATGACTTTTCAAACAGTGCCAATACTTTTGTACACCCCCTTTTTTATGTTTGCTGTGGAATTATATCCAATTTGGCTTTTTGACAATTCTTTTTGTGGTTTTCATTGAAAACAAATTAAATTAAGATAATAATACCAAATAATTTGTGATTGCAATCATTTTCTGGAAGAAAATTAGTATTATCTGACAGAATTGCAGGGGTGCCAATACTTTTGGCCAACACTGTACATCTTGCACAACAGTATTCCTCCTCAAGCAGCTGCTCAAGCAGAGAATACATGTTGCAAGATGCACACTGGACCACATTGGTAAGTATGGAGCACATCTTACCTGATGGGGAATATTACAACAAAATAATTAGATGACCAGAGTATTATATGTAGTGCATGGTAATTGGGGGCCCCTTTACAGATATTGCATTTCGGCCCTGGAACTTCAAGTTATACCTCTGGTACGATAGTATATTTGCTTTGTTCACATTTACTCTGTACTATCCGCTATTCTGTTCCATCTCAGACCTTTTCTATTGTATTATATGCTATTAAAACCCAAGTTTAAATCTTGCACCTCTCCTTAGAATTGACAAGTATCAAAACAAAACTGGGGAGTGCTGTATTCCAATCTCGCAGTTGGAAAACCCAAAGGCTCCAAGGTCCTACAATGTTCTCATTTTGCAAACAGCAGTAACACTTTTCACCGTGTAGCAAGTAGTGTAACTCAGAAATCCAGTGTTAAAAGTAACAACAAGCAGAAGTCAAGCAGACTCTCTCTCCCCATAATCATGTGTATATACCATATATGTTTTACCTCAGTCTACTCTACACTAGCACTAGATGTCATCTAAGCCTCCTCTTTGGGAGTGGTTGTACCTTGTATTCGAGGAAGTAGCACGAGGCCCTAGTCAGGGGTCAGTGTGTGAGAAACAGCAAAGCATTCACCATGGAGCTTAGCACAGCTCTTCTTCTGGGACTCTTCTTGCTGGTTTTATTGTGGTGGAAGATGTCTCGCCCCAAGGGTTTCCCACCTGGACCTGTCCCTTTCCCTGTGGTGGGCAACATATTGCAGATTGACTTCTCAAATCCACTGAAGGCACTGAAGAAAGTAAGTATAAAGTACAGTGTCATGAGAATATGGACAGACTGTATATTTTGAACCCTGTTTTCTACAATGTCAATGTAAAGACAAATCCAAGCAGACTTTATCTTTGTGATCGGTTTTTAGAGTTTTTAATATATGAATATATACTGTATAAATATACAATGTAACAACATAAAAATTCTCCAAAAAACATAGCAACCAAATGGAGGGAAGCAGAGAATGGTAGTTGAAGTTGTGGTGGTGATGTCAGGATTAGGCTAAAGACAGGCAACCAACTCCTCCAGTCCACCAACCAGGCCAGACCAGGAACCTGCAAGGTACCTGCCTTTGGTGGTAGTTTTCTCCCAGAGGGCTCTTCCATTCATGTGGTGGTGATCGGAGGTAGTTGTACAGTTGAATCAAGATGAACTTTAGTCAGATAACTGCAAACACATGTGAGTCGCCCCGGCTCGGCCTATGTAGATTCACGGTGCGAGCAGGCCCGACACCGGGGGCGGCAGCGCCTTGAAAAAGGGAAGCTTTAAGCAAAAATGGATGAAAGAAAAATAAAGAAAAATAAAAGTTTGTCGTGATGCCAGTTGGGGTTTCGGCTTGAGGTGAAGCCGGGCACTGTAGATAGGGCCTCTGGGAATAGGTGGTGATGCAGTGCCAGATGTTATACCCTCCCCAACCAGGGCAGGTCCCAGGGCCAGATGATATAGGTGAGGAAGGGATGATTTCCAGGAGGAGTAACAGAGGATCGATGAAAGAATACAGTCCAGACAGGGGTTAACCAAACACTTACAGTTTACTTCTGTAGTCAGCAGGAGATACCAGATGTTACAGGAGGATTCACCTTGCTTCAGTATAGTGAGATGCCAGTCTTCCCTTTTACCACCAGTATGATTCAGCCTTCCATTGCTGCTCAAACTCTCTAATAGATTTCCTCTGGTCCTGGGTTCCAGGAGCTCAAAGGTTAATTGCAACTGGGTAGATCCCCCTTCTGGACAGCAGGTAACGCGAGTTCTTTGGGATGCTGGATGCACTCACCCCAACTCTGTATGTTACTGAGCCTCCAGGAATCTTGCATTCACTAGGCCTCGGTCCAGTGAGTTTCTCAATGTTCTTAGTGTTTCTTACACTAGTTAGGAATTGATGGTCCTATAACTGCAGCTCCATCCCTGCAAGGTCCTGTCTCACCTCTGCAGGTCTCCGGTCTCCTGTGCTGTTCTATCACACCATGAGGCTTGCAGCACGCACTGCACCTCCACACACCTGCTCCTCTCTCTTGCACTCCTGCACTTTCTGATCTGGAACTAAAAGAGAGACCCTCTTCCAGTCTGTAGCTCCACCCCTTTTCTTAAAGAGATAATGGCTGTGGAACTTTGTGTATGCTAACAGGTTGACTGGATCTCACTATACCTTCACAGTACACAGTGTAGATCACATAAGATGACATTTGTAGTGACCCACTCCGTGGGGCGCTACATTCCCCCCTTGTTAAAAGTAGCACGTCTCGGGCTACCCTTCCAGTGAACTAAGAAGAGGGTTAGTAGACGGTAACATGAACACCATAGTGTTTGAAGGACATTACATACAAGTGTAAACTTCATATGTAAGTAAATTCCCTAAGGAGAAAAAGTGCAACTTCCTCAAGATCAATTTGAACTTTTACAAAAACATTCAAGTAAACACAATTTCTATAACCCGTTAGAATCTGGTTGTGTATTCCTTACAACCCAGCAACATTCACGGTTGCTTTCCTTGCGGATTACAGCCCCAAACCGCTTAGTCCACCTCCTTAACTCCGAGTGCAGCTGCGGAGTATTTTAGAACATTCAAAATTCTTCACTGCACAGGCTGTTTTGATGGCTCCTATCCGACAGGCCGCCATATTTGAAACATCCCCCAACCCCCGAGAGCGTTGGTGCACCTGCATAAATTGCATTCCATGCACTTGAAGAGGTTGGTAGGCAAATGGAAGTTTAAACGTTTCAATACCACAAGAAAGTTATTGTGGTAGGAACCCTGAAAAACTAAACATGTTAAACACTGGCACAGCTCCTTTAGTCCATTCTCTCTTGGTAATGCCATGCTCAGGAGAGTAAGTATTAATGCACAGTTCATATTTCTGACTCACCTACTAGTGCAATACGTTAGGGAGCCGGCACTGCAATTAAACCTGTAACGTTGCATAAACTGAATTCAACATATACAACACAACTATCTGTAAACACATTGGGTTAGTATACCTTTACTGATTGTCCCTGTAACGTATGGGGAGTTGTCCCTGTGTATTGCGCTGAGATCTACGCAGAAATGGGATTCCTGACAGTCTTCTCCTACTCACCGGAGTCATCAGGGGATCGGTAGGCCTACTTTCACTAGGAATCGGGCTTACTGGAATTTGCGCTGGTACATCATCAGGAACTGGGATTGGCTGTTCTTGAGGATCTTCTATCTCCTGAGGCGATGCTTGTGGGAACAGCATTACTGGTACTACTAAAGCACCTTCAATTTGTGGCCAAGAACTAGGAAACGGCCCAAGTATGGTCTGAACTTCTGTCTCAGATTTTCCTGATTGTTGAGGATTTTCTTCCACTTTGTTTCCTGCTTCCTCACGTAATTGAGACGGACATAGTTTCAAATTGTCTCTGGATACAGTTATACAAGTCTTTCCGACATCTTTGGAAATCTTACATACTTTGCTGTTATCACTGTTAGATGGTTGGACAGTATAGGGTTCAGATTCCCATTGATCATCTAGTTTGTGGTGTCTTCTCTTTCTTTTCAATACTTGCTCACCAACTGGTAAAGGGGAAGCTGGAGCATGTTGGTTGTAGCTTTTCTCTTGTCTTTGTCTAGCTTGGTCAAGGCTTTGCTCTACACACTGCTGAACCTTTTTATACTGCAACTGTCTTTCAGCAATCCAATCAAGATCAGGTGAGTTGGGCACTTCCTCAGGATTTAGGACTCCCATCTCCAAGTCAATTGGAAGTTTACCTGGTCTGGCATGCATTAGGTATGCTGGAGAATACCCTGTGGAGCTAGTTGGGACATGGTTGTACATTTCAATTAGGTCAGGCAATTTGTCAGGCCATTGGTTTCTCTCTTCCAAAGGCAAGGTCTGCAACAAACTGATGACCAGGTGGTTCATTTTCTCACAAAGTCCGTTCCCTTGAGGGTGGTATGGGGTTGTTCTGATCTTCTTACATCCATAGAGGGAGCAGAACTCTTTGAATACCTCCGCTTCAAATGCTGGACCTCTGTCAGTCAAGACTTGGTCAGGATAACCATGGGGCCGACAGAAATGCTCTTGGAATGCTTTTGCAGCTGTTTTTGCAGTCTGGTCCTCAACTGGAACAACAACCAGGAAGCGGGCGTAATGATCCACAATGGTAAGAGCATAGGTGTATCCTGATCTACTGGGAGTCAGCTGCACGTGGTCTAAGGCCACTATCTCCAAGGGTTGCTTTGTCTGGATAGGTTGCAGGGGAGCCTTTTGAGTAGTAGTGTCTTTCCTCCTGAGATTGCACGTACCACATTCTCTGCACCACTGCTCAATGGATTTTCTCATACCCGTCCAGAAGAAACGGTCTCGGATCACCACTTCTAGTTTCTTCCACTCAAAGTGTCCTGCTTGGTTGTGATAAGCTCCTAGCACCATAGGTATGTCCTTTTGGGGCACTACAATCTGCCAGAGTAGTTCATGGGTCCTTGGGTTGATAGCTCTTCGAACCAACTTCCCTTCAAAAACAACGAGCTTCTTCCTCTCTTTCTAGAGCTGTTGAGCATCTGGTGGTGCATCCGCAGGTAAAGAGGCGTTTTCTACTCCAAGAAGTTCTCTGACAAGTTGCACAGCTGGATCACTCTCTTGAGTTTCAGCCCAGCCATGATGGGGTAACGGATTCAGGGAAATCTCTTGAGTTGCTAGACTTCTTCCAGTCATACAGCCAGAGTTATGGGCCATTCGCTTGTTGTAGAAGGCTGGCATTTCAACCTCTTCTAAGTCATCAGATTCTTCTTCTGGATCAGGAGGGTTTGGCATGCGGGACAAGGCATCTGCATTCAGGTTCTTCTTGCCAGCTCGGTACTTGATGACAAATTCAAAATTGGATAGGCGGGCAAGCCATCTCTGCTCCAGAGCTCCAAGCTTAGCAGAGTCCAGGTGTGTCAAGGGATTGTTATCGGTGTAGACTGTGAATCTTGAAGAAGCCAGGTAATGTTTGAACCTCTCTGTCACTGCCCATACTATTGCTAGAAGCTCTAACTTGAAGGAGCTATAGTTGATTGGATTCCTCTCAGAAGGACGAAGCTTCCTACTTGCATAAGCAATTATTTTCTCTTTGCCTTGCTGTTCTTGGGAGAGGACAGCTCCAAGTCCATTGTTGCTTGCATCTGTGTACAGAATGAAGGGCTGACTGTAGTCAGGATATGCCAGGATCTCTTCTCCAGTGAGGGCTTGCTTTAGCTTCTGGAAAGATTCTTCCAATTGGGGTTTCCACTCCACTGGGGGGCTCTTGCTTTTAGACTTGTTGGATTGGCCAACAAGGAGATCCTGCAAGGGGGCTGCTAGGGTAGTGAAGTCCTTGATAAATCGTCTGTAGTAGCCAACTAACCCTAGAAATTGGCGGATCTCTCTGATGGTAGTTGGAGCTTTCCAGTCCTTGATCACAGTCACCTTGTCTGGGTCTGGGGCAACTCCTTCTGCACTGACCACATGTCCTAGGTACTGTACCTTTGGTTTCAGGAGGTGGCATTTGGAAGGCTTGACCTTCAGGACAAAGTTGGACAAGGCCTCAAAGACTTCAGCCAGGTGTTGCAAGTGATCCTCATATGTTCTGGAATAAACAATCACATCGTCTAGGTACAATAAGACTGTCTCAAAATTCTTGTGTCCTAGGCAGCACTCCATCAGCCTTTGAAAGGTTCCTGGCGCATTGCATAGGCCGAAGGGCATGACATTAAATTCGTAAAGACCCATGGGAGTCGTAAAGGCAGTCTTCTCCTTATCAGCCTCTGCTACAGGAACCTGCCAATACCCGCTGGTTAGGTCTAGGGTAGAAAAGTACTTAGCCGTCCTGAGCGCTGCTAGTGACTCCTCTATGCGCGGCAAAGGGTAAGCATCCTTGTGCGTGATATTATTAATCTTTCTATAATCCACACACATGCGCATCGTCCCGTCTTTCTTGTGAACTAACACTAAGGGTGCTGCCCAGGGGCTATGGCTTTCCTTGATTACCCCAGCACTCTTCATGTCCTTAATCATGTCCTTAGTACACTGATAATGTGCGGGTGGAATGGGCCTATACCTTTCTTTAATTGGTGGATGGTCTCCTGTGGGGATGGTATGTTGTATTACCTTCACCTGCCCAAAGTCCAAGGGAGTCTTACTGAATACCCTTGCGTACTCTTGTGCTAACCGCACAACCCCATTTCTTTGGTATTGAGGAGTGCTGTCAGTGCCAATGTGTATTGCTTGACACCAGTCCTCTAACTGTTTTGGGGAATCATTAACATCTGTCTGATCAGCCAAGGGCTCTGTTGGCTGGATGTCATTGTTACTGACAGTGAACAGTTTAGCCACTGTGGCATACCTGGGTAAGCAAGCCTCCTCCTCCCCACAGTTCAAGATGCGCACTGGAACTCTGCCCTTCTTCACATTAACTATCCCTCTAGCTGTCATAACAGTGGGCCTACAGTCAGAATAGACAGGTTATAGCAGGGCCTGGTAGTCTTGCCCTTTGATGCCTATTGCTGCTCTGCACCAGACAATGATTTCACTCCTGGGGGGAAGCATGATGGAATTGGGGTCGCTTACCCTCACACTGCCAATCTCTCCACCTGCTAACTCCACTTGTTGACGCTGGACAAGGGCTTTAATCTCCTTATTCAGAGCATATCTTTCTTTGTAGGGGGTAGATCTCAATGCGTCCTGTAAGATGGCAATTACCTCATCTAGACAATTCTCCAACACATTTGTCCCCAATGTTAACACATTAGCAAATTCCCCTTCATCCACATCAACAATTATTAGACCTTGGGATTTAAGATCCGTGCTACCTACTCTCATGGTGACCTCTTTATATCCAACCTGGACCAGAGGCTGTCCATTACTAGCAATTAGTACCAAGTCCCCATTTGGATGCTGGGTAATATCAGCATCAGTCCAGTACCTGCGAAACAAAGTCTGAGGAATAGTGGTTACCTGAGAACCAGTGTCCAGTAGTGCTGTGAAAGGAACACCGTCAATTGTAACTGGAATTATGGGACGTCCACCTACATACCTGCTTTTCCAGCTAGTTGGACCAAATCGTCTTACTCCTGAAGGTTGGTCCTCTACTCCAGGAGTTGCCCATTTAAAGGACACTCTCTCTCAACATGACCAATCTTATCACACCGTCTGCAGATGGGTCGGCCAGAGGGGTCAAACTTGTCAGTGGTCCTCCTGCCGTTGCGCGTCAGTCGCTGTTGAGGAAACAATGTTCTTCTTGAACGTCTCCAAGGTAGATCCTCTGGGCTGGAAGCAAGCTGGATCTTTGCTGGAGAAGAAACTTGGAGATCTTGAACAGTTTTGGTTAATGCAGCTACATGTTTAGTTAGCTCAGTCATTTGTAACCGCAGCTCTGCAGCATCATCACATTGGATCTGTGCACACTGTACAGTAGATGGAAAAGGTGCAGCACTTGCAGGGCTCACAGGTGTTTGCCTGTGGAGAGCAAGTTGTTGCTCCTCCGTCTGTCCGCATGGATAGACAGGTTCCCTCAGGATACGGATGGATCTGTCCTTGAATTCAATAAAGCTCATATCAGGATTCTGCAGGGCCATCATACGCAGTTGGGCCTTACCGGATTCTGACAATAGGCCTTCTACAAACTGTTCTTTTAGCATCCTGTCCTCATCCTGAATACTATCGGGATCTACTTGTTTAATAACCCACAAAGCTTCTTGCAGATTGAGGGCAAAATCTCTCACAGTGTCCTGCGGTTTTTGCTTACAGCTGAAAAACCGCATTTTTATCTCAGCTGTGGTGCGGGTGTCAAAGGTGATCCTGAGTTTGGTAAAAATGTCCTTTACAGTTCTTTTATCACTCAATGGCCAGGATTTCACTTCCCTTTGTGCTGCACCACCAAGTTGACTTATTAATATTGCGACCTTTTGCTCCTCTGTCATAGGGTATAGGTCAAACAGGCTACTCAGCTTTTCTTTGAGGCTATGGGACTCACCTGTATACTGGGGCAGCCAGGACGCACCTGGAATGTACGGCATTGTTAACGGTAATATAGGTGCCATAGCTACTTGGTTGTGACCACGGTTAGAGTCTATGGGGGAATCAGAGGGGCCTGGGGCTGGAGATGAGGATCCAATTGCTTGATACATCACCCCCCCTTGTTAACCCCAGCAAGGCCACACTCACCGGACTTGATACTGTAAAGAGTTGATCCGGATGGATGGATGACTTATCACTGCAGAGGATGCTGGTCCGGCTGCTACAGAGACTTCTACAGTTGTCAGGGGTAGACTGCAATTGGGGATGATGCAATCTGTATCTTTCACTGCTTCTTGCACAGGCATGTCACATGTTCTGCACTCAGCATGGCTTGCAAGGAAAAGACACCAACCCTGCAGCTCAATGTAACATGAATCAGGCAACTGCTGTTTGTTGCTATTTTGGAAAGCAGGGAAAATTTTGAAAAATGCAACAGTCTTTTTCAACAAAAATAAAAGTTTTGCGCACTTTCGCTATCCTGTTCGTGGCGCCAAAAAGGTGAGTCGCTCCGGCTCGGCCTATGTAGATTCACGGTGTGAGCAGGCCCGACACCGGGGGCGGCAGCGCCTTGAAAAATGGAAGCTTTAAGCAAAAATGGATGAAAGAAAAATAAAGAAAAATAAAAGTTTGTCGTGACGCCAGTTGGGGTTTCGGCTTGAGGTGAAGCCGGGCACTGTAGATAGGGCCTCTGGGAATAGGTGGTGATGCAGTGCCAGATGTTATACCCTCCCCAACCAGGGCAGGTCCCAGGGCCAGATGATATAGGTGAGGAAGGGATGATTTCCAGGAGGAGTAACAGAGGATCGATGAAAGAATACAGTCCAGACAGGGGTTAACCAAACACTTACAGTTTACTTCTGTAGTCAGCAGGAGATACCAGATGTTACAGGAGGATTCACCTTGCTTCAGTATAGTGAGATGCCAGTCTTCCCTTTTACCACCAGTATGATTCAGCCTTCCATTGCTGCTCAAACTCTCTAATAGATTTCCTCTGTTCCTGGGTTCCAGGAGCTCAAAGGTTAATTGCAACTGGGTAGTTCCCCCTTCTGGACAGCAGGTAACGCGAGTTCTTTGGGATGCTGGATGCACTCACCCCAACTCTGTATGTTACTGAGCCTCCAGGAATCTTGCATTCACTAGGCCTCGGTCCAGTGAGTTTCTCAATGTTCTTAGTGTTTCTTACACTAGTTAGGAATTGATGGTCCTATAACTGCGGCTCCGTCCCTGCAAGGTCCTGTCTCACCTCTGCAGGTCTCCTTTGCTGTTCTATCACACCATGAGGCTTGCCGCACACACTGCACCTCCACACACCTGCTCCTCTCTCTTGCACTCCTGCACTTTCTGATCTGGAACTAAAAGAGAGACCCTCTTCCAGTCTGTAGCTCCACCCCTTTTCTTAAAGAGATAATGGCTGTGGAACTTTGTGTATGCTAACAGGTTGACTGGATCTCACTATACCTTCACAGTACACAGTGTAGATCACATAAAATGACATTTGTAGTGACCCACTCCGTGGGGCGCTACACATGCAGCTTTCCAATGAGAATAATAGTTATTAGGAATAATTCCACTGTGGTGGCTGATCCCAGACTTGGGCTGAGGGATGACCAGTTTAGGGATGGAAGTTGGTGCCCCTTCTCCACTCTAATTATATAAAGTCTCTGCCTCACCCACTATGGCTATGGGAGCTGTATTACCTGAAGTCTCAGGAATCAAAATACCTGGAGATGAACAGTAGGTGGTAGGTTCCACAATCTAGACTTCCTCTAAAGGTTGGAACATTGTCTCCCTCTGTAGGACCTGTCAGATTCTCTTCCCTGTCTCAGGGATGTATATGACTGTTGGGCTGGTCAATTTTTTTCCCTTGGGGGCTGCACTGGATACACTCAGCAGGTGTTGACCTCTTGACTGCTAGTACACTCCACAACTAACTGATGCTGGAGACTTTCAATGTCTTTGCCTAGGCTACTGAATGAGGGTTGCCAAACCACAATGGAAGTGGTCCTAAAAAGGGGAGAGGTCCTAAAAAGGGGAACATATAACAAATGGGAAGTGGCACAATACAGAAGAAACACATAGAAACAAACTGTATGCACACTGGCACACGAACACAACAAAATAAAATAAGAACATATAAAGCAGTGTACACTGGGATGCTGTAGAAACTCTAAAGGGGATATTGGGGAATAGACCAAAAAGTAAAAACTTAAAAATATGTCAGCATACCTGCCCCGATACCTACCTGCATCCTTTTAATAGAGATGGGAAAACGTCTCAAGATTCGTTTCAGGTTCAGGTGGTTCAGTCCCAAGATTTGTTTCAGGTCCAACAAGTTAGGTATGAAGCACAGCTTAAATTGGTCTAAAATATAGTGTAGGACACTCTTAGACTTTCTAGAAGCCATTCTATCCCATTTCTATCCCATGTTCTATCCCATTTCTAGCTCTCTAAGGAAAACACAGCCAAAGTTATATCAAATGTAATGTTACGTTTGTGTCTACGGGAAAAAGAATGGTACGTAGATAATACAACCATACACTGCTGTGGTGCTTGCTTTTACACATTTCAAGATTTACACTCCAAAAATTACCAATTAAGTGATGACAATATCAGAATTAGAGGATAAGATTATTTAGGAAAACTGTACAATTGACGTGAGGATCTAGTACCCTGTGGAGATGACTATAGCCTGGATTGATTCTTGCTAATAAATAAGTGTAACTAGGAAGGTTATACTTGAAAAAGGGAAGAGCTTGTGACCTGC
Organism: Leptodactylus fuscus; assembly: GCF_031893055.1. Taxonomy (NCBI): domain Eukaryota; kingdom Metazoa; phylum Chordata; class Amphibia; order Anura; family Leptodactylidae; genus Leptodactylus; species Leptodactylus fuscus. Next base: position 40,026,521 of record NC_134271.1, on the reverse strand, counting down.
AATAAAATTAGTGACAGAAATTGGGTGAGGTTTAACCCTGCTGTTCTGTTCGCATTTGCTATACACTTGTACTGTTCCCGGGTCAATATGACCCGACCTATTAATTCTTGATTTTTAGCTACTCTGATTGTTTTATTTGAATACTTTTTTCATTGAAATACTGTATATGAACATGTTTGATCATAAACAAAAGAAAAATTTAAATTCAAACTTAATTATTTATTTTTTTCATAAAAAGGTTACACAGGCTTTTTGCAATTATCTTCGATTGTTGACATTCTGCATACAAATAATAAAGAAGCTTTACATTACTATTACTAAAACATGAAATTTAACTTTTTGAAAACAAATTTTATAAATCAACAAATGAAAAATCATAAAAACTTCAACCATTTTAGAAAGAAAAAAGAATACACTGAACATGTTCATGCGTTTTTACACTGAGCACAATAATAAGACACATGTCCTTTACACAGATATTTTGAACATCCAGCACATGTCAGATTAGTCTTATTGTCACAGGAAGATGGACAGAAGCTCCATCTCTTCCTTTTTTTGCTGGTAGCTGTGCTGGTGGAGGCCGTGGACGTGGAGTCTCTTTCTTGAGCATGCTGGACACTTTTTACAATGGCTGCTGCTCCCTCACTTCTGGGGGTCACTTTTCTGCTCTCAATACAATATATGGCCTCACCAGGGATTTTCCCAATTCCTCAAGAAATAATCTTCTTTTATGCAGCTTATTCCGGTTCCAATCGGGGTCGATTTCTCTCCATAAGACAAATGCATTGTATGCAGAAACGTCCAGTATGTTATAAAATAAAATCATTGGCCACCGATTGGTTTTGCGTTTGCATGTATATGTTGATATTGCTTGGTCTAAAGTATCAACTCCTCCCTTTGTGGCATTATAATCCAAAATAATGTCAGGCTTTCTGTCTTCTCTATCACTTACAGCATTGTCATGGTACATTGTGCTCATGAGAATTACCTGTTTGGTTTTTTTTGGAACATAAGAAACAACAGTTGTATTTCCAGAAAAATAAAAAGTAGAACTGTACACCTCTCTCTTGCTAAGGATACCTTGCGGTAGTTCAGGTTTGTTTTTTCTCATAGTACTCAGCATGGTAAGTTGTTTTTTCTCCAACATCTGGCCTAGTTGATAGGATGTAAAAAAGTTGTCACATGTGACATTTTGTCCTTTTAGTCCATGAGTCAAATCTAGAACAACACGCATACCCTGATTTTTTTCAGGTCTTTCTCATCAGGGGCTTTTCCTGTATACACTTGAACATTTAGAGCATATGAACTTTTGTTGTCACAAAGTGTCCAGATCTTGATGCCATATTTTGCTGGCTTACTTGGTATATATTGTCTGAATGGGCACCTACCTCGGAATGCCACCAGTTGCTCATCAACAGTTACATTTTCAGCACTGTTATACAATTTTGGTAGAATCTCTACCCATTGATTCCAAACATTTCTAATAGGGGCTAGTTTATCTTTAGCTCTTCTTTCCATTCTATCTGTTTTAGAATCAAACCACAGTACTCTCGAAATGTCATGAAACCTTTCAAGACACATTGTAGTTCTAAATATGTGGCGACCGATTTCGCAATTCCACAAACTTTTACCCTTTGAATGATAGACAACCAGTCTCCTCTCTCACAAACAGACTAGATAATTACTTGCTTACTGATAAGAACAGTGAAACCACCACCATTTGGAGAGGAAGTACACATAAAAAAAACATAACTTTTGCAGTCAGAAATAATCAGAGACCTGTAGAACAGTATAAAATGCTATCGGGTCATATTGACCCGAACAGTACAAGTGTAGCAATCAGCGTGTAGCAAAAAGTAAACAAAAAAAAAATAAAATAAAATAAAAATGTAGAGCTCCACAAATGAGGAAAAGTCAAGGAACCACTAGTTTCAAATCCTCATTAAAAAAAATCTGCAGGGTCTCAAAAATCATTTCGGGTCATATTGACCCGAACAGAACAGCAGGGTTAAATGATATGACCTTAGGTCCATAATAATATGACCAGTACAGGGGTGAACCGAGGGTTTCTGCCGCCTGAGGCGGACGTCAGAAAGCCGCCCCCCCCAGAGGAGGGGGCGGAGCGGAGGGGGCGGGGCCGCATAGAGGGGGTGTTGTTGAGCGGAGGGGGCATGGCAGAGCGGAGCGAGCGTCGTTAGTAGGCAGAGAGCAGGCAGGGAGAGGACCTGCTCTCTGCCTAAGCGTGAGGGGCGGCCGCTGGAGCAGCGCTGTGTCCACAGGGCCGCCCCAATCCACTGCTCGGTGACTGTGATGCTAAACCAGTCCAGGACAGATTTTCCTGGACTAGCTTAGGTCAGTAAAAATTCCACCCTTCCCCGGGGCCCCGGCATAGCGCCGCCTGAAGCGGTCGCTTCAGGTCGCCTCATGGGAGGTGCGGCGCTGGACTAGTAGTTTACACAATGTGGCCTGGATTATAAACAGATAATGGGGTGGGGGATATTTTATATTATATTAGGGGATGAAACTGGGGGAGGGGTGAAAAAGCGATGGGGTTAAAAGTATGGAGATAGGAAAATGGATGATAAATGCATAGGAAAGATAGGTTTAAAGAGAGGGAAGAGAGACAGCGCATGTGATCGCAGTATGTCCTTCACATATTACTGAGCTGTTAGCGTTCCTCGTATCACTACTAAAGTCCATTACAGTTCAGATTTTTCATTCACAACACCACTGCAAACAAAGGTGAGGTTGGTTGCTTGTCAATGGCAGGGCACATAATGGCTGCTGTGACAGCAAATTGATATGCTTGAAAATTATAGAAACTAGAAGTGGTCTGCTCAAAGACAGAGGTGTGTCCTGCAGATAGGTATGACCTTTGTTTGCATTGTGTACAAGGAAACCATGGAAGCTGCTCATGCTTGTTGGTGGACTAAGCAATCCTCTCCACCAGTGGTTTGTCGGGGCCATCTGTTTGCTGTGTGTGTTCCCCTGACATGACCATTGCTCCAAACACCTCTTAACAGGTAACATTAAGAACACATAGATGGCGGGCAGTGCATCAAAACAACCATCCTGCATCTCTCCTCTTCAGTCCTATGACCTGCCCTTTTTGTCCAGATGTTAAGCTGCCCTCACCATTATTGTTTTTGTCGAGAAAGGCCTAAATGGCGCTTCTATTCATGCTGTATTTATGCCTTGTGCTTTTTAAAAAAGAAGCAAAAAAGGCAAAAGTTGTTAGATCACAATGCATTAAAACGAGGCAATTGTGGGTTTTTAAAATTTTATTTTAACAAAAAAGGGGAAAAGTGCACATAGCTTATAAAGGCGCATCTACACTAACACAAGTGCACAACATTTAACAAGGTGGTGCGCCTACTCCATAAACAGACAGCACAGTAAAACTTTTCTCCAACCAAGTGTTGCATACCTCCCAACCGTCCCGATTTCTGCGGGACATTCACGATTCCAGTGACGTGTCCCGCAGTCCCAGTTGGAGGGAGGTATGTCCCGATTTCAACTCAGATCTGCGTCCAGAGGACACAGATCTGAGTTGAACACATATGCGGCTGAAACAAGGAGCTGACACAGTTCAGCTCCTTGCTTCGCCGCTGCACGCCGCCTACTGGCTGTGTAGATGCAATGTGATGACGTCACATCGTGTCTACAACTGTGCGCGAGAGAGAGAGAGCGGCGAGGGAACGAGGAGAAGGTAAGTGTAATGTTTACACTGAGGTGGAACGTGAAACTGGGGGCAGATGAAGGAGAGGACGGCATGACACTGGGGCAGAGATGTGGGGACATGAATCTGGGGGCAGAGATGTGGAGACATGAATCTGGGGGCAGAAATGGAGGGACATGAATCTGGGGGCAGAGATGGAGGGACATGAATCTGGGGGCAGAGATGTAGGGGACATGAATCTGGGGGCAGAAATGGAGGGACATGAATCTGGGGGCAGAGATGGGGGGACATGAATCTGGGGGCAGAAATGGAGGGACATGAATCTGGGGGCAGAGATGTGGAGACATTAATCTGGGGGCAGAGGTGGAGGGACATGAATCTGGGGGCAGAGATGGAGGGACATGAATCTGGGGGCAGAGATGGAGGGGACATGAATCTGGGGGCAGAGATGGAGGGGACATGAATCTGGGGCAGAGATGGAGGGGACATGAATCTGGGGGCATAGATGGAGGGGACATGAATCTGGGGGCAAAGATGTGGGGACATGAATTTGGGGGCAGAGATGTGGGGACATGAATCTGGGGGCAGAGATGGAGGGACATGAAACTGAGGGCAGAGATGGAAGGGGGACATGAATCTGTGGGCAGAGATGGGGGACATGAATCGGGACAGAGATGGAGGGACATGAATCTGGGGACAGGGATGGAGGGGACATGAAACTGGAGGCAAGGATGGAGGGGACATGAAACTGGGGGCAGATGAAGGGTGTATATGAAACTGGGGGCAGAGATGGAGGGGGGGACATATAATTTACAGGTGACTGTAGGAGGATTATACTGTGTGCGGGCACATGAAAAATGAATGAGAATGGGCGGAGTCAACACAAAAGTGGGCGGGGCTAAATTTGCCACGACATGCGTAGCGTCTTCAAAAGTTGGGAGGTATGGTGTTGCTCCCCTATGTCATGACTGCTAGTGAAGGGGTCTAATAATAATAATAATAATAATACTAATCATGGTATATCATTGCTCTCTCTCTATAACACCATTGATCTCTTATGTCTCTTAGGATTTGGAAACCATAACACTCTTGCAAATAAATCTCTATAAAGCTGATATGTATAATTTTGTTTTAGTTCTCCGAAGAATATGGTCCAGTGTACAGCATTTACTTAGGGTTAACACCAGCAGTGGTGGTCCGAGGACATAAAGACCTCAAAGAAGTCTTAATAAATAAAGGACATGAATGCGCAGACAGACCTTATAACAGACTGACAGAAGCCGTCTCTGGAACCAAAGGTAATCTGAGAATATTCTGACATTTTTAGGCTAAAATGGAAAAGACCACGTCAGAAATGCATTGCAGTGTTTTGCTTTGCGGACTTTCTGCCTCTATTATATCTATATAGAAACTGCCAGCGTTTCCTTAGGTATAATTGACATGCTGCGATTTACAAGAATGCAATGCTTTTTAAAATCGAAGCATATTCACTACAGATATTTTTCTACAATGTGTGGATGGGATTAGCCAGAATCCCATCCACTTTGCAAGTACTGTAAAACGCTGCATTTAGGCTATAAGAGGGGCCCAGGCCTTAGACTAATCTCATGTTATTATTGATTCGATGGAGTAATGGCTATACACTGCTAGCAGTCAACATTCACCTGTTCTCATACCCTGTTTATAGATGCTTCCAATGGTTAATTTGAACAATTTGCTAAGATCATTGTCTTCTTTGATAGACCCAACTCTTTAAAGATCAATTTTTTCACTGAATTTTTGAGTAGTTTTTTCAATGAGGTTTTTCTGTAGTCCATCACCTTAATACTAAGGCCCCATATAGCAGGCCACAGCAAAAAAGCTGGTCATCGGCTGCTCCCCTCTGCCAGTCCCTCCACTGGCTACCCATAGCCCAGTGAATTGAATTCAAGCTACTAACGCTAACATACAAAGCCATCCACAACCTGGCCCTTCCATATATCTCTGACCTAATCTCCCGCTACCTGCCCACACGTAACCTCAGATCCTCCTCCTCCGCTCTGCCCTCATCCGCTCCTCACACAACCGTCTCCAAGACTTCTCTCATGCATCCCCCATACTCTGGAACTCCTTACCACGACACTTAAGACTGACCCCCACAATCACAGGCTTCAAGAAGGCCCTGAAGACTCACCTATTCAGGAAGGCCTACAACCTCCAATAACACTATCACCTCACTGACATCTGTACAGTCTCCCCCTCTCCTTCTGTCTCTACCCCCTTCCCTCATTGTAAGCCCTCGCGGGCAGGGCCCTCTACCCCACTGTGCCAGTCTGTCACTGTCAGTATTATATCTACCTGTATATTCTGTGTATTGTATGTAAACCCCCAAATGTAAAGCACCATGGAATTAATGGTGCTATATAAATAAATAAATAATAATAATAATAATAATAATAATAATAATAAAATTCGAAAAGGCACTTTCATGCAATTTTTATTTAAAGTGGATGTTTTATGAAAAAATGCAAATAAATGTATATTAGTTGTTAAAAGTGGAAACCAAACAATAAATTATATGCACAAAACCTCCTAAAAATAAGAGTTCAACATGTGCAGAGTTCATTCATATCACTATGACCTACACCTGCATACACGTGTCTTCAGAAAATCACTAGAACTGGAAGGAACAAAAATCTGCTTTGAAGCTAGAAATATTAAAACATTATCATCCTATAAAATGTAGGGATTACACACCATGAAAAGCAAGTGAACCCCTAAACCCTATATATTTTTTGAAAGTAGACAACCTGAAGATTACATATGTCTCAATGGGTCATCAATAGCCACATCCACCTTCACGTAAATTTGTGACAAACACAAAACATTTTTTGAAAAAAAGCACTAAAACATATATTTGCACCTAAAACTCATGTTCAATCTCACATTCATATACAAAATACATTTAAAACAATAGCTTATGGTGTATACAATGTGTACATATAGTATATGTACATATACTATATGTACCACAAACATCAACTACAACAAGAGCTCAGACTCCCAAAAACACTGACTATACAACCACCTTCATGCAATGTTGCGGCAAACAGAGATTGCTAGCAAAAATTGCACAAAAATTCAAATTTGCCACTAAAGTGCGACTTAAGCAATCCCTTTCTGCAAACAAAATGTACTTTCGAAAAAAGATGTGAGGACTTCAAACATACCACACATGTATATATTTACAGGGGCGGGTGTTAACCTTTTCGCTGCCAAGGGTCTCTGGAAATTTTGCACCTCCAGTAGCCAGAGCAATTTTCACAGTTTTGAAATGGACAAATCAAACCTAAATTGCAACATTAAAAAAGCATCCAACCCCCCATACCTATATATTTTCTTAAAGTAGACACCTGCAGCATTGTCAGAATGTCACTTGGTACTTTATACGAACAGGCACCATCATGCAATTTTGATTTAAAGTGAATGTTTTATGAAAAAATGCAAATAAATGTATATTAGTTGTTAAAAGCGGAAACCAAACAAAATATTAGATGCACCAAACCTCCTAAAAATAAGAGTTCAACATGTGCAGAGTTCATACATATCACTATGGCCTGAACCCGCATGCACGTGTCTTCAGAAAATCGCTAGAATTGGAAGGAAGAAAAATCTGCTTTGAAGCTGGAAATGTTAAAAAAGTATCATCCTATAAAATGTAGGGATTACACACCATGAAAAGTAAGTGAACCCCTAAACCCTATATATTTTTTGAAAGTAGACAACCTGAAGATTACAAATGTCTTAATGGGTCATCGATAGCCATATCCACCTTCATGCAACTTTGCGACCAACACAAATAATTTTTTTGAAAAAATACACTAAAACATATTTGCACCTAAAACTCATGTTCAATCTCAGATTCATATACAAAATACTTTTAAAATAATAGCTTATGGTGTATACAATGTGTAAATATACTATATGTACCGCAAACATCAACTACAACAAAGAGCTCGGACTCCCAAAAACACGAATACAGAAGACAAGCAGGATTTTGCTGTTGTTCACTAATATGTTAAAAAGCTATACTGCACCTACCAAACTGTGACTGTGATACCAAAATCTAACTTTTTTCAGAGTACACAGCATACCGTATCTAAAAACACAATTTAATAGTTTATATATACAAGCACCTTCATTCAACTTTGCGGCAAACAGAGATTGCTAGCAAAAATTGCGCAAAAATTCAAATTTGCCACTAAAGTGCAGCTCAAGAAATCCCTTTCTGCAAACATAATGTACTGTACATAAAACTGCAATATGTGAGGAGTTCATACATACCACACATGTATATATTTACAGGGGCGGGTGTTAAAGAATCGCCAAAATCGCAGAAATGCGCCAGCCCATTTTGTGCATGCAAGTTAAATAGGACTTTACATAAAATGTTATTTTCCATCTCCCTATAAAAATTTTAGCAAACTATACGTTCATCTCTAGTGATAATCATTATTACTATTATTTTAGCGTGTAACGGATATCACTAGAGACATATTTTACTGTAGAAAGCTCAGGTATAGACAGGACAGGGATTGGGTGAAATGTAAACTTTATTTGCGACTTTATGTATATGTTGTGTAAGTGTTTGGTGCGACTTTTTTTTTTGGCACTGCGACCTGGACAATGGTAAACGTCTGGGTCACAGCGCCAATAAACTTCCTGGTTATTTTCAGGAGGTATAACATAAGAATACCCCACTAGTAAAGCTCAGGGGGGAATTACATTATAACTGTATGTGACAATCAGAGACAAATGTATAATATGTTCTCTGATTGGCAGGAGAAGGGTTAATAGGGACAATAGAGTCCCTGCCACCACCCTCCTGCTGTCACATACAAGTTATGCAGAGAGTCAGATTGTTTCTCTGTCTCTCTCTCTCTCTCTCTCTCTGCTGAACTGCTCGTGTCCCTCTTCCTTTCTTGTTAAAGATTGCAAATTGCTTGCTTAGACAGGAGGGGGGGGGGGCACTTTGGAGCGCTATAACTTTGGACTGCATCAACATATCTTGATGCTTTTAATTGCATTTTAAAGAGGAGAATTTCATCTTTAAAATGATATCAAGAACTCGATGATTGGATGTACAGTTTTGAAGTGATTCACTGTTGAAACACTGTCGGGAATTGAGATCTGCAGTTGGATCTCAATGCCAAATAGTGTTTTCAACAGTGAATCACTCCAAAACTGTAAGTAAAATCATCAAGTTCCTGGTATCATTTTAAAGATGAGAGTCTCTTCTTTAAAATGCATTTTAAAGCATCAAGATTAGAGATGAGCGAACAGTGTTCTATCGAACACATGTTCGATCGGATATCAGGGTGTTCGCCATGTTCGAATCGAATCGAACACCGCGTGGCAAAGTGCGCCAAAATTCGATTCCCCTCCCACCTTCCCTGGCGCCTTTTTTGCACCAATAACAGCGCAGGGGAGGTGGGACAGGAACTACGACACCGGGGGCATTGAAAAAAATTGGAAAAAGTCATTGGCTTCCGAAATCAGGTGACCTCCATTTTAAACGAATAGTGGATTTCAAATCCGGGTCATATGAGAATGTGAACTTTGTGACTATGAGACAGGGATAGCTGTACAGGCAGGGAAAGCTAGGGATAACCTTTATTTAGGGGGGAATGTTATTAAAAATAACTTTTTGGGGCTCTATCGGGTGTGTAATTGTGATTTTTGTGAGATAAACTTTTTCCCATAGGGATGCATTGGCCAGCGCTGATTGACCGAATTCCGTACTTTGGCCAATCAGCGCTGGCTCTGCTGGAGGAGGCGGAGTCTAAGATCGCTCCACACCAGTCTCCATTCTGGTCCGACCTTAGACTCCGCCTCCTCCAGCAGAGCCAGCGCTGATTGGCCGAATTCCGTACTCTGGCCAATCAGTGCTGGCCAATGCATTCTATTGGCGTGATGAAGCAGTGCTGAATGTGTGTGTTTAGCTCAACTAGCTAAATAGCTAGTGGATTTCAAATCCGGGTCATATGAGAATGTGAACTTTGTGACTATGAGACAGGGATAGCTGTACAGGCAGGGATAGCTAGGGATAACCTTTATTTAGGGGGGAATGTTATTAAAAATAACTTTTTGGGGCTCTATCGGGTGTGTAATTGTGATTTTTGTGAGATAAACTTTTTCCCATAGGGATGCATTGGCCAGCGCTGATTGGCCGAATTCCGTACTTTGGCCAATCAGCGCTGGCTCTGCTGGAGGAGGTGGAGTCTAAGATTGCTTCACACCAGTCTCCATTCTGGTACGACCTTAGACTCCGCCTCCTCCAGCAGAGCCAGCGCTGATTGGCCGAATTCCGTACTCTGGCCAATCAGTGCTGGCCAATGCATTCTATTGGCGTGATGAAGCAGTGCTGAATGTGTATGTTTAGCTCAACTACACCGGTGGAGTAGTTGAGCTAAGCACACAGATTCAGCTCTGCTTCAATCAGCGCTGGCCAATGCATTCTATTAGCTTGATGAAGCAGAGTGTGCACAAGGGTTCAAGCGCACCCTCGGCTCTGATGTAGCAGAGCCGAGGCTGCACAAGGGTTCAAGCGCACCCTCGGCTCTGATGTAGCAGAGCCGAGGCTGCACAAGGGTTCAAGTGCACCCTCGGCTCTGCTACATCAGAGCTGAGGGTGCGCTTGAACCCTTGTGCACACTCTGCTTCATCAAGCTAATAGAATGCATTGGCCAGCGCTGATTGAAGCAGAGCTGAATCTGTGTGTTTAGCTCAACTACTCCACTGGTGTAGTTGAGCTAAACACACACATTCAGCACTGCTTCATCACGCCAATAGAATGCATTGGCCAGCACTGATTGGCCAGAGTACGGAATTCGTCCAATCAGCGCTGGCTCTGCTGGAGGAGGCGGAGTCTAAGGTCGGACCAGAATGGAGACTGGTGTGGAGCGATCTTAGACTCCGCCTCCTCCAGCAGAGCCAGCGCTGATTGGTCGAGTTCCGTACTCTGGCCAATCAGCGCTCGCCAATGCATTCTATTAGCCCGATGAAGTAGAGCTGAATGTGTGTGCTTAGCACACACATTCAGCTCTACTTCATCAGGCTAATAGAATGCATTGGCCAATCAGCGCTGGCCAATGCATTCTATTAGCGTGAACTGAGTTTGCACAGGGGTTCTAGTGCACCCTCGGCTCTGCTACATCAGATTGCTACATCTGATGTAGCAGTGCCGAGTGTGCATCAGATGTGTAGTTGAGCAGAACTGGCTCAGCACTGCTAAGTCTCTGCATTCGCATAGGAATGCATTGTCCAGCCTTCGGCCAATCAGCGCTGGCTCTGCCGGAGGAGGCGGAGTCTAAGGTCGGACCTGAATGGAGACTGGTGTGGAGCGATCTTAGACTCCGCCTCCTCCAGCAGAGCCTACGCTGATTGGTCGAGTTCCGTACTCTGGCCAATCAGCACTGGCCAATGCATTTCTATGGGGAAAAGTTAGCTTGCGAAAATCGCAAACTGACAGGGATTTCCATGAAATAAAGTGACTTTTATGCCCCCAGACATGCTTCCCCTGCTGTCCCAGTGTCATTCCAGGGTGTTGGTATCATTTCCTGGGGTGTCATAGTGGACTTGGTGACCCTCCAGACACGGATTTGGGTTTCCCCCTTAACGAGTATATGTTCCCCATAGACTATAATGGGGTTCGAAACCCGTTCGAACACTCGAACAGTGAGCGGCTGTTCGAATTGAATTTCGAACCTCGAACATTTTAGTGTTCGCTCATCTCTAATCAAGATATGTTGATGCAGTCCAGAGATATTAGTATACAACGTCCTCCGCTACTGAAGTGCCACCTTGGGAGCACGTATAGCTACGTGCCTGGCAATGAAAGGGTTAAAGAAACGCCAAAATCGCAGAAATGCGCCATCCCATTTTGTGCATGCAAATTAAATAGGACTTTACATAAAAATGTTATTTTCCATCCCCCTATAAAAATCTTAGCAATCTATACGTTCATCTCTAGTGATAATCGTTATTACTATTATTTTAGCATGTAACGGATATTGCTAGAGGCATATTTTACTCTAGAAAGCTCAGGTATAGACAGGACAGGGATTGGGTGAAATGTAAACTTTATTCATGATTTTGTGTATATGTTGTGTAAGTGTTTGGTGCGACTTTTTTTTTTTTGGCTCTGCGACCTGGACAATGGTAAATGTCTGGGTCACAGTGCCAATAAACTTCCGGGTTATCTTCAGGGGGTATAACAAAAGAATAACCCACTACTAAAGCTCAGGGGGGAATTACATTATACCTGTATGTGACAATCAGACAGCAAAAGTACAGTATGCGCTCTGATTGAAAGGGGGGGGGGAATAGGGACTGAATTCCTTCTTCCCCCCTCCTGGGGTCATATACAGGTTGTGCACAGGGACAGAGAAAATGCTTCTCTGTCTCTGTGCATGCTGCAGGCTGCTCCTCCTCCCCCTTTGGCACAGTAAGAGTTAACTTGAAGAACTTGGAGATTCTCATCTTTAAAATGAATCTAAAATTATCTTCATAGCCCAAACGAGACCAGAGATATGGGCATTGGAAGTAAGGACGTAGCAGCCAGTGGCGTAACTAGGAATGGCGGGGCCCCGTGGCGAACTTTTGACATGGGGCCCTCCCCCGACCGACACCGAAGACCTCAACCTACCCCCCCTACGCATTCCTGCGTGCTCTATTATGACCCATAGTGGCCCCTGCACACAGTATTATACCCCATAGTGGACCCTACACACAGTATTATGTGCCTTAGTGGCCCCTGCACACAGTATTATGTGCCTTAGTGGCCCCTGCACATAGTATTATACTCTGGGGTCTTTTCAAAGTATAATAATCGGAGACCCAGGGGGAGAAAAACATAAAAAACACTGTTACTCACCTATCTCCCGGCTCTGCTGCAGTCCTCCGCTGTTGGCCTCTGCTGTAGTCCATCTTCAATGACGTCAGACGTCACATGACCCGGGACACAGGCATGTTTCTTACGTCTCTCGGGCCTCTGATCATTATACTCGGGGGTCTGGAAAGATAGAAAGATAGTGTTTGTGGGGCCCGCGGTGTCACTTACCGATCCCGGCCCTGCCAGGATCAGTAAGTAAATAGGGCCTGTTATCGGCTGGAGTAACTCCAGATGGTAACGGCCTATTAAGAAAAAAAAAAACGCAGCGGTAGCAGCTGTCACCGGGCCTCTAATGACCCGGACCCTGTGGCAGCTGCCTCTGCTGCTATGGCGGTAGTTACGCCACTGGTAGAAGCTACCTCCTTGGCTAGACAAGTGACACCCTGGGAGGACGCAGAGCTACGTCCTTGGCAGTGAAAGGCTTAATAAGGATTCTATGTTACCCTGTCTAATTCTATGTATTTGCTATGTATTTCTCTATGTATCTGTAATATATAGCAAGCAGTCCTGTCTCTGTAAGAGCAGGGACTCATAGGACAGGAAGGAGGAAGGAGATGGGGGTTGCTTGTATGGAGATGTAAATAAACCAAGTTGCTGTTGGATTTCATCCCTGACTCCTCATACTTCTTGAAGACATTACAGTATCCAATGGACCTTATATATATCTCTGGACAGACTGCTGTGACTGACCACTCTCACTCTTAAATGAACCGCCCCGGTGTAAAACCCCTCGACAAAAACCACACGAAACCAAGTATGGTTTTAAGTGGGTTGGCCACAGCTTTATTTACAAATATATTAACAAAATTAAACGAAATGAAACAATTCTTCATCCGTGACGGACTCCCGAACAGCCCGCTGATGGACAGCGGGCCCCCTCATGACATCTCAACTCGCCACGGAATGTGGCGCACTCCCGCCTAGCTGTGACAACAAAGAAAAGTTAGAAAAACACAGAACTAAAAAGAAAACCAAATATCACGAGGACAAGAGTGGGCGGGCGTTTCCTCACGTCGGACTGGACGAAGGGTAAGAGACCTGAACCCCACGTGCCCCTGATTTATATAAAGTTTATTAACCATAACAAGTGACATCATATCACTAACACGGGGCGGGTTAGATTTTAAAAAAACTCCATCTCCATAGCAACCCCAGCACAGCAGTCCTAGCCCTTTTTCTTAGGCAGTGCAAGGGCTGCTATTCTCTTCTACAATACACACATGTACCTTATGTAGATGCTAGGTATTTCTTTACATAATAAATGGACCCCATGTATGTCTCTGTATGTTTTTTCTGAGGAATTATATACATCGATCCTATTCTATTCAGCAATAATCTACAAAATTGAACACAAGCCTAGTCACTTCATGGCGACTTCTATATAATGGGTCCTTAATTTACAGGCTGTCGCACTGCACAGTTTCCACAACCACCACCGCAATGGAGAGTGACCCAGTAGCCCAGCAATACTCCTGTTGCCAGGCTCTGGGCCACACTACCCATAGCACGTTTCACCAATAAAGTCAAGAACTACATCAAGAATTGAAAACTATGTGCATCTTTTTCGGTGCAGGTTTTGATTTTGATGCAGATAAAACTAAACCCAACCTTATTGTCTGAATGTGCCCAAAATACCGTAACTATACGTTTTTTTCTTCAGGTCTGGTACTAGCACGATATGGGCAAGCATGGAAAGAGCACAGGCGATTCACACTCTCAACACTCCGAAATTTTGGACTAGGTAAAAAGTCCATGGAAGAGAGGATTTGCGAGGAGAGTTTATATCTAATTCAAGAATTTAAGAAGAAGAAAGGTAAATGTTTTCTATAGATTGCTGACCAAATAGACTTGTAACATGTCATCAACCAGTTTACAAGTTACATTAACCAATAAGTAAAATAAAGATAATAATAGAAAGTTAATGTAGTGATTTGGGTTTTACCTTAACTTTACTGTGCTTTATATAGTGTACATGCAGATTACTTAAAATTGGCACATTACACATTCCCCTACCTGAGCTGTCAAGTGACTGACAATATCCTACACTTAAGAAGAAGGAATGGTTTCCACTAAAGATGGGGAAGTCAATTTGTCACAACCAGGTTGGACCTGAATAGTTCAAATTGCTCGGTAGTGCCCATTCATCTCAGATGAACAAATATGGCTGCTGCCATGTGTCGAAGACACACGAGTGTATGTCATTGTTTGATGTTCTGGCATCACCCAACATCAGCAAACATCTGGTCAGCTAATAGACAGTGGTTGGTGAACACCTTAAACTGCTGATCACAGGCATTAGCAGTAATGGCGGAGATAGGGAAGGATTTGCACTTTGTCTCGCTCTGTCATTACGCCTACACAAATCTAAAAAAAAAAAATGTTATTTAACCATTTCTCTTTTGTTCATCCAATATACAGTCTAACAGCTTGCGGTAATCAAAGAAAAAAAATGTTTTAATTTAATTATTTAATTTTTTTTCTCTGCTCTGCTCACCAACACACAAGTGACGAAATATTCAATCTTAAAAAAAAAATAGCTTTTTTGAGTATTTTATTGTTTTTGGTTGCTGCTCAATCATATATATACTGAAGAGCAAAAGGGTAACAATGTTTTGAACTTTTGACTTTCAGGCTCCATATCTCCATATCTCACCATTAACCACAGCTTCAAATGTCTCATACATAAATTTGACTTGCAACTATTTAGCAAATGTTTAGTTATGCAGTTTCTTGTCATGTCATTGCATTGTTACTGTTTTGCTCCTAAGGGGGAGTTCACACGGTGTAACGTGCCGCGTGATGTGGCACGTGTACGCCGCGGGACCCTTTGCGTGCCGTACACGCTCCCATTGATTTCAATGGGAGCGGGGATCGTATGCGCCACGCTAGTTTGTGGCCGTGAATAAATGCACGGCCGCAAACTAGCGCGGCGCATACGATCCCATTGAAATCAATGGGAGCGTGTACGGCACGCAAAGGGTGCCGCGGCGTACATGTGCCACATCACGCGGCACTTTACACCGTGTGAACTACCCCTAAAGATCAAAATTTAGATTTTTATTAGTTTGTTAGTATTTTGTGAATCCACCTTTGGCTTTCAACACTGCCTGAATCATACTGGGAAGAATATGCAAATCTGTCTCCCAAGATGTAAACAGGGAGGCAGTGCCTCTGTTATGCCGCCCTCTATGGGAAGCACCCTGAACATCATGCCCAACTTTCCCAGAAGTCTTTACTGCATAATGCAGGGTTATAACCAAATCAATCCTACTGGGCATACTCTCAATCATGTCTCAACTAAATTCTGATCCCAGGTCTCATCTATAGTTTCCCAATGTTGGAGCATACTGGTACACTTGGGTACAAATACAGCTTTTTCTTCAAGTGTTCAATTGGGTTGAGGTCTGGGGACTGTGGGGGTCTTTCCAGCACCTTTACTTCATTGTCATTGAACCATTTCTTTGCCAATCTCAATGTATGCTTTGGGTTGTTGCCCTGATGGAACACTATGTCATCCATAGTACTCGAGTACTTGAGACTACCATCGCCAGGAGTCAAACAATCCCATATCATCAGGCTTCCTCCACCAAACTTGACAGCTCCTTCAATTTTCGATCCTTCATCCCTCTTTTTCTTTGTTTCTTCCAGACCCATTTGCACCCATCACAGCCCAGTCTACTGACTTTTATCTCATTGCTTCAAACCACCCTTTTCCAATCTTCTGTTTAGCCTTGGTAACTTTTAGGAAACCTCCCAAAAGTGCAACTCTTAAAGTGCATGGGCCAGAATAGAACCAGAAGGTAACTGCAAAATTAACACAGAAAACTTCAAAATACAATACCTACATAATGTCACAAACATGGATGCTTATCACCATAATCACTGTTGTTCTTCTTGTAAAAGTGACTCTTCCACCCCAAACCACCATTGTCAGTAACACAATCTTTACCTTTCCATCTATTCTACCCCACCATCTGACCTTCTCTGCATAACTACTCCCAAACCTGTAAGCTGTCTGCCCCCAGACACACACAACTTCTCTTGCTGAACTTGCTTACACCTGTTATCCTTCTCCAATGGTTCTCCTTACTTCTGTTGACATATCCCCCAATCCTGGACCAACTCAGCACAACTCTAGTGTAAAATCTTCTTCCTCTATAGTAATACAACTGGTGCTGGCACACGGATCCACCTAAATATTACATCTAACTTCCTTGCACCTCCCCCACCCTCTTCCATAGACTGTAAAATTCTCGTTCCACAGTTTCAAGCCACCTAAAATAACATACTAAGCAGATGTGTTGCCCAATAATAGTGAAGAAGATGTGTGACATCCAATTCCCCAGACCTCCGAACCAGCATCACAGAATGAGGGATACAGTGGTGCTTGGCATTCCATATAAACTGAAAAAAGCCTTTTGCAAAAAATTGCCTTTTTGCCTATTGTGGTAAATTCCAAAGGTCCAACCGAGGGACCGAGTGTCTCGAAATGGTAGAGCAATTTTGGAAGGAGGAACATTTTGACCACAGTGATTCTCCCCAGGTGAGAGACAGGAAGAGTCTGCCATTTATCTAGGGGGGCCCTAAGTTCGCAAAACAGTTGCGGGTAGATCCCTGAGTAGACAGTTGTATATGTGGGAAAGATATGAATCCCAAGAGAGAGGTAGTCTGCCAGTGGAAGACAATCGCTATGGAGAATCAATAGTGATTTTAACATCCCTACATCCCTGTTAACTCAAACCACCCGTACGCCTCCAATCTCCTGTCCTTCACTGCCTTTTTTGGTCTCTCTCAAAACCCCCAACAAGCACCTTTCCCCCACAAAAAGGGTCTATTTTAAAATGCATAAAAGCAGTCAACACATTATATGGTTAACGTCAGAGTTTATATCAACTGCTTACCATTCATTTTTCCATATACATTCATGTCATTTTCACTTTTGACATAACTTTGGCTGTGTTTGTCTAAGAGAATTACCAATTGGATAGCTAGGATAAAGAGAGTGTTATACAAACGTGTTCGACCTGAAACAAATCAGGGGACCCATCCCTAGTCGCCACATGCCCAAAAGTATAAAATTGAAAACTAGTTGGAGTACATTAGTAAGCCTTCTTTACATGACTGTGAAAATGACCTTTGACATCTGCTTTTTGAACAGCCATGAAATGTGTTTTAAAACCCATTAAAGTCTAGGCTTGTATTCACATGTACATTTTTTTAACAGGTTATGTAAACTGACCATATATGTCTGATATTTGTCAGTTTTGACAAAAAAATGAACATGTGAATAAACATTGATTTTGTTGGATTTAAAAATAAACATGTATTGGCCTTTGTGAAAATGGATGTCAGATGTAATTAAAGCCAAAAACAGTCAATGCATAAGTTTTTCACTGGAGTTTTCACATGAAAATGTAAATGTTGTGTAAATAAGACCTTGCAGTACAGTACTAGACTGTAGTTCTAGTCCAGCCCATGTTCACCATCTATAACTGTTTTTGTTCTTTCAGACACTCTACTTGATCCACATCTTGTCATTGATAATGCAGTGTCAAACATCATTTGCATGATTGTGTTTGGAAGACGTTACGAGTATGATGACTCATCATTCCGGAACATACTTAACCTTATACATATTAATATGAAGATGGCAACAGGTTTTTGGGCTCAAGTAAGACATTTATCAGGTCAACTATATAGGATGGAGAAATAAAGGGCTTGTCCTGCCACAGCAATATAATTCTTATCCTCTCTGTCCCCATTCAAATGGATGGAGCAACTCACGTCTCATCAGTCACTCCATTCATATATATATATATATATATATATATATATATATATATATATATCCTCGGCAACTTCTTTTAGGATAGAGCATTCATTTTACATGACACATTTTGGATCTGAACTGGATGTGCATCCATTTTGGGTTTGAAACGAGTTGTATAAAATGAACACTATACTTTATCCTTAAGAAGCCTTTATTAATTGCTTATATAGCAGCGATAAGAAAGGGGATTTCAGTCATACCAATACTCTACTTGGGTTTCGGTCTTGTGATCACCATGGTAGCAGCACAGATCTAAAGAATCAAATAAAAAGCGTGCAAGTGGTAAAAGAGTTGTGTGAGACACAAATCCTCTTTGTACCCCAGTGCTTCTTATAAACAATCTACACTCTCACGTGCCTCTTTCTCTGTTTTGGCACTTCTTTATTGCTAATCATGCCATTCTTTTATAGAATTGATTCTTGCTCAGGTTCGCCACCCGGTAGTGAAAGCGATAACAATGTCCAGGGCTGTATTGCTGTCTTCAAGGGTGCCATAGCAGTGACATGGTCTGGGTAGAGTAGGCGTGCCCTTGTGGGATACATTATTGCATCGAGATATACAATATTTCCTGTATGTGATCATTTCTTCTCAGCTGTACAATGCATTTGGATTTGTCAAACACCTACCTTTGCCCCATCAAAAGATCTTCAGAAATGTGGAGATATTCTTTGATTTCCTTGAGAAAGTTCTAAAGGAGCATAAGAGAACGAAGGTGCCTGGACTACCTAGAGATTACATAGACTGCTATCTGGAGGAGCTGGAAAAGGTACATATAATATCATAAAGCTTCATTCTGGAATATAATGTATAGACTGCCATTGTTTTAACAGGAATGTTTAGTTTTTTTCATGTATTAAGAAAATGGTAGTATCTTACTGTGTCATTGCCTCTTTTTTAAAAATTAGGAACAGAGAGAAAGTAAGACGTTGACGTTTGATAATAAGAATCTATTCATCTCTGTATCTGATCTGTTTATTGCTGGCACAGAGACAACATCCGCCAGCCTTGAGTGGTGTCTTCAGTATATGATGATGTATCCAGAAATACAAGGCATGTAATATCTATTCAGAATTTGGATTGTCATATTTAAAGTGGTTGTCCAGGAATTGGACAAACATCTGTGGAGGATCGGGAAAGGGGGGGATGTAAAATTGAAAATATAAAAAGTGTACTCACCTGTCCCTAGCCCTCCATCGTCTGCTGCCACTCTCGATTTACTCTCATGCCTTCGCTTGCTGCCAAAAGTCCTGCAGCGGATATGACCGCCAAAACCAATCAGTGGTCTCAGCAATCGCTGGGAAGAAACTGGCAATGTATATGAGTGACATCACTGGTCCCTCTCCAGTGACCGCTGAGGCCATTGGTCAGTCTTAGAGGTCATGTGCAGCACAGGACTTTCGTCAGCAAGACCATGACACAAGACCAAACATACACCGGCAGTCGACAACAGAATGCTGAGAACAGATGAGTAAGCTTCTTCTACTTTTTTTTTTTTTTTTAAACACCTTTCCTGGCCTTCCCAAGGGTTTGTCCAATTCATGTTTCTCACTGTTGCAGAAACGAGAATGAAATTCATCTTCTATTATTTCAGAAAAGTGTCAGCAAGAAATAGACAAAATTCGAGGAAACAGGGAGCATCTTGACTATGAGGACAGACTGAGAATGCCATACACACAAGCTGTGCTGCAAGAAGTCCTGCGCTTTTCTTCAGTTGTGCCACTAGGAGTCTCCCACGCACCTATAAAAGACATACAGATAAATGGCTATACTATACCAAAGGTGAGAAAAAGCTTTTTTGTATTTATTTAGAAGTTTTTACTGTTAAAAAAATGAGCCTTTCTTCATATATTTTTCAATGACTTTTTATTGGTTTTTGTTATCTACTGTGATAAGATATGACACTGCAGCAGTTTACCTTGTAGAAGTACAGGTTAACTCTGGAGAAGAGATGGCCAGTTCCTCTCAGCATCATGAAAGTATGCAAATCTATTCACCAGGATGTAATTAGGAGAACAGTGCACTCTGTACGCCGCCCTCTAGAGGTCAGCATCCTTAACATCATGCATGACTCAGTTAAAAAGTCTATTCCCTAGTAGAGCAGGAATGACTTGTAAGTCTCCATACTGCCTATGTAGGCACACACTCTCCCTGATGTGTATGATTATCCCCTGACCCTGGTCTATAGTCTCTCACTCTGCCAAATCAGTATCCCTACGCTATGCTGTGGAGACCCAATAGGCTGAAACAGCGCTGTCCATAGCTGGGAATCTGTTCCTTTTGGAATAGAAATACTAATTTGGCAATTAAATCTGCATCATGATATTAGACTTTTTAACTGAGTCATGCATGATGTTAAGGATGCTGCCCTCTAGAGGGCGGCGTACAGAGTGCCCTGTTCTCCTGGCTGAATGTTGTTGAACGCATTGGAGAAATCAAAGAACATTATTCTCACAGTGTTCCCGGGTTTCTCTCCATAGAGCTCTTTCTCACCTAGAGAAACCCGGGAACACTGTGAGAATAATGTTTTTTGATTTCTCCAGTGCGTTCAACACCATTCAGCCAGGGCTACTGAGGGAGAAGCTGAACCTTGGTGGCGTGGACCATCACCTGTCCAACTGGATCCTAGACTACCTGACAAACCACCCTCAGTATGTGAGAGCCCGGGACTGTGTGTCTGACACTGTAATCTGTTGTACGGGGGCACCACAAGGTACAGTTCTTGCCCCATTTCTCTTCACACTGTACACTGCTGACTTTAGACACAACTCATCCAGCCGTTACTTACAGAAGTACTCCGAAGACTCTGCAATAGTAGGCCTTATCACTGATGGCGACAATAGGGAATACAGAGACATAAACCGGGGAAAACTCTGTGAAGAATGGATGCAGAAAGTATATTGGACAATTATACACCTTTTTATTATATAAAATAATAATATTGGTCTCTTAATATTGGCCTGAAAGTGGCTAATAGCCCATAAGGACAAAAAGGATTATCCAAGACCCTTATGGTATGGAATTAGATAGACCAGATCTCTTTTAACCAGAATGTAGTAATTTAAAGGGATATATACCATACCATAAATACTCAAGACATGGCCATAGTTACATATACAGGTCATAAAGATCTGACATTCAGAAACCTCAAACAAAAACTGACCTGTATTGCAACCGTATCTACAGCAGCATGCAGATCAGAAAAGGGTGGCACTAAGCTCCACATGAACAGAATATTGCAGACCAAGGAGCTATATCAGTATTCACAGCATTCATACACAGACCACATTTAAGGACCCTTAGGGTAAGTTCACATGGAGGAAAGTGGAGCGCAATCTGGCACGTATATACGTGCCGGCAGATGACGCGCTCAAACTGCTCCCATTCATTTCAATGGGAGTTCGGATCGTATATGCCGTGTTATTTTGCGGCCGTGATTTTGCGGCCCAATTATATATTATGGTGTACTGTACAATATATTGTTTACTTTTTCTTCTTTTATTTCTTTTTGTCTTCCGTTCAGGGAACAATAATCATGACAGACCTGTCCTCAGTGAACTATGATGAGGGACTGTGGAAATATCCTCATGAATTTAATCCTGAAAACTTCCTGAATTCTGAGGGAGAGTTTATAAAAGTAGATGGTTTTATGCCCTTTTCTTCAGGTAATAAAATGTATTAAGAATTTAATTGTGAGGGGCCACACGGTGACTCAGTGGTTAGCCTTGCAGCGCTGGAGTCCTGGTGTTCAAATCCTGCCATGGGCAAAAAAAAAACATCTGCAAGGAGTTTGTATGTTCTCCCTGTGTTTGCATAGATTTCCATCCCATATTCCAAAAAAGACATACTGATAGGGGAAAATGTACATTGTGAGCTCTATGTGGGGCTCACAATCTACATAAAAAAAAAAAATATATAAAAAAAATAATTTAATTATTTAATTGTGTAACAAGGTGGGGCCACCGGTTGACCATATGTGTGTATAAGACATACTGTACTTGTCAACCCTCCTGACCACTCAGAAAATATCACAGGTGCTGTCTCAATTTCATCGCAGATAGAGTTGAACAAAATGGTAAAACTCCACCCTTTACACCCATCTAACTTCATACAAGCATAATGTTATTTCTGGAAAATAAACTGGGATTTTTCTAATGCCAGGCAATCCCCTTAGCTTTTACTGTTGAATGTTGTAATTGTATAATACAGGATATACTCTCAGCAACCTTGGATGCATAGTAAGATGAGAGAGACAACCTGACCAGCCTGTGACTAACAGACACCAGGGCCAAGTGTTCTCCATTTGAGGGAGAGAGCATATCCAGAGGGCTGATCCTGAGTTGGGCCTAGAGTATGGTGGTCATACAAGTTAGCAGTCAAAGCTGGAGAGTGTGTTTGGCAGTGACTGCACCAGACAGAGAGTAGCTTGGGGGAGCAGGCTACATGGGGGTAGGAGGTGCCCTTGAGAAGTGTGTTGTTAAAGCAACTTATGGACTGTTCAATAGTGGTTCAGTGTTCATGTTACTGAGAGATTTTGTATAAGTATGCTACAGTTTATAACTGTACTTCAGCAAGGATTGGTTAACAGGTCAACCCCCAGGGGCTACGTATGGAACAAGAGGGAGACACCCTCCCCACATGTGTGCTGCTGAAGACAGCTAACCTCATAGCACAGCACTACTATAGTAAGTGTAGCCTTGTGTTCTGCTGAGGAGTTTGCAGTAAATGGTTAAACCAAGAAACTACATGTTTTCAGATTTTGTTGCCATTGTTTTACACCCTTACAATATTTACACAACTCAAACTAATATTATTTTGTCTAAAACAGCATCTGTCTGATTCTGTGATACTCATTGACAATTTTCTCTTTAACACCAGGACCTCGAGTCTGTCTTGGAGAGAATCTTGCACGGATGGAGATCTTTCTCTTCTTCACTACTATGCTGACACATTTTCAATTCCAATGGCCGGATCTAAAATCTCCTCCAGACAACACTCCAGTATTTGGTGTTTCTCAGGCTCCTAAACGTTTTAAAATGAGACTAGTTGCCCGTAGATAAAAATGAAGAACTTCCATCATCATAAACATAAAGTAAGATAAAGTCATATCCTAGTCTCTAATATTTTTATAATAGGAGGTATTAAAAAATTGCTTTAAATTAAAGGAAAATTGACATATTGTATAAGAGAAATGTTGCAAATCTTAGAGGAATAACATATTGAGCCATACTAATACTTTACAATATCACAGTACATAGTGTAAGATTTCTATCTACTATGTAAAAAAAAAAAAGTAAACAAAAACTATGTTTTTGATCTGTAAAGATTATTTAGGCATGGATCAACACCGCTTATACAAGTACTGTGACCTCTCTGTTTTCATTGAACGCCATTTGTCTCCTAGTGTTCGTGCAATGTAATTACAGCGCCATACCATAGAAATGAATGGATTGAGTATGAGCTTACATTGCACATGATGTAAATAATAAAGAGTTCAGGGTGCTTGTGCAAGCACTATGACCTATTTAAACAGCTGATCAGTGGGGGTCCCTAGTGTTTGGACCCTAACTGATCTTAGTGATTATCCTAATGATAGTTCATCAATAAAAAGGAGTTGGACAACCCATATAATGTATGATTGAAAATTGAATAATGCCTTCATGTATAACTTTTGCAACAATTGGAACATACAGAATAAAGTTTTACACTCAATTGTATTGTGACTTATGAATTGTAAAAACTTGTGATGTCTCAAGAATTACATGGCCCTTTCCATTATAGTGAGGGCACTGGGGTGTGCAGCCATTTTGATAGTGCAGTACAGTCAGGAGCCAGATTTCCAGGGCCTTCAGCATTATTTTTTATTATACCACAGTTTTATCACAGATTTTAAGGCCCCAATGGAACGCATTGTGTTTTTTCCCACAGCGCTTTTCATACAAAGTTCACAGAGATTTCCTCTGCGGAATTTCTGCTTTAATAATACCTATAGAGAAAACACCAGTGTTTCCATAGGTATAAGTAAGATGCAGCAATTTACAAAAATGTACAGCTTGTGTAAGTGCCCTATAAAATTATACGTGTCTTTAAAGATGGCAAAATCATATTTTGGGTACAGCATTACATGTCAATGCGAACTTAAAGCATTGAAATTCACTATTATTCAATAAGTTATCCCGTACTTGTTGGTTAAACAAAAATGTATGTGGATGTGTGCCTGTTGTGTAACTTATACTGTGTTCCTGATTTTTCTTTTACACTCTTACATTTTAAGTTTTGATGATCCAGGTACCTTTCAATAGATAATAAATACTATATAGTGCTCTTTTTAATGTAATGCTTCCTTTCTGTATTAATGACACTAAAGTCTGCTGTATGAATACTGTTTGTATGTAACATTCAGCCCCTGCACACATTGGTGTCCTGCTACCACCTGAATCTTGCTGGGAAGTCAGTAGTAAATGTGCACACTCAAAAGACATATGAAGAAAATACTGGAGGGCCAAGCCATATAAATATAAATTTCTCCTTATTGCAGAAATTCAGGTTTTACATTAAGACTCAGCTTGGCACCACCATTTTCAGTTGCCTGGAGACAAGTAGAGTGGAGAGTAAAACAATCTTCTATGGTGGACCAGGGTAAACTCTTAAAACTCAGCATTATCTACAGAGGTGACACTGTTCTAAAACTATTTCACTTTCTGAGTGAACTGTCAGGATATTTTCTGTCTTCTGTCTATGTTAGTTTGGGAATCTTTGCGCTTTCCAATTGACATACAGTCTCTTGGCCACGAATTTCTCCTCCCTCCTAATAGTCCTATGTTCTCATAGCCTGAGTTTGGCTGTGTTCATGAACAGATACTTTCCAGGATTCAGATGCTGATGACCTAACCTCATGGTAATTGTACGAACTGGGTAGCATTTTTATAACAACTGTGAATGATTAGGTGCAGGTTCTATGTAGGGATGGCAAGCTCCTTACAAGTATTTATCCAGAAGGAAAGAGTACAACAGCAGTCCACAATGGTTATGCGTCTTCAAATTCATTATGAGTCAGCACTGTCCTCAAATATACGTGTAATTTCCAGTGCAGCGTTTTCAGGTGCTGAACACCCCTCAGGCTATGTTCACACTAGCTCTCATTCTCTGTTGGAGGATTCTGTCCCCCATTCAGCCCGAAAAATGAGAGAAAATTCCTTTTTTTTTTTTTTTTTTTTCAGAAGAATAAAGGTGCTCTGTGGCACTCCTCTTTTTTTGCATTACACAATAGACAAAGAGATATATTAATGTATACTAGCTTGCTGAAGGCCAAAAGCCTACATTAGGCGAATGAGGAACTATGGTCATATATGTAAAATACTCCAGATTTTCTAACAGCATTATACACTTTGGAAAATCTGGTGCAATTTAAGACTTCTTATGATGGCTGTAGGTAAAAGCGGCTAAGGCTGGAGGACCTGATGGGATAAGCGTGAGAGTTCTTAAAATGTGCGGAGACCAGCTGTGTGGTGTTATTACACACACGTACAATATGAGCCTGAAGATAAGGAACAACTGTGGAAAACATCTTGTGTGGTACCAGTTCCAAAGACATATCCAATGGCCCCAAACAGCTACAGACCTGTAGCACTGATATCCACTTGATGAAGCTCCTAAAGAGACTGGTCCTGACACATGTCCGACCTCTACTGAACTCTGCTATGGACCCCCTACAGGTTTGTCTATTGCCCAGGTATTGGGGTGGTTGATGCTATCATCCATCTTCTACACAGAGCTCTTTCTCACCTGGAGAAACCAGAGAACATTGTGAGAATAATGTTCTTTCATTTCTCCATTGCTTTTAACTCCATTCAGCCAGGGCTACTGAGGGAGAAGCTGAACCTTGTTGGAGTGGACCTCTAACTCTGAAACTGGATCCTAGACTACCTCACAAACCGACCTCAGCAGTGGTGTAACTAGGAATGGTGGGGCCCCGTGGCGAACTTTTGACATACCCCCCGAAGACCTCAACCGACCCCCTCCTACGCATTTCTGCGCATTCTATTATGCCCCATAGTGGCCCCTTAACACAGTATTATCCCCCATAGTGGCCCCTGCACACAGTATTATGTCCCATAGTGGCCCCTGTGCACACAGTATTATGTCCCTTAGTGGCCCCTGCAAACAGTATTATGTCCATTAGTGGCCCCTGCACACAGTATTATGTCCCACTCTGGACACCCATAAACAATTATTATACTCTGGGGTCTTTTCAGACCCCAGAGTATAATAATCGGAGACCCGGGGGAATAAAAACATAAAAAACTATTGTTACTTACCTGTCCCCCAGCTCCTACGCGGTCTTCTCCGCTGCCTTCTCCGCTGCTGTCCATGTTCAATGACGTCGGACGTCACATGACCCGGGACGCACACCGGGTTCATGTGACATCAGAGACGTCAGGAAGGAGGCCTGGCAGGATCGTGGAGAGGTAAGTAACATGTTTTTTATGTTTCTTACTTCTCCTGGTCCGCCAGTCATTATACTCAGGGGTCCGAAAAGACCCCGAGTATAATGATAGCTGCCTCTGCTGCTATGGCGGTAGTTACGCCACTGGATCTCAGTATGTGAGAGCCCAGGGCTGTGTGCCTGACACTGTGATCTGTATTACAGGGGCACAGGTACAGTTCTTGTCCCTTTGCTCTTCACACTGTACACTGCTGACTTTAGATGCAACTCATCTAGCTGTTACTTGCAGAAGTATTCTGATGACTCAGACAGAGATAACAGGGAATACAGGGACTTAAACTGGGATTTTGTGGAATGGTGCCAGTAGAACCACCTCAGGATTAATGCTGGGAAGACTATGGAGATGGTGGTGGACGTTAGTAAGCAGAGGAGTGCCCCGAATCCGGTGGACATCCAGGGAAGAGGCATTGAGATAGTCAAAACCTATAAGTACCTGGGTGTGCTCCTCAATAATAAGCTGGACTGGGCTGATCACCTGGATGTGCTACACCAAAAGGGTCACAGGAGGCTCTACCTTCTCAGGAGGCTGAGGTCCTTTGGAGTCCAGGGGGCACTTCTCATGGCCTTTTTCAACTCTGTGGTAGTGCAGCAACTCAGTAGAGGAGACCGGAGGATGGGAGTAATAGAGACACTGGCTGTGCCGCCTGCTAGGCCGGGGACACTGCTCACACACTCCAATCCCACTCCGGGACTGTACACAGTCCAGAGGGTCCCTGCAGCACTACCTGATGGTGATGATAGTGATCTTGTTACCCCCAGGGCACTACAAGTTGGAGAGGGGGCCTCTCTACTCTGAGCCGGTGTGGTGTTGTTCAGGAGAGCCCTGATGGTAAATGCAGGCAAACGACTCAGGGAATCCAGAGTTGCAGTGAACCTAGAAACTGTTTATTTTGAACAGGAACCAACTGGTACAACCAGCAACTTTGCAGATGGGGATATCAGTTGCAGTTCAGGCCCGCTGTCTTGTTCATAGTAGGCTGCCCAGCGATGTTGTAGGCTCTAACATGAAAGTCCTCCACTACTCCTCCTCTTGTGCTACTCCCAATTTAGTGAGAAGGGGATTCTGGAAGGGCAAGGAGTTGCTGATAGAAATCTGGTTACCTGAAAACTAGGGCCGATTGTGCACCTCCTGTCAATTCCTCCGTTGCTCCTCCTGGCACAGCTGGAAAATGTCTCTCAGAGATGCTGAAGTATACTCCGTGTCTCAGGGCTGTCTCTGGATGAGCCTGGGGTAATGAAGTTTCCTCCTAAGGGCTGTGCTGGTAATAGTTGGGATCCAGTCTTGGCTGTCTCTCCACACAGGTCAGGCCGGCCAAACCCTGAACTGTGCAGGATGGATGAAAACTCCAGACTGAGATTTCAACTGCCAACTAGGAGACTACAATCTCCTCGCAACCCCACCCAGTGGCCTGTGATTGGCAAGGGCTGAATCAAGTCAGCAGTTTGAACTGCGAAGGGGGGAAAAACTACATGGATGCATTACATAAAACATAGATCATATAACACAGGACAATCCAAAACTACCTGGAGGCACAAAAGACAAACACAAGAAAATAGCAGCTTCTCCAGGATGCTGCAGTAGCATCAGCCATCTTCTTTGGAGTGGCTAGCTGGAGGAGTAGCATACCAGCCAGGGACAGAAATAGACTTGAAAGGCTGGTTAGAAGGGCCAGCTCTTTCCTGGGGAGCCCCCTGGACCCAGTACAGGTGGTGGGTGACAGAAGGATACTGTCCGTGGTGAGTTCCACACTGGAGAATAACTCCCATCCAATGTATGAGACCGTGACAGCACTTGTCAGTACTGTCAGTGACCGACTGCTTTACCCCAAGTGTGAGAAGGAGCGCTATCAGAGGTCCTTCCTCCCAACTGCGGTCAGGCTGTATAATCAACATCAGGCTAAGCGAAGATCACTCTACACAGAGAACTAAATGACCCTGAAGTCTTCTTTTCTTTTTAGTTGCTATGACTCCTGGTATCTTTTTCTATCTGCTATTCTGAGCTTGTATGTGCTTTTTATTGTAATATATTATCCATGCTGTTGTAACACTCTGAATTTCCCCATGGTGGGACTATTAAAAGATCATCTTATCTTATCTTAATAACCAGGGGCCCCCCAATTGTTTTTACATTTTGTACTGCAATAACTCACTTCTTGATATTCTGGTGTCCAGGAACAGAAACATTTTCCTGCCCACCGTACAAATGTGAAACTTGCCCATTTTGTACATAACCAATGACAAGATAAATATCTCCAATTTGAATCAGGACTACAAAATCCCACGTACCTTCACCTGCACCACACTAAATGTGGTCTACTTCCATAATGTACTTCCACTTATGTTACCACAGCTACTACAACTGCTGCTACTCAGCCAGACATGTCCTTTGACCTGGTTCATCACATTCTACTATTCCACACTGTTTGTGCCACAGTGTTGACATTAAAAAAAAAAAAAATTGAAAAAGGTCTCTATATTGAGGATAAAAATATATTCCCAATAATTTCTATGGGCCTAGACATGCAACCAAATTTTTGTGTCTGTGCGTCCGTGCTGTATTTGAAATTTTGAAGTGTTAGGGTAACCTCCTTCTTAGGCCTCTTCAGGTAGATTATATCAACCAGTGAATAAGCAGACGGACACAACAAATGGTCTGTATTGCGAGAGCTCTCCCTTAAATCAGCCCTCGTGCTTTAATTTATAGCATAAAATACAGAAAATATTGATTAATCAAATAATATATTTAGATGACAGGTTATTGGTTGGCATAATACAGATGCACATGCAGACATGCTATTTCTGAAAATTGTTGGTACAATATCTCGTGATTTCTTCTCATCTATGTGATGTTCCAACCTTGAAATACTATGTGAGCCTTGTGTACATAATCTAGTTTGACCAGATAGAAAAATGATTAACAGCTCTGAATCATTAAAAATAGAAAGTCTGTAGAAAGGTCATTATGTGTATTATAAGATACACTGCTCAAATAACACATCCTAGATCTGAATGAATGGAATATTCTCAGTGAATACTTTGTTCTGTACAAAGTTGAATGTGATGACAACAAAATCACACAAAAATCATCAATTGAAATCAGATTTATTTTACATTATTTTAATTTGATAACCAATGGAGGCCTGGATTTGGAGTCACCCCCAAAATTAAAATGGAAAAACACACTACAGGTTGATCCAATTTTGATGTAATGTCAGAACATGTCAAAATGAGGCTCAGTAGTGTGTGTGGCCTCCACTTGCCTGTATGATCTCCCTACAACACCTGGGCATGCTCCTGATGAGGTTGCGGAGGGATCTCCTCCGAGACCTGGACTAAAGCATTTGCCAACTCCTGGACAGTCTGTGGTGCAATGTGACATTGGTGGATGGAGCGAGACATGATGTCCCAGATGTGCTCAATCGGATTCAGGTCTGGGGAATGGGCGAGCCAGTTCATAGCTGCAATGCCTTCATCTTGTAGGAACTGCTGACACACTCCAGCCACATGTGGTCTGGCATTAGCCTGCATTAGGAGGAACCCAGGACTAACCGCACCAGCATATGGTCTCACTAGGGGTCTGAGGATCTCATCTTGGTACTTAATGGCAGTCAGGCTACCTCTGTGCAGCCCTCCAAACAAATGCCACCCCACACCATTACTGACCCACTGCCAAACCGGTCATGCTGAAGGATGTTGCAAGCAGCAGATCGCTCTCCACTGCGTCTCCAGACTCTGTCACGTCTATCACATGTGCTCAGTGTGAATCTGCTTACATCTGTGAAGAGCCCAGGGCGTCAGTGGCAAAGTTGCCAATCCTGGTGTTCAGTGGCAAATGTCAAGTGTCCTGCAAGGTGTTGGGCCCTCATACCATCCTCATGGAGTCAGTTTCTAACCATTTGTGCAGACACATGCACAGTGGCGTAACTAGGAATGGCGGGGCCCCGTGGCGAACTTTTGACATGGCCCCCCCTCCCGACCGACACCGAAGATCTCGACCGACCCTCTGCCACACCCCCTGTGTGGCCCCTGCACACAGTATTATCCCCCATAGTGGCCCCTGCACACAGTATTATGCCCCATAGTGGCCCCTGCACACAGTATTATCCCCAATAGTGGCCTCTGCACACAGTATTATGTCCCTTAGTGGCCCCTGCACACATTATTATTCCCAATAGTGGCCCCTGCACACAGTATTATGTCCTACTGTGGACACCCATAAACAATTATTATACTCTGGGGTCTGAAAAGAATAAAAACATAAAAAACTACTGTTACTTACCTGTCCCCCGGCTCCTACGCTGTCTTCTCTGCTGCTGTCCTTCTATGACGTTCGACGTCACATGACCTGGGACGCAGGCCGGGTTCATGTGACGTCAGAGACGTTAGAAAGGACATCAGGAAGGAGGCCTGGCAGGATCGTGGAGAGGTAAGTAACAGTGTTTTTTATGTTTCTTACCTCTCCCTGTCCGCCAATCATTATATTCGGGGGTCCAAAAAGACCCCCGAGTATAATGATAGCAGCGGTAGCGGCTGTCACCGGGCCCCTAATGTCCCGGGCCCTGTGGCAGCTGCCTCCGCTGCTATGGCGGTAGTTACGCCACTGCACATGCACATTTGTGGCCTGCTGGAGTTCATTTTGCAGGGCTCTGGCAGTGCTCCACCTTTTCCTCCTTGCACAAAGGTGGAGGTAGCGGTCCTGCTGCTGGGTTGTTGCCCTCTTACGGCCCCCTCCACGTCTCCTAGTGTACTGGCCTGTCTCCTGGTAGCGCCTCCAGCGTGTCACGTTGCTCCACTGACTGTCTAGGAGTTGGCAGATGCTTTAGGCCAGGTAGGGGAGGAGATCCCTCAGGAGACAATCTACAACCTCATCAGGAATCGGGAAGGAATTTTTTCCCCTGAAATAGGGCAATTGGTATGAGCCTCATGGGGTTTTTTGCCTTCCCCTAGATCAACACTGTAGGGGATTGTAGGGTTATAGGTTGGACTTGATGGACTCATGTCTTTATCCAACCTCATCTACTATGTAACTATGTAATCAGGAGCATACCCAGGCATTGTAGGAGATCATTCAGGCACGCGGAGGCCACACACAATACTGAGCCTAGAGAGAGAGAGGCTGTTCCCATCAAAAAAAGAGGAACTCTCCAGTCACTCAACTAAATAAAATCTGCTTTTTCACTTGAAAGTTACTATTTTATTAAAATACACGCCCCCCCCCCCCCCAAATAAAAAAAAGTAAAGGGACACAACAGAGGTGCTCTGGCCAGTGCTCAACCACCTGTTGGCAAAGGGAAAAAACAGGCATCAGTATTGCTGGTGTGTGGCGAATCCGGTATTCTGAATGCTGATAAGCAAGTCCATAGAGACACTAGCTGCTGGACAGTAATGTAACCCCAGGGCATACTGGGCAAGTTCTGGCCACATTTCCAGCTTTGACACCCAGTAGTCCAGCAGGAAAGACTCTTGTAGTAAGATGTCTATGCGCGTTTTCATATAGTTTTGCACCTGCAACAAAAAATGCTGTCTCCGGTCTGATATCTCTACATTTAATGTTGCTGTTGTAGGTCCCAACAAAGACAGCCAAGCATTAGCCATTAAGCCCACATTTCCCTTGCAACGGGCTGTGCTTCTGTCTCTGGGACCACCATGGCGTTGTGAAAGGTGTACAGGAGTTGGAGATGATCTTGACTCCATTAAGTCGTCCAACAGTTTTTGATGGTCCATATCGATATCCCTATATGCCTGTGGTGTGATGGAAATGAAGCCCGGAACTTTATCTCTGAAGCGAGAATCAAGTAGGGTTGCCACCCAGTATTCAGGATCTGCAAGCATGTTTTTGACACATTTATCTTCCAGAAGACAATTTAGTATGAAATGACACGTGTGCCAATGTATCTGGTGGCGATTCATGACTGTCCAACTCATCTAAGTTGACTATAGTCTCTTCTGCATCCCCCCATCCACTTACAATGCCTGTTTACTGGGACTGATGGAATGACTTCTCCTCAGTGACATCAATCTCTTGATCAAAATCATCCTCATCCTCATCCCCCTCCTCCTGTTGTGAATAAGTACCCACACAGGCTATTCGAGTCTGTGACCCAGTCTCCAACCATTGCCTGATCCGTCCAGCCCTAGAGTCATGGTGGCCATGGTGGTCTTCCAAGTCCTTGCTGTCTTCAAAGTAAATCTCCTCTTCCTCCTCTGTTGCACACGCCTGATCCCTCAAAGTAATGAGGCTGTCCTTGAATGTGCACAAAAGTGGCACAGTCATGCTGACGCTGGTGTTGTTTGCGCTGACCACTTTTGTGCAGTATTCCAGACACTGAAGAATGAAACAGACGTCATGCAGCTGTGCCCACTCCACAGCCATAAGATGTAGGTTCACCGGGGGAACATTTGTACGTCGGGCCCCTATCGTCATCAAAAGATCGATTATTGCTGGAAGACCAACAAAATTGAAAAGAAAAAGTTAGAAAAGAAATGTAGCTGCAGCTATTTTACTTTCAATTTATTTAACTTTGTGTGTTTTTCATATCTTTGTTTGAAATTTTGAAAAAAAAAATGGTTTTTAATGTTTTCTACAAAAAAAATATAATTAAAATGTTAAAATGAGCAGGCGGAGTCTAAAATCGGACCAGAATGGAAACTGCTGTGGAGGACCGATTTTAGACTCCGCCTCTTCAGGCAGAACCAGCGTTGATTGGCCGAATCCCATAGACTGGCCAATCAACGCTGGTCAATGCATTCCCATGTGAAAAAGTCAGCTCCGGCATATCGCAAGCTGACAGGGGATCCCGACATAATAAAGGTACTTGATGCCCCCAGATATGCTTCCCCTGCTATCCCAGTTGCTTTCCAGGGTGTTGGTATCATTTCCTGGGGTGTGATAGTGGACTTGGTGAGTCTCCTGAGTCGAATGGTAGGATCCCCTGTAGCGATGCATTTTCTCCCATAGACTATAATGGGGTTTGATATTCGATTGAATAGTCGAATATTGAGCGGCTATTCAAAACGTATATCGAATCTCGAACATTTTACTGCTCGCTCATCTCTAATGATGAGCCTGATGTAATACAGGCATGTTTTTGTGTGGATTGTGGACCAATATTTCCATGTGTAGGGAAGCTTTAGAAAGAGAGAATTTAGCTAGATAGAGTTCTAGGAACCCTGACAGTGTCAGACACAATGTAAGACAATTTAAGCCCTGGTTCATTCTAAACTTATTTAACCTGAAACAAATCTTTTTTTTTTAATGTAGATTGTAAGCCCCATATAAGCATCACAATGTACTTCTTTTTTTTCCTATTGGTATGTCTGTGTTGAATATCCATGCAAACACAGGGAGAGCATACAAACTCCTTGCAGATGTTGTTCCTGGTGGGGTTTGAACTCAGGACTCCAGCACTGCAAGGCTGCACTGCTAACCACTGAGCCACTGTGTTGCCCCACCTGAAACAAATCTTTGAACTGAACCACGTAAAGCCAAGAGGAAACAAATCTTCAAACGTTCACCGTTCTCCAAGTAACACATATTACTGTGCATTTCACCTGTATGTGAATAGTCAGCAAACCAGATGTATTTAATGTAATGGCTGCTACTATACAAGTGAAAGGCAGAGTAACATATGCTAAGCTTTACTGCAACAGCATGGAGCTCTTCAGTCAAAAAAGCACTGTATAAACCCAGCCTTAAGGAAAATGTGTGAAGACTCCATGTGCATGCTATAGATAAAAAAGCAAATTTCCAAGAACAAAAAAAAAACAACCCTGGAATTATCCCTGAAAATCAAAAGAAGACTAGTGTATGTCTTTTTTCCATTGCAGTTTCCTCTTCTTATCTTATCACCTGGCATGGGAGAGAAGCAGCTGGTCCTTCATTTACAAGGTTATATATATCAGTAAATGACTTGTAAAACAAAACTGATATGGTTTGTGCTGTTTGTTAGTCCATTCACATTCAGCTGCCTAAGGCTATGGTCACACTGGTGACCATTTGGGGATTCCATCCCCCATTTTGCTTGAAAAATGCAGAGAGAAAAGTCCTGCAAGCTTTTTTTCGGCAGAAAGCCAGCAGACCTCAGTATAGTCTATGAGGCCTGCGAGTTTCCATGGGTAACTGCTAGATTTGAGCAATCGGGATCGTAAAAGATCGGATTCCGATCGGCGATTGAGTAAATTTCACGATCGCGATCGGAATTCTGACCCGATCTTTTCCAGCAGGATCGAGGTCGGAGGTTATCTCAAGATCGGCTCAACCCTAAAAGTGACTTTTCCCATAGAGAAGCATTGACTACGGTTAAGGATCGGGATCGGAAAAGATCGTATTCTGATCGGCGATCGAGCAAATTTCACGATCATGATCAGGATTTGCTGGAAAATTATCGGAAATCGGATTTTAAAATTGATCCTGAAATCTCAAGATTGGTTCAACCCTAGTAACTGCTTATTACATGGATTGGGTCTATGTCTATTTTTTTTACTACACTTTTTTTTATCTTAATATGTTGTAATCCATTATTATTAACACATTATTAATATTTTGTTAAGCATTATTAAAATGCTACAGTTTGTCTAAATCTGTTGACTGTGTGAGTCTCTATGTGACTATGTGAGTTTTCGTCTACGCATCTTGTAGTGACTACTTTCAGGAAAATATATTCTAAAATAAGCATAATTTCAAGTGCCAGAAACATGTCAATAAGTTTAGCGTACTTCATAGTATATTATTGCTTTGGTGCAGAAGCATAACTTCAAACTCCAATGCAAAATCTGTAATAACATGTGCTATCAATAATGCTGGTATTTTCTTATGTCGTTTGCTTTTTGCCCCCCCCCCCCCTTAGATTCAAGTGCACAGTAATTAGTTTTAATTATCTATGTCTTCTTAAACCTATGCCATGGAAAATTATCACTGCATAGCCAATACACTATGGGACATGGGGGGACTTTACTAGAAAGTGAAACATATTTTGTTCCTCAATTTGAAGCTGAGCCTGTGTGTAATATTTTGGTAAATAATTGACGGATAGTTTTAGTGACATTTTGTGCCCCTTCTAGGCAACTTATTTCCACTTTGCCCCTTGTGGGGAAGTTAGCTCAGTAGAAGCAGTGGTGTGGACCGAAATAGCCAAGACAGGGACACAAAATATGCAGCAAACTGGTTTATTTAAAAAAACAAAACAAAAACAAAAACAAAAAAAAACCTGGAAAATAAATAAACCTTGACTTCAGGCACAAAACGTGCAAAACAAAATACAGCCTTAACGTCAGGCAAAAACAAAATAAAAACCTGCTCATCTGAGTGACTAACTAAACAATTATGTTAATCTAACTATAAGTGTGGCTAACTACCAGCCACAAAATAAACAAGCACAACTTTCTTTCCCCGGACTAAGAGTTACAGAACAGACCCACACACCTCCTCCTACTCCATGGATCTCGATTGGAGTGCAGAATTTGCAGCCTCGCACAGACTCGCAAGGATTCGCACCTGGAGCTGAGACCTACTCAAGACTCGCACTGGATCACACATAAGTTAAAAACTTGGGGGAGATATAATGAGATTCCAGCACTCTGCTGGTCCCCTTCTCACACCCTCTAGAGCACACAAAGGCTGATTTATCATGGTTGGTGCAATAGAAAATTGACATACAAGCCTTGAAAAAAAAATCACAGTTTTTCTGCTCACATCTAAACTTTTGCACAAAATTGTGACTTTTTAAGTCCTGTGTCCCACATACCACTTTCCTCAAAGGGAACAATGTGTAATGTGTTATGGAACAGACCATGTACCCCTGTATTTATCATAATTTATTCCAGTTTTATATTATAAATCATGGCAGAAAATAGTGGTGTAACTGCCGGTAGTGGCTGCCACAGGGCAGACCAGCTGTTCATTCAGGAAACATTGTGTGCATTAGAAGAGCAGAGAGTGTAAAGAAGAATGTGATGTGGACCCACCATGCCATCTAGCCAGTTTAAGGGTGCATTCACACGGAGTAAAATGGAGTGTAATTTGGAGTGTAATTTTTACATGTGTAAAAAATGTACACGTGTATTTTGGAGCGGTTTTTTTTACATGTGGCGTTTACGGAACGTTTTTCGTAAACACCACGTGTAAAAACACGCTCCAAAATACGCGCGTAAATTTTTTACACGTGTAAAAATTACACTCCAAATTACACTCCATTTTACTCCGTGTGAATGCACTTTAAAAACTCTGGGCCTCTTTCAAAGACATTGAGTAGCCTCCCTGATATTCACTTTAACCCCTCTGCAGATATCTGGACATTGCTATGTGGAGGTTACTAGTTCATTACTTCTTGGAATGATCCCGGTATAAGTGACAGCTGACCAAAGACAAGAGAGATGGCAGTGTGTAGCATGAGGCGGTCAGACAAGAGAGTGGTCTAATATGGCTGACAGATACTGTTCAGAGTCGTAGACCAGATGAAGGATGGGGTGGGGCGGGAAGAATAGATTAAGTAGTCAAAGGCAAGCCAAGGTCAGCAAAAGTAATGAAGCATATTATGATCAGCAACTACAGGATCGGGAAACAGACCAAAGGTCAATACTAGGGATGAGCGAACACTATTCGAAACAGCCGTTTCGAATAGCATGTTCACATAGAAATTAATGGAAGCAGCCGGCACGCAGACTTTGCCGGCAGCTGGCCGCTTCTCCCGCCGCATGTCGGCCGCTTCCATTCATTTGTATGTGAGAGTGCTATTCGAAACGGCTGTTTCGAATAGTGTTCGCTCATCTCTAGTCAATACATAGGAAGACCACCAATACGCAGAATAATCCAGTAGAAACCCAGGAATAAGATAACACCCTGGGATTGTATGGAAAGCGCTTACAGGTCTGCACATTAGCTCTTCGTGCTGCAGGGAGGAAGGGTATGCCCACCCTAAGTGCAGTACCAGCTCCATCAGCAGTGTAATGAAGAGCCAAAAATCGCATGAGTAGGCAGGAACTCCACAGTATATACCTGTGCACCTGCTTCGATAGAGTGCTGGTGAGCCCTGAGTGCTGAAGTTAGGAAATCAGTTCTCTGGAAGGGGCACAAAACATCACAATAATTGTTACTGTTTTGCTACTGGTGGTGGAAAAATACTTTTGTTCTTATATACTTCAAATTACAACCCGTTCTCACATTTCCTAATAGCTCAGTGTGTTATTAGGTTGATTCCCAAGCACAAGGTCACTGGTTGAAATTAAAGGGATTCTACCACTAAAACACTTTTTTTTCTAGTTACCACGTCGGAATAGCCTTTAAAAAGGCTATTCGTCTCTTACCTGTAGAAGTGCTCTCCGCCGCGCCGTTCGTTCAAAATACCGGTTTGTACCGGTATGCTAATGAGTTCTCTCGCAGCGATGGGGGCGTCCCCATCGCAGGAGCAGCGATGGGCGCATCCCCATTGCAGCTCGAAAACTCACCGCAGCGCCGCCTCTCCGGTCTTCGGTGTCCTCCCCTTGCCTCTTCAGCGTCTGTCGGACGTCTGCGCAGTATGCTCTCTGTTCGTCGAAGATTCCCGAACGTACTGCGCATGCGCGAAAGTTCGGTGCCCGCACTATGGCTGGGATCGCAATTTCGCGCATGCGCAGTACGTTCGGCAATCTTCGTCGAACAGAGCGTACTGCGCAGGCGTCCGACAGTACGCTGAAGAAGCAAAGGGAGGACACCGAAGACCAGAGAGGCGGCGCTGCGGTCAGTTTTCGAGCTGCAATGGGGACGCCCCCATCGCTGCTCCTGCGATGGGGACGCCCCCATCGCTGCGAGAGAACTCATTAGCATACCGGTACAAACCGGTATTTTGAACGAACGGCGCGGCGGAGAGCACTTCCACAGGTAAGAGACGAATAGCCTTTTTAAAGGCTATTCCGACGTGGTAACTAGAAAAAAAAGTGTTTTAGTGGTAGAATCCCTTTAAGGATCAACCATGAAGATTTGTCAAGAAAAGAGAAACAGCATTATCCAACTCATCAATAGCAATCTCTCAGCAAAGACAAGAGTGCCATGACAGTTGGAAGAATACAAAATGAAGTCTGTCCATCCATTCAAAAGCCAAGAGATGAATATCCAGGCAAAATATGAGAGCTAGAGGCCACACGGTGGCTCAGTGGTTAGCACTGCAGCCTTGCAGCACTGGAGGTCCTGATGTTCAAATCCTGCCAAGGGCAAAAAAAAACATCTGCAAGGAGTTTGTATGTTCTCCCCGTGTTTGCATGGATTTCCATCCTATATACCAAAGACATACTGATAGGAAAAATGTACATTGTGAGCTCTATGTGGGGCTCACAATAAAAAAATAAATAAATATATATATATATATATATATATATCCCTATATTATAAAAATGAATTTCTGTCTGTCTGTCTGTCTGTCTGTGCTCTAATGCGAACCAAACAACTGGACCGATCTTCACCAAATTTGGTACAGAGATACTTCAGGTATCCGGGAAGGTTTAAGACGAGACTCCAACTCGCTCGGACGCACCGTTGCTGAGATACAGCATTCCAAACACAGTGCCCCCCTTAGCCAATACAAACCTGCAAGACTTTCACTCATATTCCAACTGCAATACACACGGTCACTCCACATGCACAATACAACACTGATATCCAAACTGAGATACACGCATCAGAGGATTAGATACACAGATCAGCAAACAGTATCACACGCCAGAGGATTAGATACACACGTCTGCACACAGTCCCACAAACCAGAGGATTAAATACGCACTTCTGCACACGGTTCCACATGCCGAAGGATTAGATACAGGTGTCTACATACAGTTCCACACTCCAGAGGATTAGATACGCGCATCTGCACACATTTGTACACGCCATAGGATTAGATACATGCCTCTGCACAGAGTACCACATGCCGTAGGATTAGATACACACGTCTACACATAGTTCCACACGCCGAAGGATTAGATACGCGCCTCTTCACACAATACCACACAAGGAAGGATTAGATACGTGTGTGTGCACACAGTACCACACTTTGGAGGATTAGATACATGCCTCTGCACACAGTACCACAAGCCAGAGAATTAGATACGCGTCTCTGCCCACAGTATCACACGGGGGAGGATTAGATACGCGCGTCTGCAAACAGTACCACACGGGGGAGGATTAGATACGCGCGTCTACACACAGTACCACATGCCATAGGATTAGATACGCATGTCTGCACACAGTACCACATGCCGGGAGATTGGATACGCGCGTCTACACATAGTTCCACACGCCATAGGATTAGATACACGCCTCTTCACACAATACCACACAGGGGAGGATTAGATACACGTGTCTTCACACAGTTGTACACGCCATAGGATTAGATACACGCGTCTGCACACAGTAACTCATGCCGTAAGATTAGATACGCGTGTCTACACACAGTACCACATGTCGTAGCATTAGATACGAGTGTCTGCACACAGTACCACTTGCCGTAGGATTAGATATGCGCATCTACACAAAGTTCCACACTCCAGAGGATTAGATATGCGCATCTGCACACATTTGTACACGCCATAGGATTAGATACACACGTCTGCAGAGTACCACATGCCGTAGGATTAGATACGCGAGTCTACACATAGTTCCACAAGCGGAAGGATTAGATACGTGCCTCTTCACACAATACCACACAGGGGAGGATTAGATACGTGTGTGTGCACATAGTACCACACTTTGGAGGATTAGATGCATGCCTCTGCACACAGTACCACAAGCCAGAGAATTAGATACGCGTCTCAGCACACAGTATCACATGGGGGAGGATTAGATACGCGCGTCTACACACAGTACCACATGCCATAGGATTAGATACGCCCGTCTACACATAGTTCCACACGCCGAAGGATTAGATACGCGCCTCTTCACACAATACCACACAAGGAAGGATTAGATACGTGTGTGTGCACACAGTACCACACTTTGGAGGATTAGATACATGCCTCTGGACACAGTACCACAAGCCAGAGAATTAGATACGCATTTCCGCACACAGTATCACACGGGGGAGGATTAGATATGCGCGTCTGCACACAGTACCACACGGGGGAGGATTAGATACGCACGTCTACACGCAGTACCACATGCCGGGGGATTGGATACGCGTGTCTACACACAGTACCACATGCCGTAGGTTTAGATACGCGCGTCTGCACACAGTACCACATGCCGGGAGATTGGATACGCGCGTCTACACACTGTTCCACACGCCATAGGATTAGATACGCACCTCTTCACACAATACCACACAGGGGAGGATTAGATACACGTGTCTTCACACAGTTGTACACGCCATAGGATTAGATACACACGTCTGCACAGAGTACCACATGCTGTAGGATTAGATACATGCATCTACATACAGTTCCACACTCCAGAGGATTAGATACGCACATCTGCACACAGTTCCACACACCATAAGATTAGATACACACATCTGCACACAGTACCACATGCTGTAGGATTAGATACGCGAGTCTACACACAGTTCCAAACTTGGACCAGTTCAAACTTCCACCAACAGTGTAGGGAAAATGAAAGAAATCCGCGCTTACCGACTATATTCTTGCCAATAGACCTTTATTAAAACCTTCCACTCACACAACGCGTTTCGAAACCTATAGCCGGTTTCTTCCTCAGGTGTACATAAGGGTCCCTTATGTACACCTGAGGAAGAAACCGGCTATAGGTTTCGAAACGCGTTGTGTGAGTGGAAGGTTTTAATAAAGGTCTATTGGCAAGAATATAGTCGGTAAGCGCGGATTTCTTTCATTTTCCCTACACTGTTGGTGGAAGTTTGAACTGGTCCAAGTTTGGATATCCTGTATACGCCTAGTGCGTTTGTCATCTGCTGCTTCTGACTTTTGATTTGGATGTGGGGCTGTTTTGAATGCTGTGATCATTTCACAGCACCACAAGGTGATTGCATATACATTAATATTGGTCTTGTGTTGCTATCAAAGGTAATGCACTAGGTGCCGCGCGGTGCTTTTTTGTGTTTTTTTACACACAGTTCCACACGCCAAAGGATTAGATACGCGCCTCTTCACACAATACCACACAGGGGAGGATTAGATACATGCATCTGAATACAGTACCACACTTTGGAGGATTAGATACATGCATCTGCACACAGTACCACATGCCAGATAATTAGATACGCATCTCAGCAGACAGTACCACACGGGGGAGGATTAGATACGCGCATCTGCACACAGTACCTCACGCCAGGGATTAGATACACCTGTCTGCACACAGTACCACACGCCAGAGGATTAGATACACGCGTCTGCACATAGTACCACATGCTGTAAGATTAGATATGCACGTCTGCACACAGTTTCATTTACCGGAGGATTAGATACACACATCTGTACACAGTACCACACCAACAAGGATTAGATACTTGCGTCTAAACACAGTACTGCATGGGGAAGGATTAGATACAGCTTTACTCCAGGTATCCATAACAACTGATCACAGGTTTTTCACTGATATCCAAAATGAGATACACATAATCACATGATGCTTATGGACATACACACAAACCACATACAAAATACACCAGTGCAAAACTGGACAATTCTTATGAGGCCACTACACAAACATAACATGTAATATACCTGTGCGAAGCCGGGTCCTCCCTCTAGTATATATATATATATATATATATATATATATATATATATATATATATATATATATCTCCCTATATTATAAAAATGAATTTCTGTCTGTCTGTCTGTCTGTCTGTCTGTCTGTCTGTGCTCTAATGCGAACCAAACGACTGGACCGATCTTCACCAAATTTGGTACAGAGATACTTCAGGTATCCGGGAAGGTTTCAGTCGAGACTCCAACTCACTCAGACGTACCGTTGCTGAGATACAGCATTTCAAACACAGTGCCCCCCCCCCTTAGCCAATACAAACCTGCAAGTCTTTCACTCATATTTTAACTGCAATACACACGGTCACTCCACATGCACAACCCAACACTGATATCCAAACTGAGATACACGCATCAGAGGATTAGATACACAGATCAGCAAACAGTATCACACTCCAGAAGATTAGATACACGCGTCTGCACACAGTCCCACAAACCAGAGGATTAAATACGCACTTCTGCACACAGTTCCACACACTGAAGGATTTGATACGTGCGTCTGCACACAGTTCCACATGCTGAAGGATTAGATACACGCGTCTGCACAAAGT
This sequence comes from Leptodactylus fuscus, assembly GCF_031893055.1. NCBI lineage: Eukaryota > Metazoa > Chordata > Amphibia > Anura > Leptodactylidae > Leptodactylus > Leptodactylus fuscus. The sequence continues at coordinate 39,983,324 of NC_134271.1, read as the reverse complement.
ACCACACCCCGGGGGATTGGATACATGCGTCTTCACACAGTACCACATGCCAAAGGATTGGATACACGTGTCTACACACAGTTCCACACACCAGAGCATAAGATTTGCACATCTGCACACAGTACCACATGTCGTCGGATTAGATATGTGTGTCTACACACAGTTCCCCACGCCGTAGGATTAGATACGCGCCTCTTCACACAATACCACACAGGGGAGGATTAGATACGTGTGTCTGCACACAGTACCACACTTTGGAGGATTAGATACATGCCTCTGCACACAGTACCACAAGTCAGAGAATTAGATGTGCGTCTCAGCACACAGTACCACACGGGGGAGGATTAGATACGCTCATCTGCACATAGTACCACATGCCAGAGGATTAGATACGCGCATCTGCACACAGTACCACACAGGAGAGGATTAGATACGCACATCTGCACACAGTACCACATGCCAGAGGATTAGATACACACATCTGCACACAGTACCACACGCCATAGGATTAGATACGCGCGTCTGCACACAGTACCACATGCCGTAGGATTAGATACGCGCGTCTACACATAGTTCCACACGCAATAGGATTAGATACACGCCTCTTCACACAATACCACACAGGGGAGGATTAGATACGTGTGCCTGAATACAGTACCACACTTTGGAGGATTAGATACATGCCTCTGCACACAGTACCACAAGCCAGAGAATTAGATACGAGTCTCAGCACACAGTACCACACGGGGGAGGATTAGATACGTGCGTCTGCACACAGTACCCCACGCCAGAGGATTAGATATACGCGTCTGCACACAGTAACACATGCCGTAGGATTAGATACGTGCGTCTACACACAGTTCCACATGCCGCAGGATTAGATACGTGCCTCTTAACACAATACCACATAGGTGAGGATTAGATACGTGTGTCTGCACACAGTACCACAAGCCAGAGAATTAGATACGTGTCTAAGCACACAGTACAACACGGGGAGGATTAGATACGCGCGTCTGCACAAAGTACCACATGCCTCAGGATTAGATATGTGCCTCTTCACACAATACCACACAGGGGAGGATTAGATACGTGTGTCTGCACACAGTACCACACTTTGGAGGATTAGATATATGCCTCTGCACACAGTACCACAAGCCAGAGAATTAGATACGCGTCTCAGCACTCAGTACCACACGCCAGAGGATTAGATACGCGCATCTGCACACAGTACCACATGCCGTAGGGTTAGATACGTGCCTTTTCACACAATACCACACAAGGGAGGATTAGATACGCACATCTGCACACAGTTCAACACACCAGAGGATTAGATAAGCACGTCTGCACACAGTACTACATTCCGTAGGATTAGATACACGCGTCTGCTTACAGTTTCACATGCCAGACGATGAGATACGCACGTCTTCACACAGTTGTACACGCTATAGGATTAGATACATGCGTCTGCATACAGTACCACATGCTGTAGGATTAGATACGCGTGTCTACACACAGTTCCACACGCCATAGGATTAGATACGCGCCTCTTCACACAGTACCACACTTTGGAGGATTAGATACATGCCTCTGCACACAGTACCACATGCCAGATAATTAGATACGCGTCTCAGCACACAGTACCACACTGGGGAGGATTAGATACGCGCATCTGCACAAAGTACCTCACGCCAGAGGATTAGATACACCTGTCTGCACACGGTACCACAACGCCAGAAGATTAGATACGCGCATCAGCACATAGTACCACATGCCGTAAGATTAGATATGCACGTCTGCACACAGTTTCACTTACCGGAGGATTAGATACGTGCCTCTTCACACAATGCCACACAGGGGAGGATTAGATACACACATCTGCACACAGTACCACACGCCGGAGGATTAGATATGTGCATCTGCAAACAGTACCACACCAACAAGGATTAGATACTTGAGTCTAAACACAGTACTACACGGGGAAGGATTAGATACAGCTTTACTCCAGGTATCCATAACAACTGATCATAGGTTTTTCACTGATATCCAAAATGAGATACACATAATCACATGACGCTTATGGACATACACACAAACCAGATACAAAATACACCAGTGCAAAATTGGACATTTCTTATGGGGCCACTACACAAACATAAAATGTAATATACCCGTGCGAAGCCGGGTCCTCCCTCTAGTATATATATATATATATATATATATATATATATATATATATATATATATATATAAGAGCCAACAAGATCTATCAATTTTGGCGCAACAAACATGGCACTGGAGGTGGGTCATATGCTTCGTAATAGTGAGATCACACATAAGCCACTCTTAGTAAGAACTGAGTCAAAGTAAGATATACCAAATACATTAAGAGGCTTTAGGTGTACCTCTAATTGTAATACAACTTTTCAGAAATTAGAACGTAACCGTTAGGTGCACTAGGATGTACAGTTATGTCGTGGTGCGCTGAAAAAAACATGGCTGCTGTTCTGAAACAGGAAGAACCCAGCAGAATCGCCAATGTTCAGAGATGACTCTGATTAATAAAAACCTAAAAATTTAACTCACTCCGATTCCCTAGATCTGAAATAAAGTAAAAAAGTGTAAAAAAAATTGCTGTTTCATCCAGGACAATTATAAAACACCTTGTTCTGTTTTAGCAATCTGTTTATGCCAAGTCTTACCAAACGAAGCGATATCTAATGGACACAGTATGCACAATATTCCACACCACGTGCCAAGGTCATCCTCTAATATAAAATCCATGTGTACCACTGAACGGGTCTCACTTGCCATCATGAGACCGTGGGTATTCTTGCCTTTGCTACTTGCAGGTAAGTCATCTGAAAAAGGGAAAAGTACTCAAGCTTTTTTTATTTTTTATTTTTATTATAAATTTATTTATTCACATTTGCAAAGCCACATATTTATTACCCACCTAAAGTACTAGTATTATATTTATCAAACTTTATCGATACCATGAAACATTTTACCAGATATCTTATGTAGAAGTAGGAGTTTATCACTTCAGCATTTGTCGTACATTCGGGGGTGAGAAACAATAAGGCTACATGCACAATGAAAAAACAGACATTTTCCGTCAGTGTGTCACACAGTTTTTATGGACGTCTGTCAGTTTTTTAATTTCCGCTTTGCATCAGTTTGTCATTCATTTTTAACTGACAACAAAATTGTTGAAATTCATTCCTCTATTTCTTTTCACCCAACACATTCATCCATGTTTCATGACAATCAAACAGAGACAAATTTGTTTTGATGGACGTTAAAAAGAAACCCATTTACTTGTATTGTTTTTTTTCACATTATCCGCTAGTGTTTTGTCGATATGGATATTTTCTATATAATGAGGAATCGCTAGTGCCACTTTTGTTTTGCATTGGAAAATCATTGAAGCGAGATAGGTAGTCCCTAGAATCCTGTCTTAAAGGGGCTCTATCAGCTAAATCATGCTGATAGAGCCCCACATATGCGTGAATAGCCTTTAAAAAGGCTATTCAGGCACCGTAAATGTTATATTAAACTACCCCCCAGTTTTAAAATAATAACCTAAAAAAGAATGTTAGCTACTTACGCATCGTGCACGCTGGGCGGGCATTCAGGGTCCGCTGTCTTCTTCATCCACGCCTCCTCTTCTTCACAGCAGCGCCTATAGCACTGAACTGTCTGAGCGGGGAGGAACGCCTCCCCCAGTACTCATCCATAGATGAGTATTATCAGTATTATCGGTCTCTATAGGCGCTGCTGTGAAGTAGGATGTTCCCGACAGACTGTCAGGAACGCCTTTCTGACTGTGAAGAGCTACGGTACCGGGGCACAGATCGTGAAAGCAGACTGTCAGCTTTCCAGCAGTATATATAACTGCCTGTGCCCAAACCCACGAAAGGTCCTCTTTAAATAGTTCTTCCTTATCTAGAACTATATAATGTAACCTTTCATTGATCATAATTTGTTTGAACTAGCTCTTTTCATATCGTTTCAGTCTCGTAGGAGAAAGTTTTTAATAAGTCATCATATACAGTAGGGCAGTTTATCAGCTGAAGAAGTAAAGTAGGCATAAACTATAGTGACCATCAGGAGCTTTTAATTGTCAAGCTACAATTTGAAATTCCAATAGAATATCAGGTAATCGGGGCCTCACACCAGATATATTCAATCATTGTATACCAGTTCTGTAAACCTTGCTCACAAAATGCACATGTAATCATAACAAAGGCTACTTCACTTCCACACTCCCTTCCATCTCCCTTATCATACTTGGCTATACAGGAGTGAAACAACTTTCTACAGTCACGCATCAACACCAAAAGTTGTGACCACCACAGGTAGACAAGACACCAATAAACCCACCCCACCCACAAATAGCACACAAAAAAAGAAAACAAGCCCAGGTGATAGACTGTGGTTCCTATATCTGACAAAGAGTTTATATACCTTATTACATTTATGGACACCTGTCCCCAATTACTTCCTGGAACCTCTCACTTGTGATGTCATCATTTTTCTTTGTTGGATGTCATTTTTGGCTAACAGACTGACAAATCAGTCAAACTGTCTGCACACACAAGGCTTGCTGGTTAGGCTGACCCCAGTAGAGTTAGCCCCTCTGTAGCCTGGGCTGTGGATTGTGCATTATTATTATCATACATAGGAAACACTCAGAGCAACAATCTAACTACACCCATTGGAAAAATAATGGACCAATCTGTCTACATAGTAATACTTGACTAATTTAGGTAGTCTGAGACCACCACTCACTATGGGAGCATGCAGGACAAAACAAGATACTCTACTGGTGCCCCAAACAAAAAAAATATAATAAACAATAAAAATATGTGTTCCTCCACACAGGACAAGTCCTCGTCATATATTTCCAAACAGAGAGTGGAAATAGAAGGGGTTAAAGATATTCCCTGATATTTCATTTTATCCTTCCTGTAGAAGAACTCGAAATTCTATTGTCCCAGTTTGGTCATGTAGAGCTTCTGTTTTATCATAATTTATTCTAATCTCAGGGACTTTAAAGACGTTGTGCATTTAGATCCTATAAATGACAATCAAAAACAGTTGGCAAAATTAAACATTTTTTTTTTTTTAACTGTAATATATTTGAAGATTTCCCCACATTAACAAAAACAGAGAAGGAAAAGTACAAGTAATATTACACAATAAATCCAAGTGTACAAAGCAGTCAGCAGATAAGATATCAGCAATAAGGCAATCAGACTAAGGACTGACAGGAGGGAGAAACAGGCATGAAGAAGGTAGAGCAGGGTAGAAGAGAGATGGGGGAAAGCGGTTGCAGAGACATTACAAGTTTCTAAATGTACAATAGGTGTCCCACAGGACCCAAATGGCATCAAAGACGGATACAGTTTTTTTGAGGGAGGTTGTCAAGCTTTCCAGGTTATGGACATCCTTGTTCCTATTAAGAAAGTCAGTGTCCAAAAAGGGGGCAGTGGATTCCATCTTAAAGCAATTAGAGTTTTAGCCGCAGTGCACAGATATAAGAATAGTCAGGTAGACTTCTTGCTCATCTGTCTAGGAGGTAAATTGAATAAGTATGTCAAGAACATTTTTTTTTTTATTGAACCCTGATGTATGTTATACAATCTTTGGTATACCAGAATGCAAGTTGTTATTACTACCCTACATGGAACTGTATGTTTATCTGCAGTGACTTTGGTCTCAAGTCGACCTGACACCAGAAATCTCATTCAGTTCAGAAAAATAATAAAGTGCATAATACCGGAGAGTCGTCCTCTGAATGAATACAATGGCTATGGATGCTACTGTGGATTAGGAGGCTCTGGCACTCCAATGGATGAGCTTGACAAGTAAGTAACTTGAAGTAACTGTGCTGCTACCATGTGCCATTTGACTAATCTCAGGCACCAAGGCTTCTGACTGACTGCAACCTTTGCATCCCCTTTAGCTGTACCCCTTCTTGAAAACCAGTGGTCTGACCCCTAATAGAAACTATGCATTCCATTGTGAACTATTATATATTGCAGCATGCACATCGCTAACCACTGTCAGGCAAAGTGAATAGCATGCGCAACATCAACCAAATTTTTTTAGCTAAAGTGTGTTTTGCGCTGCATAGATGTTTGATCTATCATTAGGACCTCCATCAACCAGCTGTTTTGAGGAGCTGCTGTCATCTGAACTATGCAGTGAACAGAGCCAAAAGGAAACCACTGTGTACACTGTATAGTGGCCTTTGAATAGTGTCTGCAGTAGACCTAGACATCCACTATTCAGTATACAGAGCCATCTGTTTCCAACTCCATCTACTGTATAGTTCTGGTGCTGCTGACTTCACAAAGCAGCTGACTGATAGGGTGTAGCCTGGTTTGAGATCCCCACCGATCAGCTATTACTAATGAATAAAAATGCTGGAACACCTACTTAAAGGGGTTTTCCATCAAAACAAGAGAAGTGCTCAAATAAATCAAAACAACATTTAAGTAGTTTGTTGGTGGCTTTCAGAACAGAAAGAGTGCTATTGCTATTTTGTTTTTGGAGGACAATTAAAAGAAAAATTCTCACCTCACCGTAACACAGCAATACCCTATATGTGGTTGGAAATTACTGTATGGGTACATGACAGGACTCAAAATGGAAAGAGTGCTATTTGCCTTTTGCACAATGGTTCTCAATTGCCATATTGCATTTGCAGACCCCCTAAAGTTCTAGTAAAATGAAACCCTCAATAAGTGACAACATTCTGAAAACTATAACCCTCAAAAAATTTTATCAAAGGATATAGTGAGCATTTTATTTTTAATTGCAAACTTTTTTATTTATATATAGACAACCATATAATAATAATAATAATAATAATAATAATAAATTTTATTTATATTCCGCAGCGCTGTACAATTTGTAGGGTTCAAATACAGACAGAAAGATACATTACAAAGAAAATCATTTCACACAATGGGACTGAGGGCCATAATATTATCATACAAAACATTTTCAGTTTTAACTTGCAGGACGGTTGGAAACCAAATTTCAAACTCAGTGGTGTATAACATATAATAACATAAACAGACTAGGCTTGAGCCGATCTTGACTTTTCAGGATCGATTTTGAAATCTGATTTCCGATCATTTTTCATTCGAACCCGATCTCGATCCCAATTCCGATCCCAATGCAAGTCAATGGGATTTTTTTACTAATCGGAGATCAGATTTTAAAAACAATCCTATTCACTATACAGCATGGAATCTAACAATTGAATACTTTAATTGTTAGAATCCACGCTGTGTAGGGATTTTTTTTAATCACTAAATAGCCAGAGGATTTTTTTTAATCCTCTGGCTACTTAGTTCCCCCTGGTGTCCACTTACCTGCAGAGATGGCTGGTCCGGTGCCCGGTGTTCTCATTCTTCTTCGCCTCGCTGCCCCCTGTCTCCCAGGCTAGGAGAATGTGGGCGGATTAGGAGAGTGTGGGCGGATACTGGGAGGGGAGACGTCACGTCTCCCCGCCCTGTGCCCGCTCACACTCTCCTAAGCCATAAGCCCCGCCTTCTTCCTAGCTCTTTCTAACCTGGGAGGCGGGGGCAGCGAGGCGAAGAAGAACGAGCACACCAGGCACCGGACCAGCCATCTCTGCAGGTAAGTAGCTACTAGAGATGTTAGCTAGTCTTCCATTAGAATGAATGGACGCATCCGGCGCGCAGGGTGTTAAAGCTGTGTGCCGGCTGCTTCCATTCATTCCTATGGAAACACAGCGGACCCTTCACACTGAGTATACACTCCGCTCAGTGTGAAGGCTTTTCCCACAATGCTTGGCCAGTTTCAAAGCATTGTGGGAAATAATCACCGATCTCAATCCCACTTAAAAAGATAGTCAACCCTAAACCAGACACATCTACACAATATAAAAAATCTATACAGTAGCATCACTTAGGATTAGCTATACATCATGGGCGAAATGACTAACCAGAAAGAAGTGTTAGAAGAATAGCAGTCTGATAGGCAGACAAATTTCAGGATTCCCAACATTTATGGAATGCCTGTATATCTGATGCCAATATGGTTTCCCACTGCATGTGTAAGTTAACTTTAGCACATGGTATTGAGAGACACAGTATAAATATCAGATTTCCATTTTATAGCAATGAGAGATCTATCAGTAATAACCATATATGAGACAATCCACTGGAGCTGTGTAAACAACTGAAAAATTGCAACCCATAATGGTACAATTTAGGACAGTACAACCAGATATGTCCAGTGTTTCCTCACTCCCTACTTCCCCTCCCACAAAGAGGAGTGTCAGAATAAGTATGCAAAAATGTATCTGGAATTAAAAACCAAGGTAAGTAAAATTGTTTTAATATATTCAAGATGATTAATACAGCAAGAGTAACAGAGTGTACACCATGCGTATTGTGGGAAGGGTTAAGAGGGCAAGTGGGGCCACCCAAGAGATTTCATATACAACCGAGATTCCATAGGCTTCCTGCACTACTAGTCTCCATCTTGAAGACAGTTCATGTGTATAATAGTAGTAAGAGTGAAATTTATAGTGTATTAATTCAGGGTCTACATGTAAATTTGCATTTCCATATATAGTCTTTGTACCCTGGTTTTGCAGTGCTACTTTCAGATCTAAGTAGGGATTAATGTCGGTAGATCCTCGTGAGATTCCTTTCGCAAATATTTGTAAGGTACGTCCAGCAGTGTCGTTTCCAGAACTCTAGGGTCTTCTGAAAGAACAAATGTATCAATGTATCCACCCCTATATTAGCTCAATTATATCAATTCAATACAATATTGCACAATGTTAATAAAATCCTCGACTGCAGTTCACAGCACAACCACTGAACACAGAAGACACAAATAGGATTTCATATTGTGAGAAAATACTGAACAGTACAGCACATTTATCTGGACAGATCCTGCCAGGAGAGAAGATAAAAAAACATGTATAACGTGGCATGTGGCTTTTACATGTTGAATGTACAGTAGGCATGTGCATATTAGTGATCTGGACCTCAGACTTGTTTTTCTTCTTTCACACACAGATGCTGCCAGATTCATGATGACTGCTATGGACAATACAAGTCTATTCAAAACTGTGATGTAATATTTGACAATCCCTACACAGAGTTCTATTCATACACCTGTACTGACAATACTGTGACCTGTAGCAGTAAGTATTATACACTTTGTGCACATTGTAAAGTGGCCATAGACCAACTTAATTGAAGTCTGACGGTTCTAAAATTTCTCCCAAACTAAGAGGGCCTTTAATGGGATCAGACACCTACTTATGTGGCCACAAACTCATGAAGATGGCCTGGTTTACCAGATTTGGCTACAGACGTCAATCACGGCTAAAGGGAAGCGACTAGGCACAGATTCCAAGGGAGAGCTAGAGCATTTTTATCCATTTGCAGACATATCTGTTACATCAGGCTCACCCGTCCATGAAAAGATGGTTATCTCTGCATTGCTTCTTCAGTTTGTGGCCATCATCCTTTTATAATGTATCAACAACAAAAAAAACCCCTAAATACTCACCTTGCTCCGTTACTCAGCAATCCTCTCCTGACTCTGCTGCAGGCGGCTTCAGGGTACAGCAGGCGCAATGTAAGTGATGTCACTGCGTCATACCTAGCACTCGCAAGACATTGGAAGAAAGAGGCAAGACAGATATAAAGCATCTATAACATAAGATGAGTCATTTCTGTCAGGAGGCTGCTGAATGCTAATTCTGCATTTTCTGATAACCCAGCTGATTTGTAAAAAAAATAACTGATCCTATATATTGATGATGTCTCTCTGTTTGACTAGCTCCTTTCACTCGCTCTCCCCTTCCCTTCGATAGAGTTGTATACAGTAGATCTGATCAGTGACAAAGAGACAAGTGAATAAACAGACACTTTTCTTATTATAAGTATATTAGAAAGTTTGTTATCTTCTCTTCAACTAAGAATTTATGAAAAAAAAGTTTAGCTACACTTTAAATGCAGTAATGCCTAGCACATGGCTGTGTTCCTGCTGTACATTAATGGCCATTATATAGAAACCATATGTTGTCATTATAGAAATGTTTCTACTCATTACTGCAAATAAAAATGCATGCAGTTTTTTAGTAAGTGTGGTCACACTACCTAACTGTTATTCATCGGTGGCTATAGCCGCATCCGGTCCTTTGATGTTGGTGTTTCATTTTTTTGTAAGTGAAATATGAATAAATTTTACCTGCATATCATACAGTGAGTGCAGATTCTCTGCTACCCGGCAGCTTGCAATGATATGCTGCGGAAATTCACCATTGTTTCACTTACACAGAGGTGAAGCACCTGTGGCTGGGGATGGGATTTAGCAATAGGTACACCATGCATCACCACTATAAGAAAGCACTGTGTAAACAGAATCTCTGATGCAGCAGAGCTGAGTGTGCAGCAGGGTTCAGCGCACACTCAGTGTAGCAGTGCTGGCTGTGTGCTCAGCTCAGCTGCATCTCCGGTGTAGTCGAGCTGCGCGCACGGCCAGCTCTGCTATATCTCGGCATAGGAATGCACTGACCAGCGTTGATTGGCCAAATGCCATACAGAGTACAGCATTTGGCCAATCAACGCTGGTTCTGCCGGAGGAGGAAGAGTCTAAGATCGGTCCACAGCGGTCTCCATTCTGGCCCGATCATAGACTTCGCCTCCTCACAGAACCAGCGTTGATTGGCCGAATGCTGTACTCTGTATGGCATTTGGCCAATCAAAGCTGGTAAATGCATTCCTATGGGAAAAAGTCAGCTCTCGCATATTGCAAGCTGACAGGAATCCCGACCAGATAGAGCCCCAAAGAGCTGGTTGAGTAACATTCCCACCTAAATAAAGGTAATCCCTAGCTAACCATGCCTGTATCCCTGTCTCACAGTCACATAGTTCAGTCTCATATGACCCGGATATTAAATCCACTATTCGTATAAATTGGAGGTCACCTGATTTAGTCAGGCAATTACTTTTTCCGATTTTTTTCTGATGCCTCTGTCGTCGTAGTTCCTGTCCCACATCCCCTGCACAGTTATTGGTGCAAAAAAGCTCCAGGGAAGGTGGGAGGGGAATCAAATTTTTAGTGAGTTTGCCACGTGGTGTTCGACTGGAATCGAACATCTCGAATAGCCTGATATCCAATTGAACATGTACTCGATTGAACGCTGTTTGCTCATCTCTAATAATAACTTACGCATGATACTTAGGTGAAGGGTTTTTATACTATAATAGGTTGCTCATGTCTGTTCATTGTGTTTTTCACATTTTATAGGTAAAAATAACCCCTGTGAGACGCACATTTGTGAGTGTGACAGAAACGCCGCTATCTGCTTCTCAAAAGCCTCCTACAATGAGCAATTCAAAAACCTGAATAAGGACCAGCACTGTAAATAACAGGAACAAGGCAACAACTAGACGTGTATGAAATAAAGGATTTGCTATAATACCTACTGCAATAATCTTAGGCAAGCAATGTAGTCCGTATTGCCATTTATCTCTGTAATATCGGACATTCAGAAGCACCGCAACTGTGCCACTCTCTCATTTTTAATAAATGGTAAATGGTGTTTCAGTCTGGTCTGTGCTATTCATCATTAATAATTTCACCCATATGAATTATGCGTCACTTGGGTTTACATACAGGAAATTTTGCAATAATCTAATCAACAAATTCGGACGAATCAGATCATTAGCTCAAATAGAACTATTTCCCGAAACTGTAGTAAGATGTAAATAGTGAACTCTGTAACAACTGAGGCAATATATATACAAAAGGTAGGTGTGGAATAGCATTTCTAAAGTCTATGCAAGGATGTGATTACTTAAAAATAACTTTTCCCAATGATAGAGCCTCTTTAAAGATGGGTTTGACAATAGCATCTTTGAAGGCAAAAGGGAAGGCACCTTTGGTTAGAAATAGGTTAAAAAGATGGGTTAGTGCAGGATTGACAACTTGAGGTTGGGTATGAGGTACGCCTGTGTAATGTTCCGGTACTGCTCATCCCATTCCCTTTAATAGTCCTTGCAGACCGAGATGGTATGGACATTTGCATATAAGGTAAAGCGTTTCCTCCCCCTTCATTCCTTCTATTTTACCAGAGCCAGCACACAGGGGTCTATTAATGTGCCATCTTGTGGATGTTTTTGTGAACTACTCCTGCCTATACTTGCCATGGTAATTTGAGTTGGCACTGTAAAGGGGTGTCCAGTATGATCAGGTGACCTTCAGGACCCATCAAGCTCCCTTGACTGGCCTGGAGGAGGAGGAGTTACAGCCCCCTCTAGGGGGGTTGGGGACCTTTTGTCTGAGTTCTTTGTGTGGAGCTAACTGTAGACACAGACACATGGAGAGCTGAAAATGGCAGCCAAGTCTGAGAGCACTTCCAACAGAGATGGCTTTTCCTCTGTACTCAAGATTCTCCTCAGAGAGTGTTTTCCTCTGAAGCTCCAAGCCTAGAAGCATTAAAGCTTACGGACCTGCCTATCCATACATCTGGGACCTCACATGTATCTCTCTATTCAAGTAAGTCTTTGGGACAAAGCTATATTTAAGAAGCCCACAGCTAGTCTGGCAGAATTTGAGGGTTTCCCGCTGCTGGCACATTCTAGTTCCTCTCCTACATACGTGTACCCAGTTTGTTGAGGACTAACTCCCTGGATACAGGCCATCTTTACAAGTATATACAAGTTTAACTACCCAAGCAACTACTAATTAAACTATCCAAAGCATTCCCGCTCCAAGCTCTATCACCTGCTCAACTGGACACTGCCTACAAAGATCGCTGTATTGTATGTGAAGAATTACTCCATATGTACATTTGTATTACCTTGTCCTGCTAGTAAAAGAGCAACGGCTACCCCCTAGACCTGGTTGTCTGTTGTCATTGTCAGATATCAGAGTGGGGGTGGGTAGTCGGGGACATCAAAAAGGAGATTTTGTGCACATTTGGGACCCAGGGACCCCCTGAAAACCGGCCACATCTGATATATTACCCGTGATACCAGCCCTGGCCCTCCTGAGTGTTACACCTGGATTGGGTCAAGCACACAGATGGTGAGGTGGGATTTTGAAATTAAGGTGGAGAGCTTTTCATTGGTGATGATGCAGAAGCAAGTTCAGGATAAAGAGCACTGAACAACTGAGTACAGTGGTTGTGGGAGATGTAAGTTGAGACTGTTTCTGGTGGTGTCAATTTTGTTTTTCATAAAGTCTTCAGCTGAGATAAGTGATGTCGGAGGGGGTACAGGAAGATGGAAGAGAGTTGAAGGTATTGAATAACTATTTAGGGTTATGGGATAGGGGAGATATGAGTGTAGTGAAATGGACCTGCTTTGCATAGGTGAGTGCATTCATACAGTTCAGAACTTCCTCTTTATACCTGATGAAGTTTCCTTTGCAGTAGCATCTCTTCCAGAGGTGTTCTACAACCCATGAAGCACATCACAGTTTTTTTTTTGTCTTTCTCTTTGGAAAAGTTTCTCCTTTGAAAATTCTACTGTCTACTTTATGTAGACAGTCAGTCGCACGCTCCACTACATCTTTTTAACCTAAGGGTATGATATCCTGTCTGATCATGTCATAACATCAGGTTGCATGGTGACCCATTTGGGGGGGAGGGTTAGCTGTGTAGGGGTTGAAGTTAGGGTCCTTTCACTCCTGCGCTCGTTCTACGGTTTGTGTATTTTGCCGTGTTTCTGTCTTCTGCCCTGGCGAAACTAGACTGGGGACGGAAACCCGGCAATCAGTTTTAAAACCTATTCACATGAATGGGTTTGCAAAGGTGACCGCCCGTGTGCGTCTTCTGTCTGTCCACGGGGAAACCGTTTTTTAAGCTAGACACAAAGTCCTGCAAGTCCAGATTCCCATCTACACTGTTCCCTGGCTTGTGTTGCACACAGTTCTAAGGTTCTGTGCTAAAAGTGCTGCATAATAGATGCAATTAGTGTGTGCTTATTTGTCAGATGATAATTGAACACTAATATATTTCCCAATATAACGGGCATAAATACGTGATAAACTTGCCTTAAACACCTTCTGTTTCCCTTTAAATTGTATATGATAAAATTGACTTCTTGCAGATAACACTAGGGGGAGCCAAATGCATATAAATTTATATAGTACAATAGCAGGAGAAAATCAGTTCAGTATTCACTGTTTGATACAGTATTGCTTCATTTCAACACGTTAAAACATACAGCATGATGAGGGCTGATTCCAGCAATATTATTTTGGGGATGTCCATTCCGGTGTTGGGATGGAGAGGCTTGGCAATAGAGGAGGAACCATTTGGGGTATGCCCACTCATGAGAAGGGCTTAATAGAGTAGGGCCCATTTTACTTGGAAACACCCACATCCTATTCACAAATAGTGCATAATTAATTTAGCCCTCCTAACTACAGATCACACAGGTAATCAGATATATGTCAGCCCAACAAATAAACCAAAACATTTTGGCCTAGGGCAAATCATGTTTAAAGGGGTGTCCACTTTCAGACCAATTTTGAGAGACTAGTTTGTTTGTGTAATAAAAGTTTATGCAATATTCCAATATAGTTATGTATCAATTCCTCACGGTTTTTTAGATCTGTATCTGCTGTCATTCATTCTGTTTACGCACAGTGGATACAAATCAGTCCATGGTCATGTGATATACAGTCCATGGTTATGTGATTTATGGTCCACGGTCATGTGATGGCCACATAGGTGCAAAACTCGTTACCAGGCAGATGTCTGATTACTGGGCTGTGACTATAAGGGGGCGTTCACACTACCGTCTGTGTCCGACAGGTAGTGTCCGCTCCAAATCTGGCACGGACATTAGGAGCGGACACTAGCTGTGTCCGTGACACCTGTCATTTATTTAAATGGGCATCGGGTGCGTTCTTTTGCACTCCGTGCCCTTCCTTCCCTGTCCGCATGTAAAGATGTCTGACTTTTCAAGCGGACAGCAAAACCCGACTTGTAGGGTTCTTCTGTCTGCTTGAGAAGTCGGACATCTTTACATGCGGACAGGGAAGGAAGGGCACGGAGTGCAGAAGAATGCACCCGATGCCCATTTAAATAAATGACAGGTGTCACGGACACAGCTACATACCTCCCAACTTTTGAAGAACTGAAAGAGGGACAAAATGTGCAGCACGCGTAGCGTGCCGTGGCAAACTTAGCCCCACCCACTTTTGTGTTGACTCCGCCCACTCGTTAATTTTTCATGTGCCCGCACACAGTATAATCCTCCTACAGTCACCCATAAATTATATGACTCCCCTCTATCTCTCCCCCAGTTTCATATACACCCTTCATCTGCCCCCAGTTTCATGTCCCCCTTCCATCTCTGCCCCCAGATTCATGTCCCCCCATCTCTGCCCCCAGATTCATGTCCTCTCCATCTCTGCCCCCAGATTCATGTCCCCACATCTCTGCCCCCAGTGTCATGCCATCCTCTCCATCTCTGCCCCCAGTGTCATGCCGTCCTCTCCA
Organism: Leptodactylus fuscus; assembly: GCF_031893055.1. Taxonomy (NCBI): domain Eukaryota; kingdom Metazoa; phylum Chordata; class Amphibia; order Anura; family Leptodactylidae; genus Leptodactylus; species Leptodactylus fuscus. The sequence continues at coordinate 39,967,801 of NC_134271.1, read as the reverse complement.
TCTCTGCCCCCAGTGTCATGCCGTCCTCTCCATCTCTGCCCCCAGGGTCATGCCGTCCTCTCCATCTCTGCCCCCAGGGTCATGCCGTCCTCTCCATCTCTGCCCCCAGTGTCATGCCGTCCTCTCCATCTCTGCCCCCAGTGTCATGCCGTCCTCTCCATCTCTGCCCCCAGTGTCATGCCGTCCTCTCCATCTCTGCCCCCAGTGTCATGCCGTCCTCTCCTTCATCAGTTTCACGTTCCACCTCCACATTACACTTACCTTCTCCTCCGCTCCCTTGCTGCTCTCTGCGCGCCTCTCTCGCTGACACATATGCGGCTGAAGCAAGGAGCTGACACAGGTCAGCTCCTCACTTCGCCGCTGCCGCCGGCTACTGGCTTGTAGACGCGATGTGATGCACATCGCGTCTACAAGCCAGTAGCCGGCGGCAGCGGCGAAGCGAGGAGCTGACCTGTGTCAGCTCCTTGCTTCAGCCGCATATGTGTTCAACTCAGATCTGCGTCCTCTGGACGCAGATCTGAGTTGAAATCGGAACATACCTCCCTCTAACCGGGACCGCGGGACATGTCACCCAAATCGTGAATGTCCCGCGGAAATCGGGACGGTTGGGAGGTTGGCAGCTAGTGTCCGCTCCTAATGTCCGTGCCAGATTTTGAGCGGACACTAGGAGCGGACACTACCTGTTGGACACAGACGGTAGTGTGAACGCCCCCTAACAAGCTGTGCACCTCTGGGTTCATCACAGGAAACAGAGTATAATTGGGTCTGCTGGGTTTCCGCCCGAAATCTGCGGAATGAAAAGTCCCCGAACGGTCCACAAACGCTAGTGTGACTGCATCCTAAGGTTAGATTCACACAAAAGAGGTGCAAAACAGCTGTGAAAAAAAAATGAATTTTTCACAACCATCTTTCACTAGAGGGACACCCATTTTCACGCATCCCCCATACAGACATGACCTATATTTTCATGGTCCGTGACAAAGTCTAATTTTCACGGCTGTTTTGAATCTCTTTCGTGTGAAAGTTTGATTCACATTTTTTACATCTGTTTACATGTATTTTTTTCAGATAATTTACAATGCATTATAATGAACTGCATGAGTGATCAGACCCCCTGGGTTTAAGACCCCAAGGGGGTCTAATAAATACAAAAGAAAAAAAATATTTAAAAAATTTAAAAATTCAAATAACCCCTCTTTCCCTAGAATACATATAAAAGTACTTAAATACACTGAAATACATACACATTAGGTATCCCTGTGTCCAAAACAACCTGGTCTACAAATCTATAAAAACGTTTTTCCTGTATGGTAAACACCGTAGCGGGGAAAAAAAATCAAAAGTGCCAAACCACCATTTTTTTCACTGTTTTGCCTCTAATAAAAATTTGAATAAAAAGTGATCAAAGCAATAGTAATTACCCAAAAAGGTAAAACTAAAAAGTACACCTAGTCCTGCAAAAAAGACGTCCTAGGCATCCCCGTACACAGAATTATAAAAAAGTTACGGGTGCCAGAACATGGCGACTTTTCGAAAAAAAGATTTTTTGCACAGTTTTAGACTTTTGTTAAGTAGTTAAAATGTAAATAAAACCATATAAATTTGGTATCCCCGGAATCGTACTGAAACATAGAATACAGGGAACATGTCATTTTGACTGCAAAGCAAATGCCATAAAAACGAGGCCCGTAAAAAAGTCACTTTTTCTTCAAATCCACCCCATTCTGAATTTTTTTTCAGCTTCCCAGTACATTGTACAGAATAATTAATGGTAGCATCATGAAGAAAAATTTGTCCCACAAACATTAAAACCTTATATGGCTCTGAGAGCGGAAAAATAAAAAAAAAGTTATGGGGTTTGGAAGGGGAGGAGTCAAAAGCGGGAAACGAAGAAATCGAAAAATTCCTCCGGCCGATTTTATACTGAAACTGGTTTAAAGAAAAATAGACAGATTCAGTGGCGGAGCCTCCTATGAAGACTCCAGTGCTAGTGTGAATCCAGCTTTATTAAACTCCAAACATTATCTACCAGTTACAGTAGGTTAGACAGATCCTGAGTGTTAGAGCTAGTTCACATTTAGGCAAAGGGGCGGATTTTGACAGCGGATTTCGCTTCAAAATCCGCCCCTTTACAATGGTGGTCTATGTAGACCACCGGGCTTTTTTTTTCCGCTAGCGGAGAAAAGAAAGGACATGCCCTTTCTTCAGGCGGCCCCCGGCAGCTCCCTCCTATGTCGGCTCATTCATTTGAACCGACAGCGGAGGGGAAAGCCGCGACCGCGATGGTCGCGGTAGGCGGGTTTTGACAAGAGAGAGACGCGGCTCACCGCGTCTCTCTCGGTGTCAAAACCCGCGCGGGCAGTTCACGTGTGAACTGACCCTTACTGTTCATAAGCATTTCTAATAGCCACATTCTTAAATCTCTGACACATTTATTCAACAGGCTCCTCAGAATAGCACAGCTAGAGCGAGCAAGATTATTAATGCATTTAGAAGAAATAAGTTCATTTATGGTGCTCCTTCCTTCACATAAAGATTAGAGATGAGCGAACAGTGTTCTATCGAACACATGTTCGATCGGATATCAGGGTGTTCGCCATGTTCGAATCGAATCGAACACCACGTGGTAAAGTGCGCCAAAATTCGATTCCCCTCCCACCTTCCCTGGCGCCTTTTTTGCACCAATAACAGCGCAGGGGAGGTGGGACAGGAACTACGACACTGGGGGCATTGAAAAAAATTGGAAAAAGTCATTGGCTGCCGAAATCAGGTGACCTCCATTTTAGACGAATAGTGGATTTCAAATCCGGGTCATATGAGAATGTGAACTTTGTGACTATGAGACAGGGATAGCTGTACAGGCAGGGATAGCTAGGGATAACCTTTATTTAGGGGGGAATGTTATTAAAAATAACTTTTTGGGGCTCTATCGGGTGTGTAATTGTGATTTTTGTGAGATAAACTTTTTCCCATAGGGATGCATTGGCCAGCGCTGATTGGCCGAATTCCGTACTCTGGCCAATCAGTGCTGGCCAATGCATTCTATTAGCTTGATGAAGCAGAGTGTGCACAAGGGTTCAAGCGCACCCTCGGCTCTGATGTAGCAGAGCCGAGGCTGCACAAGGGTTCAAGCGCACCCTCGGCTCTGATGTAGGAGAGCCGAGGGTGCACTTGAACCCTTGTGCACCCTCAGCTCTGCTACATCAGAGCCGAGGGTGCGCTTGAACCCTTGTGCACACTCTGCTTCATCAAGCTAATAGAATGCATTGGCCAGCGCTGATTGGCCAATGTATTCTATTAGCCTGATGAAGTAGAGCTGAATGTGTGTGCTAAGCACACACATTCAGCTCTACTTCATCGGGCTAATAGAATGCATTGGCCAGCGCTGATTGGCCAGAGTACGGAACTCGACCAATCAGCGCTGGCTCTGCTGGAGGAGGCGGAGTCTAAGATCGCTCCACACCAGTCTCCATTCAGGTCCGACCTTAGACTCCGCCTCCTCCGGCAGAGCCAGCGCTGATTGGCCGAAGGCTGGCCAATGCATTCCTATGCGAATGCAGAGACTTAGCAGTGCTGAGTCAGTTTTGCTCAACTACACATCTGATGCACACTCGGCACTGCTACATCAGATGTAGCAATCTGATGTAGCAGAGCCGAGGGTGCACTAGAACCCCTGTGCAAACTCAGTTCACGCTAATAGAATGCATTGGCCAGCGCTGATTGGCCAATGCATTCTATTAGCCCGATGAAGTAGAGCTGAATGTGTGTGCTAAGCACACACATTCAGCACTGCTTCATCACGCCAATACAATGCATTAGCCAGTGCTGATTGGCCAGAGTACGGAATTCGGCCAATCAGCGCTGGCTCTGCTGGAGGAGGCGGAGTCTAAGGTCGGACCTGAATGGAGACTGGTGTGGAGCGATCTTAGACTCCGCCTCCTCCAGCAGAGCCAGCGCTGATTGGTCGAGTTCCGTACTCTGGCCAATCAGCGCTGGCCAATGCATTCTATTAGCCCGATGAAGTAGAGCTGAATGTGTGTGCTTAGCACACACATTCAGCTCTACTTCATCAGGCTAATAGAATACATTGGCCAATCAGCGCTGGCCAATGCATTCTATTAGCTTGATGAAGCAGAGTGTGCACAAGGGTTCAAGCGCACCCTCGGCTCTGATGTAGCAGAGCCGAGGCTGCACAAGGGTTCAAGTGCACCCTCGGCTCTCCTACATCAGAGCCGAGGGTGCGCTTGAACCCTTGTGCAGCCTCGGCTCTGCTACATCAGAGCCGAGGGTGCGCTTGAACCCTTGTGCACACTCTGCTTCATCAAGCTAATAGAATGCATTGGCCAGCACTGATTGGCCAGAGTACGGAATTCGGCCAATCAGCGCTGGCCAATGCATTCTATTAGCCCGATGAAGTAGAGCTGAATGTGTGTGCTAAGCACACACATTCAGCACTGCTTCATCACGCCAATACAATGCATTAGCCAGTGCTGATTGGCCAGAGTACGGAATTCGGCCAATCAGCGCTGGCTCTGCTGGAGGAGGCGGAGTCTAAGATCGCTCCACACCAGTCTCCATTCAGGTCCGACCTTAGACTCCGCCTCCTCCAGCAGAGCCAGCGCTGATTGGCCGAATTCCGTACTCTGGCCAATCAGCACTGGCTAATGCATTGTATTGGCGTGATGAAGCAGTGCTGAATGTGTGTGCTTAGCACACACATTCAGCTCTACTTCATCGGGCTAATAGAATGCATTGGCCAGCGCTGATTGGCCGAATTCCGTACTCTGGCCAATCAGCACTGGCTAATGCATTGTATTGGCTTGATGAAGCAGTGCTGAATGTGTGTGCTTAGCACACACATTCAGCTCTACTTCATCGGGCTAATAGAATGCATTGGCCAATCAGCGCTGGCCAATGCATTCTATTAGCGTGAACTGAGTTTGCACAGGGGTTCTAGTGCACCCTCGGCTCTGCTACATCAGATTGCTACATCTGATGTAGCAGTGCCGAGTGTGCATCAGATGTGTAGTTGAGCAAAACTGACTCAGCACTGCTAAGTCTGCATTCGCATAGGAATGCATTGGCCAGCCTTCGGCCAATCAGCGCTGGCTCTGCCGGAGGAGGCGGAGTCTAAGGTCGGACCTGAATGGAGACTGGTGTGGAGCGATCTTAGACTCCGCCTCCTCCAGCAGAGCCAGCGCTGATTGGCCGAATTCCGAACTCTGGCCAATCAGCACTGGCTAATGCATTGTATTGGCTTGATGAAGCAGTGCTGAATGTGTGTGCTTTAGCACACACATTCAGCTCTACTTCATCGGGCTAATAGAATGCATTGGCCAGCGCTGATTGGCCGAATTCCGTACTCTGGCCAATCAGCACTGGCTAATGCATTGTATTGGCTTGATGAAGCAGTGCTGAATGTGTGTGCTTAGCACACACATTCAGCTCTACTTCATCGGGCTAATAGAATGCATTGGCCAATCAGCGCTGGCCAATGCATTCTATTAGCGTGAACTGAGTTTGCACAGGGGTTCTAGTGCACCCTCGGCTCTGCTACATCAGATTGCTACATCTGATGTAGCAGTGCCGAGTGTGCATCAGATGTGTAGTTGAGCAAAACTGACTCAGCACTGCTAAGTCTGCATTCGCATAGGAATGCATTGGCCAGCCTTCGGCCAATCAGCGCTGGCTCTGCCGGAGGAGGCGGAGTCTAAGGTCGGACCTGAATGGAGACTGGTGTGGAGCTATCTTAGACTCCGCCTCCTCCAGCAGAGCCAGCGCTGATTGGTCGAGTTCCGTACTCTGGCCAATCAGCACTGGCCAATGCATTTCTATGGGGAAAAGTTAGCTTGCGAAAATCGCAAACTGACAGGGATTTCCATGAAATAAAGTGACTTTTATGCCCCCAGACATGCTTCCCCTGCTGTCCCAGTGTCATTCCAGGGTGTTGGTATCATTTCCTGGGGTGTCATAGTGGACTTGGTGACCCTCCAGACACGAATTTGGGTTTCCCCCTTAACGAGTTTATGTTCCCCATAGACTATAATGGGGTTCGAAACCCATTCGAACACTCGAACAGTGAGCGGCTGTTCGAATCGAATTTCGAACCTCGAACATTTTAGTGTTCGCTCATCTCTAATAAAGATCTCTCCTGCTAAGAGAGGCTTTTTTTTTTTTTTTTTTTTTTTTTCTTTTGTGTTCTACTTTCTTAGAAGTCGGTACAGGACAGATCTAGATGCAGTCTTCTTTATTTTTCAGCAATCACCTAGCAATATATATGTGGAAAACAAAGAGAACACAGATGAATACAGTCCTTTTATAGATTTTAATAGTTCTTGCCACATTATTTTTCTCTCTCAGTATTTCTTGGTCCGTGAAAAGAAATGGACTTGTGAATTACTCTGTTCACTATAATGGGCCTCGCTGCCTAACTAAATTTCTACCTTTTAAAAGGGATTGTCTAAGAAGGCAATCCTTGCCCATTTCCTCATCTACAGATGGTTTTCTGATATAGTGCTCTAAGGCTAGGGCTACACCTAGACTTTTTGCACAAGATTTTTTATTTTTTTTGCAGAGGTAATCAAAATCTTAAAGAGGTTGTCCAGGCTAAAATTGTATTGTTTAGTTAGGCTGGAGGAGGTAAAAAAAAAAACCCTGCAAAACAGTCAAGCTTCAGACTTACAATAAATGAGAGTCAAAAATGTCATAGTAAATGGAAAAAACAGTTTAGCCAAACAAACGTTTTGCATAGTAATATTTGGGCACTGTGCTGCTCTAATCACTGCTGTTTTAAGCTTGTCATACCAACACATGAAGCTTCTGTAGCTGTCCGAGCTCTTCTGTGCTGAACCTATCAGCAGCTGAGGAGGAATATTTAAGGCCAATTCTCTAGGCCCCATGTGCCTGCTATTAGTCAATCATTACCAAGTTTGGCTTCAGAACTCTGTTCATATCTGTTCGTGCTGTTACACTGACCTCGACTTGTTTACTGAATATTCTCTTGTTTTCTGATTCTGACATTAATGCTGACATCTTGGATTGACCTTGGCCTGGATACGTTTATACTTTTGATTCAGTTCTTCTGTTTTGATCTGCCTAGTCGGTAGTACTGTGGGACTTAGTCGTTGGTTCGTATTCAGATTCATCTATTTTTTTTCACTTGGCTATTAGTTCAATCCAAATCCAGCATAAGTCCAGCAAACTTTGCGTTGAGCTCTGGGGAAGAATGTTTGGATTTCTTTAGATCTATCTCCCAGTGCAGTGTAAGATTTAGGTTGCTTGTTCTACTGCTCTCTGGTATCCGCCACTTCCTACATTTATTTGGAATTGCTCCAGTTGTAAAAAAAAATAAATAAATAAAAAATAAAAAATACTCCAAGCCAATGCTGGTACTCAGCATGTGACCTCTGAGATCAGTGATTGGCTGCAGCAGTGACCTGTCTTTTTGAAAAACAACAGAAAAAAAAATAAAAAAATAAAACTGGACGACATTAGAGATGAGCGAACACTAAAATGTTCGAGGTTCGAAATTCGATTCGAACAGCCGCTCAATGTTCGTGTGTTCGAACGGGTTTCGAACCCCATTATAGTCTATGGGGAACAGATACTCGTTAAGGGGGAAACCCAAATCCGTGTCTGGAGGGTCACCAAGTCCACTATGACAACCCAGGAAATGATGCCAACACCTCTGGAATGACACTGGGACAGCAGGGGAAGCATGTCTGGGGGCATCTAACACACCAAAGACCCTCTATTACCCCAACATCACAGCCTAACAACTACACACTTTACACACTCAATACCACCTCTCTGACAGTAGGAAAACACCTTGAAACATGTGTATTTGGCACTTGCAGTGAGGAGAGCTTGTCACCAGCAGTGAATTTGGCCCTTGTAGTAAGTTGAGGTTGGCACCAACATTTGTTTTGAAAATCAGGGTGGATTGAGCCTCTAACCAGCAGAGTTTGGGCAAATTCATGGTGGAGGGAGCCTCTAAAAACCCCAGTTTGGACCAATTCATGGTGGAGGGAGCCTCTAAAAACCCCAGTTTGGACCAATTCATGGTGGAGGGAGCCTCTAAACAGCCCAGTTTGGACCAATTCATGGTGGAGGGAGCCTCTAAAAACCCCAGTTTGGACCAATTCATGGTGGAGGGAGCCTCTAAACAGCCCAGTTTGGACCAATTCATGGTGGAGGGAGCCTCTAAAAACCCCAGTTTGGACCAATTCATGGTGGAGGGAGCCTCTAAAAACCCCAGTTTGGACCAATTCATGATGGAGGGAGCCTCTAAACAGCCCAGTTTGGGCAAATTCATGGTGGAGGGAGCCTCTAAAAACCCCCAGTTTGGACCAATTCATGGTGGAGGGAGCCTCTAAAAACCCCAGTTTGGACCAATTCATGGTGGAGGGAGCCTCTAAACAGCTCAGTTTGGGCAAATTCATGGTGGAGGGAGCCTCTAAAAACCCCAGTTTGGACCAATTCATGGTGGAGGGAGCCTCTAAAAACCCCAGTTTGGACCAATTCATGGTGGAGGGAGCCTCTAAAAACCCCAGTTTGGACCAATTCATGATGGAGGGAGCCTCTAAACAGCCCAGTTTGGGCAAATTCATGGTGGAGGGAGCCTCTAAACAGCCCAGTTTGGACCAATTCATGGTGGAGGGAGCCTCTAAAAACCCCAGTTTGGACCAATTCATGGTGGAGGGAGCCTCTAAAAACCCCAGTTTGGACCAATTCATGGTGGAGGGAGCCTCTAAAAACCCCAGTTTGGACCAATTCATGGTGGAGGGAGCCTCTAAACAGCCCAGTTTGGGCAAATTCATGGTGGAGGGAGCCTCTAAACAGCCCAGTTTGGGCAAATTCATGGTGGAGGGAGCCTCTAAAAACCCCAGTTTGGACCAATTCATGGTGGAGGGAGCCTCTAAAAACCCCAGTTTGGACCAATTCATGGTGGAGGGAGCCTCTAAAAACCCCAGTTTGGACCAATTCATGATGGAGGGAGCCTCTAAACAGCCCAGTTTGGACCAATTCATGGTGGAGAGAGCCTCTAAAAACCCCAGTTTGGACCAATTCATGGTGGAGGGAGCCTCTAAACAGGCCAGTTTGGGCAAATTCATGGTGGAGGGAGCCTCTAAACAGCCCAGTTTGGGCAAATTCATGGTGGAGGGAGCCTCTAACCAGCCCAGTTTGGACCAATTCATGGTGGAGGGAGCCTCTAAAAACCCCAGTTTGGACCAATTCATGGTGGAGGGAGCCTCTAAACAGCCCAGTTTGGACCAATTCATGGTGGAGGGAGCCTCTAAAAACCCCAGTTTGGACCAATTCATGGTGGAGGGAGCCTCTAAACAGCCCAGTTTGGACCAATTCATGGTGGAGGGAGACTCTAAAAACCCCAGTTTGGACCAATTCATGGTGGAGGGAGCCTCTAAAAACCCCAGTTTGGACCAATTCATGATGGAGGGAGCCTCTAAACAGCCCAGTTTGGACCAATTCATGGTGGAGAGAGCCTCTAAAAACCCCAGTTTGGACCAATTCATGGTGGAGGGAGCCTCTAAACAGGCCAGTTTGGGCAAATTCATGGTGGAGGGAGCCTCTAAACAGGCCAGTTTGGGCAAATTCATGGTGGAGGGAGCCTCTAAACAGCCCAGTTTGGGCAAATTCATGGTGGAGGGAGCCTCTAACCAGCCCAGTTTGGACCAATTCATGGTGGAGGGAGCCTCTAAAAACCCCAGTTTGGACCAATTCATGGTGGAGGGAGCCTCTAAACAGCCCAGTTTGGACCAATTCATGGTGGAGGGAGCCTCTAAAAACCCCAGTTTGGACCAATTCATGGTGGAGGGAGCCTCTAAAAACCCCAGTTTGGACCAATTCATGGTGGAGGGAGCCTCTAAAAACCCCAGTTTGGACCAATTCATGATGGAGGGAGCCTCTAAACAGCCCAGTTTGGGCAAATTCATGGTGTAGGGAGCCTCTAAAAACCCCAGTTTGGACCAATTCATGGTGGAGGGAGCCTCTAAACAGCCCAGTTTGGACCAATTCATGGTGGAGGGAGCCTCTAAACAGCCCAGTTTGGACCAATTCATGGTGGAGGGAGCCTCTAAAAACCCCAGTTTGGACCAATTCATGGTGGAGGGAGCCTCTAAAAACCCCAGTTTGGACCAATTCATGATGGAGGGAGCCTCTAAACAGCCCAGTTTGGGCAAATTCATGGTGGAGGGAGCCTCTAAAAACCCCCAGTTTGGACCAATTCATGGTGGAGGGAGCCTCTAAAAACCCCAGTTTGGACCAATTCATGGTGGAGGGAGCCTCTAAACAGCTCAGTTTGGGCAAATTCATGGTGGAGGGAGCCTCTAAAAACCCCAGTTTGGACCAATTCATGGTGGAGGGAGCCTCTAAACAGCCCAGTTTGGACCAATTCATGGTGGAGGGAGCCTCTAAAAACCCCAGTTTGGACCAATTCATGGTGGAGGGAGCCTCTAAAAACCCCAGTTTGGACCAATTCATGATGGAGGGAGCCTCTAAACAGCTCAGTTTGGGCAAATTCATGGTGGAGGGAGCCTCTAAAAACCCCCAGTTTGGACCAATTCATGGTGGAGGGAGCCTCTAAAAACCCCAGTTTGGACCAATTCATGGTGGAGGGAGCCTCTAAACAGCTCAGTTTGGGCAAATTCATGGTGGAGGGAGCCTCTAAAAACCCCAGTTTGGACCAATTCATGGTGGAGGGAGCCTCTAAAAACCCCAGTTTGGACCAATTCATGGTGGAGGGAGCCTCTAAAAACCCCAGTTTGGACCAATTCATGATGGAGGGAGCCTCTAAACAGCCCAGTTTGGGAAAATTCATGGTGGAGGGAGCCTCTAAAAACCCCAGTTTTGACCAATTCATGGTGGAGGGAGCCTCTAAAAACCCCAGTTTGGACCAATTCATGGTGGAGGGAGCCTCTAAAAACCCCAGTTTGGACCAATTCATGATGGAGGGAGCCTCTAAACATCCCAGTTTGGACCAATTCATGGTGGAGAGAGCCTCTAAAAACCCCAGTTTGGACCAATTCATGGTGGAGGGAGCCTCTAAACAGGCCAGTTTGGGCAAATTCATGGTGGAGGGAGCCTCTAAACAGCCCAGTTTGGGCAAATTCATGGTGGAGGGAGCCTCTAACCAGCCCAGTTTGGACCAATTCATGGTGGAGGGAGCCTCTAAAAACCCCAGTTTGGACCAATTCATGGTGGAGGGAGCCTCTAAACAGCCCAGTTTGGACCAATTCATGGTGGAGGGAGCCTCTAAAAACCCCAGTTTGGACCAATTCATGGTGGAGGGAGCTTCTAAACAGCCCAGTTTGGACCAATTCATGGTGGAGGGAGCCTCTAAAAACCCCAGTTTGGACCAATTCATGGTGGAGGGAGCCTCTAAAAACCCCAGTTTGGACCAATTCATGATGGAGGGAGCCTCTAAACAGCCCAGTTTGGACCAATTCATGGTGGAGAGAGCCTCTAAAAACCCCAGTTTGGACCAATTCATGGTGGAGGGAGCCTCTAAAAACCCCAGTTTGGACCAATTCATGGTGGAGGGAGCCTCTAAAAACCCCAGTTTGGACCAATTCATGATGGAGGGAGCCTCTAAACAGCCCAGTTTGGACCAATTCATGGTGGAGAAAGCCTCTAAAAACCCCAGTTTGGACCAATTCATGGTGGAGGGAGCTTCTAAACAGCCCAGTTTGGACCAATTCATGGTGGAGGGAGCCTCTAAAAACCCCAGTTTGGACCAATTCATGGTGGAGGGAGCCTCTAAAAACCCCAGTTTGGACCAATTCATGATGGAGGGAGCCTCTAAACAGCCCAGTTTGGACCAATTCATGGTGGAGAGAGCCTCTAAAAACCCCAGTTTGGACCAATTCATGGTGGAGGGAGCCTCTAAACAGGCCAGTTTGGGCAAATTCATGGTGGAGGGAGCCTCTAAAAACCCCCAGTTTGGACCAATTCATGGTGGAGGGAGCCTCTAAAAACCCCAGTTTGGACCAATTCATGGTGGAGGGAGCCTCTAAACAGCCCAGTTTGGGCAAATTCATGGTGGAGGGAGCCTCTAAACAGCCCAGTTTGGGCAAATTCATGGTGGAGGGAGCCTCTAAAAACCCCAGTTTGGACCAATTCATGGTGGAGGGAGCCTCTAAAAACCCCAGTTTGGACCAATTCATGGTGGAGGGAGCCTCTAAAATCCCCAGTTTGGACCAATTCATGGTGGAGGGAGCCTCTAAAAACCCCAGTTTGGACCAATTCATGGTGGAGGGAGCCTCTAAAAACCCCAGTTTGGACCAATTCATGATGGAGGGAGCCTCTAAACAGCCCAGTTTGGACCAATTCATGGTGGAGAAAGCCTCTAAAAACCCCAGTTTGGACCAATTCATGGTGGAGGGAGCCTCTAAACAGGCCAGTTTGGGCAAATTCATGGTGGAGGGAGCCTCTAAACAGCCCAGTTTGGGCAAATTCATGGTGGAGGGAGCCTCTAACCAGCCCAGTTTGGACCAATTCATGGTGTAGGGAGCCTCTAAACAGCCCAGTTTGGACCAATTCATGGTGGAGGGAGCCTCTAAACAGCCCAGTTTGGACCAATTCATGGTGGAGGGAGACTCTAAAAACCCCAGTTTGGACCAATTCATGGTGGAGGGAGCCTCTAAAAACCCCAGTTTGGACCAATTCATGGTGGAGGGAGCCTCTAAAAACCCCAGTTTGGACCAATTCATGGTGGAGGGAGCCTCTAAAAACCCCAGTTTGGACCAATTCATGGTGGAGGGAGCCTCTAAACAGCCCAGTTTGGACCAATTCATGATGGAGGGAGCCTCTAAACAGCCCAGTTTGGACCAATTCATGGTGGAGAGAGCCTCTAAAAACCCCAGTTTGGACCAATTCATGGTGGAGGGAGCCTCTAAACAGGCCAGTTTGGGCAAATTCATGGTGGAGGGAGCCTCTAAAAACCCCCAGTTTGGACCAATTCATGGTGGAGGGAGCCTCTAAAAACCCCAGTTTGGACCAATTCATGGTGGAGGGAGCCTCTAAACAGCCCAGTTTGGGCAAATTCATGGTGGAGGGAGCCTCTAAACAGCCCAGTTTGGGCAAATTCATGGTGGAGGGAGCCTCTAAAAACCCCAGTTTGGACCAATTCATGGTGGAGGGAGCCTCTAAAAACCCCAGTTTGGACCAATTCATGGTGGAGGGATCCTCTAAAAACCCCAGTTTGGACCAATTCATGATGGAGGGAGCCTCTAAACAGCCCAGTTTGGACCAATTCATGGTGGAGAGAGCCTCTAAAAACCCCAGTTTGGACCAATTCATGGTGGAGGGAGCCTCTAAACAGGCCAGTTTGGGCAAATTCATGGTGGAGGGAGCCTCTAAACAGGCCAGTTTGGGCAAATTCATGGTGGAGGGAGCCTCTAACCAGCCCAGTTTGGACCAATTCATGGTGGAGGGAGCCTCTAAAAACCCCAGTTTGGACCAATTCATGGTGGAGGGAGCCTCTAAACAGCCCAGTTTGGACCAATTCATGGTGGAGGGAGCCTCTAAAAACCCCAGTTTGGACCAATTCATGGTGGAGGGAGCCGCTAAACAGCCCAGTTTGGACCAATTCATGGTGGAGGGAGCCTCTAACCAGCAGAGTTGGTGGAAATCAGGGTGGAGGGAGCCTCTAACCAGCAGAGTTGTGGGAATGCAGGGTGGAGGGAGCCTCTAACCAGCAGAGTTGGTGGAAATCAGGGTGGAGGGAGCCTCTAACCAGCGGAGTTGTGGGAAAGAAGGGTGGAGGGAGCCTCTAACCAGCAGAGTTGTGGGAAAGCAGGGTGGAGGGAGCCTCTAACCAGCAGAGTTGTGGGAAAGCAGGATGGAGGGAGCCTCTAACCAGCAGAGTTGTGGGAAAGCAGGGTGGAGGGAGCCTCTAACCAGCAGAGTTGGTGGAAATCAGGGTGGAGGGAGCCTCTAACCAGCAGAGTTGGGGGAAATCAGGGTGGAGGGAGCCTAGTATTAGCAGAATTGTGCAACGCTTATGGTGGATGAGTATGAGGATGCGGAGGAATTGGAGAGGTTGAGTACAGACATGGAGTTTCATGTTGGGGTGCTTTACACAGGTGGGCCCAAAAATGAAGGCTCTATCCAGTGGTGGTTCATTTTTATCAAAGTGAGCCGGTCGGCACTCTCAGCTGACAGACGGGTGCGCTTGTCAGTGATGATGCCACCGGCTGCACTGAACACCCTCTCAGATAGGACGCTGGCGGCAGGACAGGACAGCACCTCCAAGGCATATAGGGCAAGTTCAAGCCACAGGTCCAACTTCGACACCCAATACGTGTAGGGCGCAGAGGGGTCGGAGAGGACAGGGCTGTGGTCGGAAAGGTATTCCCGCAACATGCGCCTATACTTCTCACGCCTGGTGACACTAGGACCCTCCGTGGCGGCACTTTGGCGAGGGGGTGCCATCAAGGTGTCCCAGACCTTAGACAGTGTGCCCCTCGTTTGTGTGGACCGGTGAGAACTTGGTTGCCTACTGGAGGAACTGCCCTCCCTGCCGCCAATGTCACATGCTGGAAACATCTCCATCATATTCTGCACCAATTGCCTGTGGCAAGCATTGATGCGATTGGCTCTCCCCTCTACCGGAATAAAAGACGAGATGTTGTTTTTATACCGGGGGTCAAGGATAGCAAAGATCCAGTACTGGTTGTCCTCCATGATTTTGACAATACGCTTGTCGGTTGTAAAGCACCCCAACATGAACTCAGCCATGTCTGCCACAGTGTTAGTTGGCATGACTCCTCTGGCCCCACCGGAAAGTTCAATCTCCATTTCCTCCTCATCCTCCATGTCTACCCATCCGCGCTGCAACAATGGGACGATTCGAAGTTGCCCGGAAGCCTCCTGTATCACCATCACATCATCGGACAACTCTTCTTCCTCCTCCTCCTCCTCCTCCTCCATTAAACACAGTGAAGCGGACAGATGTGTGGACCTACTCTCCAGCTGTGACGGATCGGATGCTATCCCTAACTCCTCTGTGTGATCTGAGTTATCCCTGATGTCAATCAGGGATTCTCTCAGAACACACAAGAGCGGGATTGTAAGGCTCACCATCGCATCCTCAGAGCTCACCCTCCTTGTGGACTCCTCAAAGACCCGTAGGATGTCACAAAGGTCTCTCATCCATGGCCACTCATGGATGTGAAACTGAGGCAGCTGACTTTGTGGCACCCTAGGGTTTTGTAGCTGGTATTCCATCAAAGGTCTCTGCTGCTCAACCACTCTATTCAACATCTGAAACGTTGAGTTCCAGCGTGTGGGGACGTCGCACAAAAGCCGGTGTTGTGGCACATGCAGGCGTTGCTGGAGAGATTTTAAGCTAGCAGCGGCTACTGTCGACTTGCGAAAGTGGGCGCACATGCGCCGCACTTTCACCAGTAGCTCTGGAACATTGGGGTAGCTCTTTAGGAAACGTTGCACCACTAGGTTGAAGACGTGGGCCAGGCATGGAACATGTTGGAGTCCGGCAAGCTCCAGAGCTGCTACCAGGTTCCGGCCGTTATCACAAACGACCATGCCTGGGCCCAGGTGCAGCGGCTCAAACCATATTGCCGTCTCATCGAGGAGGGCATCCCTCACCTCGGAGGCAGTGTGCTGTCTGTCCCCCAAGCTGATCAGCTTCAGCACAGCCTGCTGACGTCTACCAACGCCAGTGCTGCAACGTTTCCAACTCGTAGCTGGGGTCAATCTAACAGCGGAGGAGGAGGCGGTGGCGGAGGAGGAGGCGGTGGCGGAGGAGGAGGCGGTAGAGGAGGAGGAGGAGGGGGGTGTTCTTCTCGTGTCCCTGCCAGGAATGTTAGGCGGGGAGACGAGGTACACCGGGCCAGTTTGGGAAGCAGTCCCAGCCTCAACTACATTCACCCAGTGTGCCGTCAGTGAAATGTAGCGTCCCTGTCCGCATGCACTTGTCCACGCGTCGGTGGTCAAGTGGACCTTTGTGCAAAGCGCGGAACTAAGGGCCCGCCTGATGTTGAGTGACACGTGCTGGTGCAAGGCGGGGACGGCACACCGGGAGAAGTAGTGACGGCTAGGGACGGCATAGCGAGGTGCCGCAGTTGCCATCAGGTCCAGGAAGGCGGGAGTTTCAACAAGCCGGAACGCCAACATCTCCTGGGCCAGCAGTTTAGCGATGTTGGCGTTCAAGGCTTGTGTGTGTGGGTGGTTAGCAGTGTATTTCTGCCGCCGCTCCAATGTCTGAGAGATGGTGGGTTGTTGTAAAGAAGCGCCTGATGGTGCCTTTGATGGTGCAGGAGAAGGAGATAAGACAGGAACAGGGGAGGATGAGGGAGAAGTCAACAAAGTGGCGGAGGCAGATGAAGTGGTGTCCTGGCTCGTCCTCTGGAGTGCATCGCCAGCACAGTCAGCAGTGGCAGTGGCAGAGGCAGAGGCAGTGGCAGAGGCAGTGGCAGTGGCGTGAACGGCAGGCGGCCTTTGTCCTGCCGTTGCTGCCTGCCACTGATTCCAGTGCTTGGATTCCAAATGACGGCGCATTGAAGTGGTGGACAGGTTGCTCTTCTCAGAGCCCCTAATCAATTTCGAGAGGCAAATTGTGCAGACAACACTATATCTGTCCTCGGCGCATTCCTTGAAAAAACTCCACACCTTCGAGAAACGTGCCCTCGAGGTGGGAGTTTTTCGGGGCTGGGTACGAACTGGAACATCTTGGGAGATTCCGGGTGTGGCCTGGCTTCGCCTAAGCTGCTGACCTCTGCCTCTGCCTCTAGCTACCCTTTTTGGTGCTGCACTTGCCTCAACATCCACACTACTTTCCCTGCTTGACATCCCCCCTGTCCAGGTCGGGTCAGTGTCCTCATCATCCACCACTTCCTCTTCCAACTCCTGTCTCATCTCCTCCTCCCGCACAATGCGCCGGTCAACTGGATGCCCTGACGGCAACTGCGTCACATCATCGTCGATGAGGGTGGGTTGCTGGTCATCCACCACCAAATCGAACGGAGATGGAGGAGACTCTAGTGTTTGAGCATCTGGACACAGATGCTCCTCTGTTAGGTTCGTGGAATCGTGACGTGGAGAGGCAGGTTGAGGGACAATGAAAGGAGCGGAGAACAGCTCTGGGGAGCAGGGACAGTTGGGGTTATTGTTCTGTGAAGCTTGGGAATTTTGGGAGGAAGGAGGACAAGACTATTGGGTAATAGGAGGAGAGGAGGCAGAGTCTGACTGGCTGCTGGACAATGTGCTGTAAGCGTTCTCTGACAGCCATTGCAAGACCTGTTCCTGGTTCTCGGGCCTACTAAGGTTTGTACCCTGCAGTTTAGTTAATGTGGCAAGCAACCCTGGCACTGTGGAGTAGCGCAATGCTTGCTGCCCCACAGGAGTAGGCACGGGACGCCCTGTGGCTTCACTGCTACCTTGCTCCCCAGAACCATTCCCCCGACCTCGCCCACGGCCTCGTCCACGTCCCTTTCCGGGAGCCTTGCGCATTTTGAATTCCCAGTTAGAAATTGGCACTATATACCAGTAGCAAAAATTGTGGGTGCACGTAACCCCAATATATTCTTTGAATTCCCAGTCAGACAATGGCACTATATACCAGTAGCAAGAAATGAGGGTATTTATAACCCCAATATATTCTTTGAATTCCCAGTCAGAAACTGGCACTATATGGCAGTAGCAAGAAATGAGGGTATTTATAACCCCAATATATTCTTTGAATTCCAAGTCAGACAATGGCACTGTATACCAGTAGTAAAAATTGTGGGTGCACGTAACCCCAATATATTCTTTGAATTACCAGTCAGAAACTGGCACTATATGGCAGTAGCAAGAAATGAGGGTATTTGTAACCCCAATATATTCTTTGAATTCCCAGTCAGAAACTGGCACTGTATACCAGTAGTAAAAATTGTGGGTGCACGTAACCCCAATATATTCTTTGAATTCCCAGTCAGACAATGGCACTATATACCAGTAGCAAGAAATGAGGGTATTTATAACCCCAATATATTCTTTGAATTCCCAGTCAGACAATGGCACTGTATACCAGTAGTAAAAATTGTGGGTGCACGTAACCCCAATATATTCTTTGAATTCCCAGTCAGAAACTGGCACTATATGGCAGTAGCAAGAAATGAGGGTATTTATAACCCCAATATATTCTTTGAATTCCCAGTCAGACAATGGCACTGTATACCAGTAGTAAAAATTGTGGGTGCACGTAACCCCAATATATTCTTTGAATTACCAGTCAGAAACTGGCACTATATGGCAGTAGCAAGAAATGAGGGTATTTATAACCCCAATATATTCTTTGAATTCCCAGTCAGACAATGGCACTGTATACCAGTAGTAAAAATTGTGGGTGCACGTAACCCCAATATATTCTTTGAATTACCAGTCAGAAACTGGCACTATATGGCAGTAGCAAGAAATGAGGGTATTTGTAACCCCAATATATTCTTTGAATTCCCAGTCAGAAACTGGCACTGTATACCAGTAGTAAAAATTGTGGGTGCATGTAAATCCAATATATTCTTTGAATTCCCAGTCAGACAATGGCACTATATACCAGTAGCAAGAAATGAGGGTATTTATAACCCCAATATATTCTTTGAATTCCCAGTCAGACAATGGCACTGTATACCAGTAGTAAAAATTTTGGGTGCACGTAACCCCAATATATTCTTTGAATTCCCAGTCAGAAACTGGCACTATATGGCAGTAGCAAGAAATGAGGGTATTTATAACCCCAATATATTCTTTGAATTCCCAGTCAGACAATGGCACTGTATACCAGTAGTAAAAATTGTGGGTGCACGTAACCCCAATATATTCTTTGAATTACCAGTCAGAAACTGGCACTATATGGCAGTAGCAAGAAATGAGGGTATTTGTAACCCCAATATATTCTTTGAATTCCCAGTCAGAAACTGGCACTGTATACCAGTTGTAAAAATTGTGGGTGCACGTAACCCCAATATATTCTTTGAATTCCCAGTCAGACAATGGCACTATATACCAGTAGCAAGAAATGAGGGTATTTATAACCCCAATATATTCTTTGAATTACCAGTCAGAAACTGGCACTATATGGCAGTAGCAAGAAATGAGGGTATTTATAACCCCAATATATTCTTTGAATTCCCAGTCAGAAACTGGCACTGTATACCAGTAGTAAAAATTGTGGGTGCACGTAACCCCAATATATTCTTTGAATTCCCAGTCAGACAATGGCACTATATGGCAGTAGCAAAAATAGTGGGTGTATATAGCCCCAATTCTATTGCTAGGGGACTTGCAGGGTATTTCTGGGGTGAAGGTGGGGGGGCACACCGTTGGAACGGGTATCGGGGGTATATATCGGGTATACGGGAATACACTGACAGTGTATTCCATTCAGGATCCTGGGAAAGCTGGGTTGCGGCGATTGAGCCCGTCAGTGCCACGTTACACTGACAAGCTTCTCCCTGGAATTTAGCTCTTACAAGAGCTGTTGTGGTTGTCTTCTCCTTCCTATCCTAGCCTGTCCCTGCCTACCCAGAATCTAAGCCCTAGCTAGCTGGACGGAAACCTCCGTCCTCGGTGAATTGCAAGCTCAGAATGACGCGAACCTGGGCGGCGCTGTTCTTTTAAATTAGAGGTCACATGTTTTCGGCAGCCAATGGGTTTTGCCTACTTTTCTCAACGTCACCGGTGTCGTAGTTCCTGTCCCACCTACCCTGCGCTGTTATTGGAGCAAAAAAGGCGCCAGGGAAGGTGGGAGGGGAATCGAGTAATGGCGCACTTTACCACGCGGTGTTCGATTCGATTCGAACATGCCGAACAGCCTAATATCCGATCGAACATGAGTTCGATAGAACACTGTTCGCTCATCTCTAGACGACATACAAAGATAAATTCCCCTTAATGTTGTTCTTTCTCAAAAACCATGGGGAGAATTGTATCAAGCACATAGGATTTCACTTTCATATTAGAATGCTTATTAAACTATAACAGCATTTATTTACAGGGGGTTTGTGTTACAAATTGCTTACTCTTGCTTTCAAATTGTTATAGTTAGGCACTAGATGGCAACAAAGTATACACATTTTGATCATATATTACTGTCAACTGAATACATGTGAACACCTTAAGTTATGTTCTCTGGAGTGAGGAATAGATGTCTGTACACACAATGTTTTGGGGGGTTTTTTTAAATGCATTTTTTTTCTTTTTTTTTTTTAAAGGACCTTTGTACAATGACTTTAAATGCATTTTGCATGAGACTGTTTTTATTCATATGCTAATTAGCATCCAGTGAGAATTCCTCTTTCTGCTATGTATACAGCCCAGGCTGCTGATGACTCATCTCCCTAGTCTCACACACGCAGCAGAGAGTGCTTGCTGAGACTTCCGGTGCTCACTGGAAACTAATTAGCATATGAGTAAAAACGGTCTCATTCAAAAACTACTGAGGCAATTTACATACAAAAGGTGGAATAGCCTTTGCAAGTAGGCTACGCAAGTATATGTTTAGATAAAAATGACTTTTCCTAGTGATAGAGCCCCTTTAATATGCCATCCTTCCCTCTGTCCTCTACAATTATGTGGACATCTTACATATGGCTCATATTTTCAGATTTTTTTAAATGGCTTTTATGTATTAACACATTTTGGGATTTGTTTCTATGCCAATAGTGATTTGTTTTTCTGTAGCTCACTTTGCTAACTTGATTTTATTTTTACATTTGCTATTGGCCTCTTTGCAAGGCTAAGGCCCCAAGTAAATATTTGTTGCAGATATTTTTCTGCAATGTGTGGATGAGATAAGCCAGAATCTCATCCACTTTGGAGGTACAATCCCGTGGTTTTTGCTTTGCCACCTGTTGCGGCACAGTCGCTACGTTTATGGTATTTGGGGCCCAGGCCTAAGCCTGCAATGCATTGTATGAACCCCTGATTCTCAATGTCTTAAATGTTTTTTGTTTTACTCTAATTATTTTCAGTACTTCCTTATCCATGTATAAGTATGTAGTGCTATATTTCTGGACATTTTGTTACCAGAGTGTATACATTTACTACATGATTCCTGTGAAATATTCTTAAAAACAAACCCATTTATCTTCAGTATCCTTATAGGTCAGAACTTGATCCCAGTCTACTAGATTAAGCTATTACTTTGGTCGACTGAAATATGCTTTTCTATAGTTTCTTTTTTGCAGTGTTTTATTGAACATTGCCCACGTGCTTCTGGGCCTTTGAATCTGGCAATACCAGATCTAGTTGACAATCTCCTCTGATTGGTCCATCAACCAAGTGAGAGAAATAGTTGTTCTGAATTGTGGATAAAACATACTGCTTTTGCAACACGCAAACTCCCAATTTCTCAGTAAATATAAGGATATTGCTTCAAGTGGTCTTATTATTTGCTTCCTTCTCTATCGGTTGCAGTGTCACATCCTCATCATTCTCGCCTATGCTTGGTGAGTTAAATTAAATTCCCATTATTAAACATTAAATGTTCGAATAATGAAAAATTATACAATTTTCCAATATACTTTCTGAGTCAATGCCTCACAGTTTTCTAGATCTCTGTCTTGCTGTTTACTTTCAGTGGCTAAAAATCAGTCCATAATGTAATATACAGTCCAGGGGCGTAACTACCATAGAGGCAGCAGAGGCGGCTGCTACAGGGCCTGGGCCATTAGGGGGCCCGGTGTCAGGGGCCACTATTGGGGATAATACTGTGCGCAGGGGCCACTACTGGGGATAATACTGTGCGCAGGGGCCACTATTGGGGATAATACTGTGTGCAGGGGCCACTATTGGGGATAATACTGTGTGCAGGGTCCACTATTGGGGATAATACTGTGTGCAGGGGCCACTATTGGGGATAATACTGTGTGCAGGGGCCACTATGGTGAATAATACTGTGTGCAGGGGCCACTATGGGGGATAATACTGTGTGCAGGGCCACTGATGGACATAATACTGTGTGCAGGGCTTACTAAGGGACATAAAAGAGTGCAGAGGAGGGGGGGGGGCATGCCAAAAGTTTGCCACAGGGCCCCGCCATTCCTAGTTACGCCACTGATACAGTCCATGGTCATGTGATGGACAGTCAGCTGTTACAAGACAGATGGCGGATTACTATGCTGTGACTGTAGTGAGCTCTGTACCTGTGTGTCCACCATTTTTAAGGACCTTCCACTTCCCTCTTACCCTGTCATTACAGGCGATGTGAAAAATGACGGCTGGGTCTTCCTCAGCAACACCCAGCAATCTGATTTGCAACATGGAAGATGACTCACTGTTCAGTATTCACAAGCTCTGTGGTAGATTAAACTGTCTGCAAACCTAGTAATGGGTTTTCCCCTTTACCTTTGCTGTATTCCTATCCCCAATCTTCCGTCCTATTGCTAGCAGTAACACCCTATTATAGTGATGCTGATCCTAGACTTGCATCCCTAATATTTGCCAAACAGGCATATTTACTAGGGTGTGTCAGCTCTGAACTATGATCCCCAGTGCTATTCCTTCTTCCCATGATATGCAGTAGGTAGTGGACACATGTACAGTTCTTGCAATGGGATTTGCAATGTATCAAATAACTTGTTTATTGTCCTATGCAGAGACAAGCAGAGTCAACAGATCAAGACTGTGTTGCAAATCTGTCATTTTCTTGTTTTATTGGTTTGGTATCATGCTTAATCTTGATAACAGACTTCGGCATCCTGGAAGGAATTTCATTAACAGGCTGTATTGCATTTCATCCTGAGCAGTAATAGACAAATAAATAACAGGAGATTTCCTCTCTGATTTCTGGCTTCAGATTTACAGGAAAACAAAGGCGGACTGCAGGTGTATTGGTTCAATAATGAGTAACAGATACAACATCAAATTATAATATTAGTATATTTGGAGTTACCCAAAGCAAAGCTCATTTAAAGAGGACCTTCCATGGGTTTGGGCACAGGCAGTTCTATATACTGCTGGAAATCCGACAGTGCACTGAATCCAGCGCACTGTCGGCTTTCCCAATCTGCGCCCCAGGTAAAGAGCTATCGGTCCCAGTACCGTAGCGCTTTACAGTCAGAAGGGTGTTCCTGACAGGACTTCTCTACAGCAGCGCCGATCGCGCTGTACAGTTTGAGCGTGGAGGAACACCCCCTCCACTCCTGATAATACTCATCTATGGAAGAGCACTGTGAACAGAGGGAGGGGGTGTTCCTCCCCGCTCACACTGTACAGCATGATAGACGCTGCTGTGGAGAAGGACGTTCCTGTCAGGAACACCCTTCTGACTGTAAAGAGCTACGGTACCGGCACCGATAGCTCTTCACCTAGGGCACAGATCGGGGAAGGCGACAGTGCGCTGAATTCAGCGCACTGTCGGCTTTCCAGCAGTATATAGAACTGCCTGCGCCCAAACCCATGAAAGGTCGTCTTTAAGGTAAATGCACAAACTGACTATCCAATAACTATCCATCTCAAATAAAAAATATTAATGCTAGATACACATACATAAGTATTCACAATTACTTCAGGATATGAAAGATTCCATTACTCCTACACATGTAGAAGCATTGTCAGCTTTACTTACATCTTTGTTATAATAAGTACTCTCACTCCTCATAGATTTCTAATGCTATTTGTCTATATCCGTAAACTAATTAGAGGGTGTTACTATTTCCCTTTTCCGATTAGACAGTGGGTATTGGCACCAAAGGGTGTACAAGTGCTTCTCCCACCGCCCTTTCAAAAGGATCTCAGAAGTACGTTTGGGCAGTATACCAGTTGGAGAAGAGATTGTTGATGGCTTTACAATGCATACAAATATATTTTGCCTAATTGACAGACTTTGAAAAGGGGTGCATTACTGGACTGAGAGAAATAGAATGGTTGTGTCAACAGATTGCCCCCCTTCTAGGCTGTTCTGATCTACAGATTTAGCCATCACCAACTTATGTGCAGTCATGCTATATCATTTGAAGTGTTACAGAAGGAGTCATTGCACTCCAGGGATCACCAACGGTCATGACTTCACAGTGGGTAAAACCCAAGTGCTGGGACTCTTGCTATGTCAAAAGGAGACTCTGCACTAGAAAGGAGTAAATTGCACTTAGAACTTAACTGTGACTAACCCTGAGTGAAGAGACTCCTTCTGTTATAGGAATCCCTGTATTCTAGGAGTTCTCATTGACGTAACTTGTATGTGGATAAACCCCTAGTGCAGGGGGCCCTTATATATATCAGAAGGAGTCCATGCTCACAGGATTAATTGAGTTATGATTGTGATTAACCCTTTCTAGTGCAGGGATTACTTCTGCTATAGAAGATGTCTCCACACTAGTGTTTGCGCACAGTTAAGTCCTAACTGTGGGTAAACCTCTTATACTGCAATGAGCACTTCCAGGAATCTGGATACTTCAGTGCAGCAAATGTAATTATACTCTGTTCTAGCAAACTGCATCTATGCAAACAGGACTCTATATTGCTCTTTAGCAACTATGTTCTATTCACTGACAGCATACAGAGAATTTGGAAATGGATAGAAAAAGAAATCCACAGCAGGACAGAAAGTTGAATGGCAGAAAATCCACCCTATACTAAAGTCCAATTTGTGACTATGTAGCTGTAAAATGTGAGCACTCAATAATACAGACATAGGCTGTAAAATAGCTTCTTCATTATGCCCGGTATTGGTAACAAGTACATTGTAATTATGGGAAAATATTGGATGTGGAATGACGTCTTTTTGTACTGATGGTAGTTAAGGTTAAATGTATGCCCCAGGTTAATGTAGAACACTTTATGTAAGCATGTAACGGAAGCAAATACATCTGTAGTTGGTTTCCATATCCTGCAGACGCATGGCTTTTCTTTGTGGGATTTTAAAGAGTGCATTAAGTGATTTAATATGTTTTAAGGAGTACAGAATAATAGCTCTCAGCTACTCTGCAAGTCAAGATGCAAAGTCGACATAATCATTAAGTGGACATTTAACCCTTCTCACTTCAGTTCCCTTTCATGTTTTTTTTTTTTTTTTTGTAAAATAGAAAATCATTCAAATTGTTTTCCAGTTAGCTTCTCATTTTCTTACTTTTTCCACTATCTTTTGTGAACCTCTAAAGAGGGATGCCCTTATAACCTTGCAAGAAGGCAGACAAGAAATATTCAGAAGAATTGTGGCTAAGCTGTGTAGTCTTCATGTGGGGGTTGTCAATAATGACAAAAAAAATCAATATTACCGAAATTGGAATCTTTACTTGTGGCACTCAGATATTAAAGAAACCAATATAATGTACAAAGAGTCACTTGAGTAAGCAGCAAGATAGCATCACCCAAAATGCATATAAACAGTTCTTCATGGTCTCACACAATGTCTAGAAGATGATCCTCTCCTTCTTTCTCTGTATTGTGTTTAGTTTTCAGCCTAATGAAACAGGGAAAAGGAATTGGGGTAACAGTTTAGGCCCATGGGTTTCACCTGAGATGCCCAATAACAATGTCCTCTCTACCACAAAGACAAAACTAAGGGAGCCTTCACATGGAGTTACGCTCCGGTCATTCTAAACGTAAAACTCGTTCAGAATGAGTGCGTAAAAACTAGATCCCGTTGATTTCTATGGGTGCCGACATACGCACCCTACCTATTGAAATCAATGGGAGGCTTCTTTTGCTATTGCCAGGGCCGTCAATAGGCCAGTACTACTGGTACTGGCGTCAGGAGCCCGGCAAAATTGAAAAATGGAGGGGGCCCGGTTTTGGCCCGCCACCGTGTGCCGGCCCCCAAAACAAACACTTACACTTACCTCTTCCATCGCTCCCCCGACGCTCCTCTCTCTGCTCACTCCACTGACATAATTGTAGGCGCGATGTGATGACGTCATCGCGCCTACACACACCGAAGCCGGGCAGCAGCGTTTAAAGCAGGAGCTGAGCTGTCACAGCTCCTGCTTTAATCGCATATGTATTCAGCGATGAGCTGAAATCGGGACCGGCAAGTGCTGGGGCGGGCAAGTGCCGGGGGGCCCCCAGAGGCTCTGTGGACCCCGGCACTTGCCCGACTATGCCCTGCGCTGACGCCGGCCCTGAATGACTTCTGCGGGGCAGAGCTGAGTTGAAATCGGACATACCGTATAATGACTGCTGCGGGCGCCAGGGGTCGGCACACGGTGGCAGTAGCAGTAATACTGGCCTATCGGCGGCCCTGGACACAAAGAGCATTTTGGGGGTACACACCCCTTTATCAAGTGTGGTTTTTTTTGAAAATGTGGATCTACTATATAAGATAATCCTTTAATAGTGCCACAGTGGGGAAATTTCAGTATTCTACAGCAGCATAGTAATACAGATACAGGATAATACACAGTAATATATTACGGAAATAGACACACATATGCCGAGAAGAAAAGATATACTATGAGTCCATAGCAGCTAAGGAACAGAAGAAGAAAGAAGGAAGACTTCATAATAATAATCATTTAGTTTTCTGTGCGGAGTGATCTTCACTTGGTCTGATGTAGATTATACAGCCTGATCGCGGTTGGAAGGAAGGACTTGCGATAGCGCTCCTTCTCACACTTGGATTGAAGCAGACGGTCACTTACAGTGCTGCCAAGTGCCATCAACATCTCATACATGGGGTGGGATTTGTTCTCTTGGATGGAGCTCACCACGGACAGTGTCCTTCTGTCACTACAACCTGTATTGGGTCCAGGGGGCTAGTGGTAGATATCAGTTCTGCACAGGGCTCTACAGACCATTTAGGTGAATACAATGCAGTAACATTTTGTGACTTACAGTAGACGTCTCTGACCAGTGGTGTAACTAGGAATGGCAAGGCCCGTGGCAAACTTTTGACATGCCCCCCCCCTTCCTAACCGAAACCGACGACCTTGACCGACTGACCTCTCCGCCACATTCCTGCACGCTCTATTATGCCCCATAGTGGCCCCAGTACACAGTGTTATATCCCATAGTGGCCCCTGCACACAGTATTATGCCCCATAGTGGCCCCTGCACATGTCATGTGACATCAGACATCTAGGCCCAATGCCTGTACGGAGTGTGGAGAGGTAAGTAACAGTGTTTATTTTGTTCTCTTACCTCACCCCAGCCTCTGATCATTATACTTGGGGGTCTGTAAAGACCCCCGAGTATAATAGTTCTTGTGGGACCCGCAGCGTCGCTTACCGATCCCAGCCCCTGCCAGGATCGCTAAGTAAATAGGGCCCGTTACCGGCTGGTGTAACTCCAGCCGGTAACGGCCTGTTAAGAAAAAAAAAAAACACAGGGGTAGCGGCTGTCACCGGCCCCCTAATGTCCTGGGCCCTGTGGCAGCTGCTACCTCTGCTACCCCGGTAGTTACACCACTGTACTCACACATATACATTTATATACATTCATATACCATATATGTCATATATACTTATATGAATGTATGAATACTATATATACACACATATATACATACACTCACACATACACATTATTATTGTATACTGTATATACATACCTGTATACAAATATACAGTACTCACACAATATACAAGACACATACTTTACACAAATGTACACATATATACATATTAAACATACATATTTTACCAAAAGAAGACTGCTCCTGTCTTCCCCACACATTCCGATGTGAGAGACGACTCACTGTGAGGGGGAGGGGGAGGGAGGAAGTCCGGGCAGCAGGGACGAGATTTCATAGGAAAGCAGCCATAGCTCTGCAGATAAGTGAATGAATTACAAGCAGCCATTAGCTGATGCTGAAGCTGCACATGGTGTCCTCCAGTATGTACTTTCCCTATATATTGGGAGCACACCATGTACAGCTTCAGCAACAGCTAATGGGGGCCCCTGTGTGTTGAAGCAAATGCATTGGTCAGGTCCCCATCGGGCGCCCGGCCAGTGCATCTGCTTTGGCAAAATGAGGACAGTCCGACTCTGCGTAGGGGTAGCAGCTGTGTCCTAATGTCCCGGGCCCTGTGGCAGCCGCTATCCCTGCTACCCCGGTAGTTACACCACTGTCTCTGACTAATCGTTCACATTTCCCTTCTCTTCCTTTTGGTCGGCCATGACCACTTCTTCCAGCTGTGACTTGTCTCTGTAAAGTTTGCAGCACAGACATCTTTGGCTCCTCACTTTTTCAGGCACACAATATCCTCACCTACATAAAGTGTCCTTCCTGCTGCTGCCTCAATTATAAATTATATGATATGATATAACCCCCCCATAATGAATAATACTCCCAATCTTTAAATTAATAATGTCCATGTGTACCCCTTTAAATAGTGCCCCTCATTAATAATGCCCCGTTTCCTAATTAAAAGGTTTTCCTGGTCTTCTATAAACCTACACCCACCACTGATCAACTGTTTGAATGAACCATAGTATCTGTGTAAGTGCTGTGGCCCCTTGACAGAATCATTCATCTCATAGTGGCCATGTAATGTAACTACAACCTCATGCTATACAAGTCTATGTGACAAGGCTGCTTACATCACACAGTCACTATAAACAGACAGCGTGTGATATAAACAGGCACCATGGCCCTTTCATACAGATGATCAGAGGAGTGGTCCACTTAAAGATTTTGGCCTGGAATCCACGTCATAATCCTTCACAATGGTGGTCTATGTAGACCACTAGCGTTCTTTTTTCTGCTAGTGGCATGTTGCCACTAGCAGAAAAAAGAAACAAACTGCCCTTTCTTTAGGCGGATTCCACAGCTGAATCAGCCCCAGTGTCCGCCTCGCGACAGCACCCTCCGGACTAGGCCCATTCATTTGGGCCTAATCCGGAGTGGAAAGACGCGACGGGATGCTGTGCACTCCACAGTAGTGGCAAAAGATAGAGGCAGAGCCAGCACTAAGCTTTGCTCTTGACAGAAGGTCCTGAAGCTGAAATCTCCTTGTTATTGAAAACTTAATTAACTAGTTGCTGACGGCCCATTGACCACATACACCTGAGTGGCGGCTTATTACCTCCTCAAGGATGTACTGTTATGTCCTGCTGAGTTAAGACTACGTTCACAGCATCCATAGAAAATCGGAGAGAAAGTCCTATATAGAGGGCTTTTTCCCTTCACTGATTTCAGTTTTATAACGACAGACACCCAACAGAGCCCATTTTGGTTAAAGGGGTCCATTGGGCTCCAAGTGTAACTGTGTGAACCTAGCGTAAGCAGTTACATGATGTCACGCAGATGCAGAAGCAAGGAGCCGGCTATTATAAGTAGTCAGTTATTCCACAGAGAAATAGTGAACCATCGCTGCCTTCCCAATTGCTATATACACAGCATTCAATAAGCGCTATGCATAGAGTTATCGGAGCTACTATAATCGTAGTGTGATTCAGATAAGCTGTAGAGTTCATGTTAGGAGACTGTATTCCACCCATTACTGGGGCTAATGTATCAACCCCCACATAGAAGGGAAATCAGCCCCCTCCATAAAAAAAAAGTAAAGTTAAAATGTCCCCTAAAGGTTTATATGACCGCAATATGTAAAAATAAATAAATGAAAGTCAAAACAAAAAAAAGTAAAATTAAAAAAGGAGGGTTTTACTACCACAAAATGTGTCATTTAAGTGAAAATTACAAAGAGGGAAAACAAGTTAATTTTTTTTAGTAGCATTTTGCTCTTAAAAAAATAAAAAAAATAAAAAAAAATATTATAATAATAATAATGTACATTTTGCTGGATATTGAAAAAAAAAAGAAAAAAATGCTAAAATTAAAGTGACAAAAACAAATCCCTATTTGCCATTGAAAATAGCATAAAAATGATTTGAACAACTGAAATGTATGAAAAAAATGATGTTATAGCACTCAAAACAGCATATAACAAAGAAAAAAACTATGAAAAAAGATTCCCTTCCAACCCAACTTCAACCAACCCAAACACCTTCCTTCAAGGACACAGATTTTAGCCAAATGTTGTAGTAAATTGTGATACTAATGTCATTTCCCAATATCCATAGTACCTTTCCAGTTATATGCCAATTTGGGCCTGTTACTGTTAGTGAGTGCCAGGTGTAAGCATAGTGCAGATGTTTGAGAGAGCACCTTCAGCTTTTTAGGTTAGCTTGTGGTGATAGGAAAAGACAGACTGACCCATTCCATTGCACCCCATATCTCATAGAAGAAACCAGCATTTGTAGCAAAACACCTCTAGTATCATGTTAGTGAGAAAAGCAGAACCCATGGCTGAAATGTGCCCTACATTTCCTGAATTGCAGCTGAAACATAGGACCAAGTCCCTTGTTCCGTGGGATGACCAATGTTATGCCACCAAAGTCCATATTGGTAAAATGTGAATACTACTTGCTTAAAGTGAACTGTAATACAAGCAACGCCTGTGGGTCCCTACCTTCTGCAGCCATTTTTTGTTTTTCAATTTATGTTTTTTACTCCCAGTCATCTAAAAGCCATAATGTTTTTATTCTTCAATGCAGAGAGTCATATGAGAGCTTAATTTTTGTGGGACAAATTTTACTTTGTAGTGGTACTACTTAATATTCCATACAACGTACTGGGAAGCTGGTTGTTCTAGTGCTCATTGTGCAGCCAAAATGACATATTACCTGTATTGTGAGGGTTGGTACAATTGCAGAAATAAATTTATATAATATGTGCAGGACTGGTAGTGAAGGGGATGTATATTTCTTCCAGATTCCTCTATTATGTGAGGTAGTATGAAGAGGCTCACAGCTGCTAATTAATTGAATGAGGAAAGGCGGGTACTCAGGAGAGAGAAGGAGGGCAGTTCTTTTTCTCTCTCCCTCTCGCTTTGCTTGGGAGAACAGAAAGACAGAAACAGAAATGTCTTTGTGAGAGATACATGTAAGGGGATGTTCACACTATTGCAGCAACCCAGCAGAGGAGAACAGAGAATGAGACAACACACCTACTAGGCCTGCTCACACACTCCGATTCCTGCACAAGGCTGTGCAGGCAAGGGGGTCCTGCAGAACTACCTGTTGGATGTGGTAGAGTCCTTGTTTTCCCCCGGGGCACTCCTAGTTGGAGAGGGGACCTCTCAATACTGAGCCGGTGTGGATGTTGTTCCGGAGGTGACCTGATGGTGATGCAGGCAACGACTCAGGATTCCAGGGTTGCAGGGTAAACCAAATAACTTATTGAACAACGCCAACAGATGCTCCAGCAGCTTTGCAAGATGAATAGAGCACACAGTTCAATATGAAACGTCCACGAATCAAGAGTTTAGCCAAGGCAATATAGACACTGTAGTACTTGACATACTTTTCTCCTCTCCTCCTCTAGTACCACTCCCTAAAATAGTCAGGGGGTGAAGTGAGGCTAATAGTCCTGATAGGGAAACCAGGTTCTTGGAAGGCAGGCCCGTATTCAATAATCCTGTCGGGTACCTCTGTAACTCCTATTGGCACGGACACAGATGTCTCTCAGGAATCCCCAAAGTTTTCTCACTAACTGCGGGGCAGCCTCTGAACGTACCTTGGAATAAAGTGGCTTCACTCCTAGAACCTGGGCTGATGACTGAAGGGACTCAGCTGAATTCTATTACTGTTTCTCACAGCGGGATTTATGCAAGATGACTGATGCTGGAACTCTGTTTTCTTCAACTAGATACAAGATCTGATCTGGACTGGACTTCTGCAACTGAAAGCTGAACACTGGACTAATCCTGGACTATCCTTGGCTACAGCTACAAGAGAATATAAACCCTTTCCTAGAAACCCGCCCAGTGGCCTGTGATTGGTCATGAAGTAGTACAGCATTATATGAAAGTGCATAGTTACAGTAAAATGGCAGACATATTGCTTTTACCATAGACACTCATATATAAGACAAGACAAACAGGACAACCCCGGGTTACATGTAACAAACACAAAACATATAGCAGCTCACACTGGGATGTTGCACTACCACCGCTGCCGGCCCCGAGGTTTCGGTCCTAAACCCCAGAGAAACTGGGCAGGGAACGGCTTGCCGGCAGACAGCTTTAAAACCCATTAATTTGAATGGACCACGGACACAAAGTCCTGCATATACAACTCTGTGTCCATGCAAGAAAAAAAAATGGTTTCCAGGCGGAGAGGCTGCATACGGACACCAGCAGTTACCTTTAAAAACCCATTCAAATGAATGGGTTTTAAAGGTGACCACTGGCAAGCCGTCCCCTGTCCAGTTTCCCCGGGGTTTAGGACAGAAACCCCAGGGTGGACAGCGGCGGTAGTGTGAACGCCCCCTGAGCAAGAGGTTACTTGTAAGGGAGCGTTCACACTACCGTCGGTGTCCGACAGGTAGTGTCCGCTCAAAATCTGTCATGGACATTAGGAGCGGACACTAGCTGTGTCCGTGACACCTGTCATTCATTTCAATGGGCATCGGGTGCGTTCTTTTGCACTCCGTGCCCGTCCTTCCCTGTCCGCAAGTGAAGATGTCCGACTTCTCAAGCGGACAGAAAAACCCTGCATGCACTTGTTTCCAGGCAAACAAGTATGTTTGTTATCCCCTCTGTATGGACTGGTGAAGGGTCCTAGAAGAATCTGTACCTTACATGGGCCATGAGGTTCACCATGCAGCGCCTAGATTTGGCAGGAAAAAACTGAAAATCCTGCTTGGTGTTGGCCTAGCTCTGTTACCTCATACACTAGACTCCTAAGAGGAAGGCAGGGCTAAAGCCTCCGCCCACTGCATGTTAGACGCTTCTCTGTAGAAACTCGTGTTGTGTATGGAGTGATTGGGATCCTACAATCACATGCACATAGAGTGAACCATAGGTGGCAGCAGAGTAGTACATGGCAGTAAACACAATGTAAGCACACAGGAAATGCAGATTATACAATAGATAATGATATCCAGTATTGTACATTGTGAGAAGCATTCTGCCATACGACAACTACTCCTATCATGCAGGATGGAGTGTACCGGGACACTACTCTGACTACCCATTGCCCAGCGTATTGAGTTCAAGCTACTAATGTTAACATACAAAGCCATCCACAACCTGTCACCTCCATATATCTCTGAACCAGGGGCGGATCCAGGGCCGGGCAGCAGGGCCCCACGGCGCGGCGCGGACCCAGCGCCGCACCTCTAATGGGGGCGGCATCCTGTGCGATTTTTTTTTTCTTTTTTAATTTTTTTTTCTTTGAACCAGCGCAGGAGAGCTACAGAGAGATGAGCGAACACTGTTCGGATCAGCCGACGCAGACTTTGCTGGCGGCTGGTGTAGCAGAGCTCAGCGCACCCTCAGCTCTGCTACATCTCAAGTGCAGCAGAGCTCTGCGCACGGCCAGCTCTGCTACATCAAGGTGTAGCAAAGCTGTGCGCTCAACACTGCTACATCTGAGATTGGACCAGATTGGACAAGAATGGAGACTGGTGTGGACCGATCTTAGACTCTGCCTCCTCTGGCAGAACCAGCGTTCATTGGCCGAATGCTGTACTCTGTATGGCATTTGGCCAATCAATGCTGGTCAATGCATTCCTATGGGAAAAAGTCAGCTCCCGCATATCGCAAGCTGACAGGGTTCCCGACGAGATAGTGGCGTAATACAGGTACTATAACTATGTTATATGCCCCCAGGCATGCTTCCCCTGCTGTCCCAGTTGAATTCCAGGGATATTGGCATAATTTCCTGGGGTGTCATAGTGGCCTTGGTGACTCTCCTGAGTCGAAGTGTGGCTTCCCCTGAAACAAAGCATTTTTTCCCATAGACTATAATGGGGTTCAATATTCATTCGAATAGTCGAATATTGAGGGGCTATTCGAAACGAATATTGAATCTCGAATATTTCACTGTTCGCTCATTTCTAATAATAACTACACACGCAATCCTGGGCACAAACTCATAACTCATTTTTATTATATATTAACACATTTAAAAAATCTCAAAAACTGAATTTGAGTTACCATATTTTAACATTAGTAACTTTTTTTTTTTACATTTCTGTATACTGGGCTGCATAAGATGTCTCTTTTGCACAGCAAAATGTAGAGTATTTTTGGATGTGGGTATACCTAATGTAGCTTTGTTTACTTATTTTTATTTGGCATCTAGAGAAGGTGTGTGTGGGGGGGGGGGAATTTAAACTTTTTATAAAAAAAAAAAAATCTTTTAATTTTTTTATTTATTTTGTTTCAAGACCCCATAAGAGTCTTGAACCCCAGGGGTTGGATCACTAATACAATATACTGCATTAGTAATACATTATATTGGAAAATCCAGTGAGTTCTATTACAGGCTGCATATGGCAGCCTATAGTTGAACTATACTGAAGACTGTATGCTGACAATCAGTAAACCAGAGAGTTTTGTTTTAATGGCGTACAGGTGAAATATATAGTAATATGCTGAAATACATATTACTACAATTAAATACTGCACGCAGTTCTTCAGTAAATAAGCTACGTATAACCTAAAGTTGACAGAGATGATTTTAAAACAATTTATTTAGATGTTTAGAGGTGTTAAATACAAATAACTAATCTTAAAGATTTACAGGCATCTGCAAACCTATTGCTGAAATCCTAATGAATGTGACATTATACATAGAGCTCTGAGCCCAATGTTTTATGCATGTGTGTTCACAAAGCCTGACGACTATGGGCTTAGACCTGATTCTATCAGGAATATTTCACAATGTGAGCTGCTCGAGAAAATAATATGCAGCCGAGTCAGAGTACTGTGGCAGCAAAATAAAGGGGACATTTGGTCACTACAGATGTAATAAAGCACAATTAGTTATTAAAATTTGAAGGTAGGGCTAGGTTCAAACTACTGTTCCTTAATGTTTGTTAGTCTCATCTGTCACAGGATGAGATCAATGGACATTAAATGACAGATACAAATTGTGGCCCCTCCATTGGGTGTTGGTCTGCATTCACCCAGATGTACAAAAACATGACAGAAGCTTTCTTTTGTCATGTTTTTTACTTTTCTGCAGAACTTTTTCTTCCATTACAAAAGTAAGCAAAAATAAATATATAAATAAATAAATAACTGAATAAAGATTCTGTTTTCATTAGAGTCAATGGGAGTGGACACAGATGGATGGGACTGTGTCTCTTTCCGTTACTCTGCTGCAGTTAATGTCCATTGCTGTCATCTCATGACAGATGACAGCAATGGACATTAAAAATGGTAGTAGTGGTAGT
Source organism: Leptodactylus fuscus (assembly GCF_031893055.1). Lineage (NCBI taxonomy): Eukaryota > Metazoa > Chordata > Amphibia > Anura > Leptodactylidae > Leptodactylus > Leptodactylus fuscus. The sequence goes on along the minus strand of NC_134271.1, from coordinate 39,932,658 downwards.
AATGGTAGTATGATTGTGACCTAAGGACACATGTTCTGGTTTTGTTGATGGAATTTTTGTGAACAAAAACAGATGTGGTTCAAAAGACAACCTATGAAGGATATAAGGTATTTTTGCTTTTTTTTCAATCTCCTCCTGACTTTGGCTTCAAACCTGTATCAACAACTTGAACTTGTGTCTTCTAATGTTAATTTTCTATTGTATTAAATTATTAGGGAGTATAGTAAGTAATGTCTCTGCAATGCTGATAGCTTATCAGTGGCCTAAATGTTTTCATTCTGCTGGTAAATACTATCACTGCTCAGATGACAATGTTGGATCTGTAGAATCATTTGTAGGTTCAACATTATCTTTGGATTTGAGATTGGACTTTTAGGCTCCCCTTCTTCTTATTGTTCTTTGTATATCTCAAATTAATACAGTCAAGAGATGGACAAAGTGTTATGGTGGTGGCTTGACGCTTTTTCATACATGATGCATTTTTTGATGCGGTATTTGAAACATTTTTGACACTTTTTGATTGACTTTGGGCCTTAGATAGGTCATGTCGCATTCTATTACTCTAGCTGAAAACAAAGCTAGAGGAAAAGATCTGCTACTGACTTCCATTGATATGAATTTTTATCTGCAATGTGAGAATGGAATTAGCCAGAATCCCATCCACTTTGCAGGTACTGTAAAACAGAGCATTCTTCGCCATGGTATTTTTCAGCCATGTCAAAAATGCTGCATTTTCACAATGTGGGGCCCTGTCCTCAAGCAACAAGTTCACAATTTAAGGGAGTCTGTCACTAGATCAGCCCTTATTGAATTATAGGCACAGTCAAATAGTGTTTCACATGAATAAATGCTTTTCGGTTTCTCCATCAATACCTTGATTGCGGAGATTTGGTGCAATGAGGGAGTCACCATTGATCTTATCACACCCAAGACCTGTTTTCGAGCACCTAGTCCCCCCATCACTCCCTTCCTTGACATATAAGAGGAGAACAGTGATACCCTTTTTGTACTAAACATCTCATCAATAGAGACTAGTGTGGTGGCATAGTCCCTTTAAAAAATGAACAATTAGAGCTTTCCCATTGTCATGGTTATATAGATGCCCGACTGCACTGCTAGGGAAAAGAAGTAGGTAAGCTGTCCCTAGCGCTACGATGGCTAACTAGGCCCTGCCTGAGGGTGTTGGTCAGCTGTTCCCGAGCTAAGCTCGGCCTTGACAACTACTAGCTCTCTAAATGCGAAGACCAACAGACAGGTCGGATGAGAGCTGAAAGAGGCTAGGGACTGGGAAACCCCTGATGAAAGGATAAGTGCAGCAGAAAACAGTACAAGTTAGGATGGGACGTTCTGGAGAACTAACAGGTGTAGCACGACCACTAAACACACATCAAGATTTGAGGAGAGGAGGAGTGGAGGAGTGAGGAAAGGGTATCACAGGACAGGGGCAAAACAAACCTGAAACCCAAAACAGAAACTCCCTAATACCAAAACAGTGACAGGCAGCCAGAAATGCAGGACAGGGGTGGAGTTGGAATGTTTTGAGGGAAAACAGACTCTCACACAGAACACAACTCACACCACTTCCAATTCAGCTCAAGAAGACGTACAACTCTAACTAAACTCTCCTTCTAGACTGGGCCAAGAATCCTAGCTGGAAACCGTGAAAACCATCAAGGACTGAAGCCAGCAGTGAGCCTTATACAGACCTCATAGAGACCTGATAGGTTGACGACAATTACACACACCTAAAGCTTGCATCCACCGAGACAAAGCAAGCTCAAGTATACACTGAGGCCGAGACCAAACCACTATCACAACAGCTCAGTGGCACAGAGAATCGACCAAAGAACCACAGGACACCAGCTCAAATCCCCAAGCGAACACCACTTAAAAATGCAACCACAGTCAAAGCTGTTTTATATATATCTCTGATCCTGACACCCATCTTGAATTGCGCCATCTACCCTATATTTCAGCCAATTTGGGCGCCCTGGTTTGCCTTTCTAGATCAGGTCTCTTTGAAATACCTGTGGATAGATTCTACAACTGTACCCTTACAAAAAATGTCCCTTCCAGTCCCTACATGTTTCAGGGTGCGTTGGCACCTATCATCAGGGGAACTAACTCTTTTTAAGTAAAGAAATGGGTGTCTATGATCAAGAACACCCATAGGTGGCCCAAACATAGTGATGAAAGGCTCCAAGGGGCTCCATATACAAAAATGGAAAAAGCAAACCCTTCATACAGAAGTACCAAAAGATAGCATCCCTTCAGCTAGACTAAGGTAAATGTCAGTGGCAACCAGTCTATTCAATAACGAGCCTTATATAGTAAAATCTGGGCCAAACCCTTAATTAGAGGAGGCCATCATAATTCTCACCTGTAGGGTAAATACAGCCGCACAATAAAAAGATAACAAATTTTGTGTTCTCCTTTACACACAGGGATAAAACACATTGTGATTTTACAGTACAGATAATGCACACAGTGATGTCATGGGGCAGGAATAGTACACACAGTGATGTAATGGGATAGGAATAATGCACACAGTGATGCACAGGACAGGAATAATGCACATAGTGATATCATGATACAGAAATAATGCACTCAATGAAGTCATGGGACAGGAATAATGCACACAGTGATGTCATTGTACAGGAATAATCCACACAGTCATGTCATGTTACAGGAATAATGCACATAGTAATGTCATGGTACAGGAATAATGCACACAGTAATGTCATGTTACAATAATAATGCACACAGTGATGTCATGGTACAGGAATAATCCACACAGTAATATCATGTTACTGGAATAATGCACACAGTGATGTCAGGGTACAGGAATAATCCACACAGTAATGTCATGTTACAATAATAATGCACACAGTGATGTCATGGTACAGGAATAATCCACACAGTAATGTCATGTTACAGGAATAATGCACACAGTGATGTCAGGGTAAAGGAATAATCCAGAATAATCCACACAGTAATGTCATGTTACAAGAATAATGCACACAGTGATGTCATGGTACAGGAATAATCCACACAGTAATATCATGTTACTGGAATAATGCACACAGTGATGTCAGGGTACAGGAATAATCCACACAGTAATGTCATGTTACAATAATAATGCACACATTGATGTCATGGTACAGGGATAATGCACACAGTAATGTCATGTTACAGGAATAATGCAGACAGTGATGTCAGGGTACAGGAATAATCCACACAGTAATGTCATGTTACAGGAATAATGCACACAGTGATGTCATGGTACAGGAATAATACACACAGTAATGTCATGGTACAGGAATAATGCACACAGTGATGTCATGGTACAGGAATAATACACACAGTAATGTCATGGTACAGGAATAATGCACACAGTGATGTCATGGTACAGGAATAATCAACACAGTAGTGTCATGTTACAGGTATAACGCACACAGTGATGTCATGGTACAGGAATAATCCACACAGTAATGTCATGGTACAGGAATAATCAACACAGTAATGTCATGTTACAGGAATAATCAACACAGTAATGTCATGTTACAGGAATAATGCACACAGTGATGTCATGGTACAGGAATAATCCACACAGTGATGTCATGGTACAGGAATAATACACACAGTAATGTCATGGTACAGGAATAATGCACACAGTGATGTCATGGTACAGGAATAATCAACACAGTAGTGTCATGTTACAGGTATAACGCACACAGTGATGTCATGGTACAGGAATAATCCACACAGTAATGTCATGGTACAGGAATAATCAACACAGTAATGTCATGTTACAGGAATAATGCACACAGTGATGTCATGGTACAGGAATAATCCACACAGTGATGTCATGGTGCAGGAATAATGCACACAGTGATGTCAAATGGATAAAGCACATGTATAAAAATAAATAAAATTATGTCACATTCAGGCAATATAATAGACTCACATCCCTCATCCATAGTCATCACTGATGGCATCCTATGACTTAAAAGCTATGTCTGCTTTTCTGGTAGTTAGTCCCATGATTTGCAGAACAACCCATACTCACTAATCTGCCATTACAAGACCCCAATGGAAGGTCTTTTTTTTAGTTTGTGAATTCAGATTTTAATCTGTGCTTTATTTTCAGCATACAACGTTGCGCCAATATATAACGGATCTCCTTGCTGACGTCCTCACTTTTATAAATGTCAAAGCTGTGTCTGGAAGGCTCCCCATGTAAAAAGGGCAAAAAAATATTAGCATACCCCCAACATTAGATTATTTTCACCCAAAAGATAGGCGCATGCATGCACTCAGTCCGAGGGTTCACAAGAAGGAGGGCCTATACCACATGAACATTTATTTTCTGGCTCAGCAAACTGACGCAGCGTATGGTAGATAATCCATGTAATGCTCCAGCCAAAGCATTTAATGAGGTTATTCACGACAATAAAAAGCATCTTGTCGATCTACAGTACAGAATCATTTCTATGGCAACCGGGCTTACATAGTGAAGGAAGCAATTCTATTTCTGGCAGCAATGCCACCACTTGTATTACATTCACAGATCAAACAGCTAAACTTCAGAACAGAGATAACTCTCGCTGGGTCAGAGAACGACTGAACCAGACGACTGGCAACATTCTAGTAATGTGGTAGTCAATGTGTGTATCCTGTACCGAAGTGATGTATCCTGTATATACATATAAAGCATCTGACACATGAATCTAACAAGTGGTGTCTTGTGGTGTCACTGACATAATATTAGGATGACATGCAAATTTACTAGAAAGCATCGCTCTATGATTATTGCAGTATTGGAATAGCAAACATACCTTAGCTGCACAAAATTACTAAAATATGTGTATATATATATATATATATATATATATATGTATATATATATATATATATAAATTTAACCCCGCCCACTTTTGTGTTGACTCCGCCCATTTTCATTAATTTTTCATGTGCCCGCACACAGTATAATCCTCCTACAGTCACCCGTAAATTATATGTTCCCCCTCTATCTCTCCCCCAGTTTCATATACACCCTTCATCTGCCCCCAGTTTCATGTCCTCTCCATCTCTGCCCCAGTTTCATGTCCCCTCCATCTCTGCCCCCAGATTCATGTCCCCTCCATCTCTGCCCCCAGATTCACGTCCCCCCATCTCTGCCCCCAGATTCATGTCCCCCATCTCTGCCCCCAGATTCATGTCCCCCCATCTCTTCCTCCAGATTCATGCCCCCCATCTTTTCCCCCAGATTCATGTCCCCATCTCTGCCCCCAGATTCATGTCCCCCCATGTCTGCCCCCAGATTCATGTCCTCTCCATCTCTTCCCCCAGATTCATGTCCCTCCATCTCTTCCCCCAGATTCATGTTCCCACATCTCTGCCCCAGATTCATGTATCCACATCTCTGCCCCCAGATTCATGTCCTCTCCATCTCTACCCCCAGATTCATGTCCCCTCCATCTCTGCCCCCAGATTCATGTCCCCCCATCTCTGCCCCCAGATTCATGTCCTCTCCATCTCTACCCCCAGATTCATGTCCCCCCATCTCTGCCCCCAGATTCATGTCCTCTCCATCTCTACCCCCAGATTCATGTCCCCCCATCTCTGCCCCCAGATTCATGTCCCTACATCTCTGCCCCCAGTGTCATGCCATCCTCTCCTTTATCTGCCACCAGTTTCACGTTCCACCTCCACAATAAACTTACCTTCTCCTTGTACCCCCGCTGCACTCTGCGCGCCTCTATATATATATATATATATATATATATATATATATATATATATATATATATATATTAGGTAACATAAACTAGAAGAGCTAATACAATGGGAACTATTTATCGTTTGTGTCATTTTTACCCTATTTTTCACAAGAATACCTTTTTAAATACTTTTTTTATGGTTTTTGTTAAATGTTGCACACATATTAGTTATTTTTGGCTACGTGCACTGCAGGCCCAATTGTTCAAAATGGCGCACTTGTGTAATAAATTTTGCACAAAATTCACTATATGGAGATTTAGATTGTAATGTCTGACCTAGTAAAGACTACTTTACACTGCCCATGTACTAGAGTGCATTTACCCCTTTTATAACAGCATAGGAAATGACTACAGCAAAAAAGAAATTCCACTCTGACAAAACTCAAAAGCGACAAGGACAGCATAATATCTGGATAAAAATGCGCAAATGCATCATAAATAAAGCCAAGGAAAATAGATGCATATTGCACCAAAAAAGCACAGCAAGTAGCTTGATGAACGTGCCCCAGTCTTTATTAGCCCTCATTCATATCAGCGTTTGGATTCCGTCTGGGGAATTCCGCATGGGGACCCCCCAAATGGAATACCAAACGTAATTGCAAGCTCTGGTGCAGTAAAAGCACGGGGATCCTCCAAGACTATAATGGAGTCCGTGTGCTTGGCGCCAGATCTTCGCAGGGATCTTGTGGACAGGAAAGTAGTTACCAATCTACTTTTCTGTCCGCATGATTTGTGCGGGCAGCGGGTGGCAAGCCCAGAATATAATAATCAGAAAACCCAGGGGAGGTGAAAAAATATAAAAACCAGTGTTACTCACCTCTCCTGTGCTCTAGTGTGACTCCCTGCAATCTTCGGGTCTCTAGTGGCATCCTATATATCACGTAGGGCAGGCCAGCGTAGTAATGCTTCGCAACGCCAGCGTGGCTAACATGATTTCTGTGCGGACCTTGAAGAGGGCCAAAAGCAGCGGCAAGTGTGCCAGAAGCCAGGAGAGGTAAGTAACTCTGATTGTTATATTTGTCATCTCCCCAGGGTCTCCGATCATAATAAGCTTGGGTCTGAAAAGACCCTAGAGTATCATAATAGTTCATCGGTGGTCCACTATAGTGCATAATACTGTGTGGAGGGGCCACTATGGGGAATAATACTGTGTGCAGGGGCCACTGTAGGACATAATACTGTGTGCAGGGGCCACTATGGGGGATAATACTGTGTGCAGGGGCCACTGTAGGACATAATACTGTGTGCAGGGGCCACTGTGGGGCATTATACTGTGCGGAGGTGCCACTATGGGACATTATACTGTGTGTGTGTGGGGGGGGGCACCATGGGACATTATATAAAGGGCCCTTGACCAGCTCCAAAAAGTTCAGCTCTTTTAAGGAGGAAGCCCAAATACGGGCGAAACGCGTTGACACAATACCAGGGACCCTTAAGAGTGAGATCTGCCCATCTTGGTTGCCACACAGCATGGCTACAGGTACATGACATGTGCTTGCTTATTATGTGATTTTGTACATTTCTCTTACGCTGGGTTCACACAAGCGCCTGAACTCCGTTTTCAGCTTTCCGTCTTCTGCATGCAGAAGATGGAAACCTGTCATGCCGAGTCCGGCTGTGAGTGCCGGTGAGCGTTTTATGTGCTCCGCAGCAAAACCGTTTTTTTTTTAAACTGGACACAGAGTACTGCATGTCCAACTCTGTGTCTGGTTAAAAAAAAAATGGTTTCGCCGCGGAGCACATAAAATGCTCACCGGCGCTCACGGCCGGAGACTTTTCAAGCCCATTCAAATGAATGGGATTGAAACATGCCGGCAGGTTTCCGTCTCCTGCCCCTGTTTTGAGCAGGAAATGGAAAGCTGCATTTATTACTTAAGGCTCCATTCACACAGAGTAACGCCAGGCGTTTTTTGTGTGTATTTTGTGTGTATTTTTACAGCCGTAAAAAGCAGTCTCCATTGAGTTCTATAGTAAAATACGCCTGTATTTTTACGTCCGTAATTTTACGGACGTAAAATTACGGACGTAAAAAAACGCCAGCATTTTACTATAGAACTCAATGGAGACTGCTTTTTACGGCTGTAAAAATACACACAAAAAACGCCTGGTGTTACTCCGTGTGAATGGAGCCTAATTGTTTAAATTGCTATACATATTCATATCTATGTATTGTTCCCTGGTGTTATCTATGTTTTGTGTCGGCGAGTGACATTCGCCCTGCTGAATGAATTTTTAAATTTTTCAATAAATAAATATATTATTTTATTATCTTGGTGTGCTTCTTGGCCATTTTTCTTGGTAAAAGTTTTGGTGTTTGTACATACAGTACGTATATATGGCCTTTTGCTATATGAGGAAATTCTTGTGTGTTCACAGCAAAAACTGTGGCATTTTACAGTACCTACAAAGTGGAAGGGATTCTGACTAATTTAATCCACCGTCTCGTTTTTGTAAATCACGACATGTCAATTATACCTATGGAAAAGCTGCCGTTTTCTACATAGGCATAATCCGTATAGAAAGTCAGTAGAAGAGAATTCTGGGGATTTTCTCTGAAAAGCGATGCGGAAAAGAACTAATTGTGCTTCCGCCACAGTATTTTCTGCAGCACCTTTGGCTGCGGCCCACTATGTGCAGCTTGAAAAATTGGAGTGCTGTCCATTTTTCATTTTTAACTATCTGCTTATTTATCTATCGCAACATAAATTGAGCGGTGGAGAAATATGACTCATAAGTCAGTCTAAGGGTCGGTTCACATTAGCGTCTGGCTTCCGTCTGGAAGGAGTCTCGTGCGGACAGTGCACAGCAAGCACACAGACCCCATTATAGTCTATGGGGTCCGTGTGCTTAACTGCACAGCGCTTGCAGTTGCGTTGGTATTCCATTCGGGGGGGTCCTCATGCAAACTCCTTCCGGACAGAAACCAAACGCTAATGTGAACCGACCCTTAGGCTCCATTTAGATTATGTTTTTTACATTCGTCTAGCATACCTGTTAAATGGATGCAAAAAATAGATGCAAACAGATGGTTGTCTGTTTACATAGACATTAATGTAAAAAAAAGGGAAGGACATAAAAACTTATACCATAGTTTTGTTCCTATCCAATAAAAAAAAAACTGAGAGAAACTGACCTGTTTTTTTTAACTTGATCTTCATGTAAATGGTTGGCCATCTGTTTGTGTCTGTTTTTTGCATCCATTAAATGGATCTGCTGAACTAATGTAAAAACGTGATCTATCGTGTGATCTAAGACACTGGGCAATGTGGGGTTTAGGGTATGCTTACATTGTTGGCAGAAAGTTTATGATTATGCTCAATTACAGAATCACAGCAATAACATAATAACAGAAATACAGTGATTTTGGCTGCAACTCCCATTGCATTACCTAAGATCGTCATATTGCCCTGTGACATTGCAACGTAGCGTAAATTAAAGGGTTGTTTTCTGATCCAAAAGGAGTATTTTGATCCCAAGCGACTGCCAGTAGCAATAAAATTAAAAATAAAAAACCTTAAGATTTGGATCCGACGGGTTGTAAACGGGAAAAATTGCTGCGTTTTATAGTCAGGGCAAAGTGGATCCCATGCACACTTTGTAGTAAAAAAGGCATTGCGGACACACCACGATTTCCAAAACCAGTGTGGTTTTGGAAATTGCAGCATTTCAATTATACCTGTGGAAACACCGACATTTTCCCCATAGTTGTAATTGAAACAGAATGTCCGCAAAGAAAACCTCTGTGAACTTTCAGTCTAAAGCGCTGCGGGAAGAAGCATGATGCGTTGTTGCCGCCGTTTTTCCAGCAGCGCTTTTTTGCTGTGTGACGCCCCGTGGTTCCTTAGCCTAAGATTGCTATATCATCTAATTCAGTTACTTGTGATTTGTCAAGACTGCTCGCAAGTGTTGGTAACATGACAAGCTGTAAAAAAATGCTATGTAGCATAAACCTTAAGGCTAAGGCCTGAAAAGAGATTAGACTGCTATTTACATGATTTACCAGCATGGTCAATGAGATTCTGGCTAGTCCTATCCACACACTGCAGAAAAAAAAATGCTGCAGAAAAGTCATTTTTACCTGCGGAAACTCTTGCGTTCTCACAAGAGATTAAATAGGGAGGAAAAACTACAGAGAAAACAATCAATCCATTGCATTTTTTACTGCTGTATTTTTTATTTTTTTAGCTCCCATTCACATAAGCCGTAGTCTTAAAGGGTTTTCTGGACATTTTTTTTTTTTTTAAATTTTTTAATGGTCTGTTAATGCTAATAATGGGTTAAAAGTACACCAATATACTTTTAGCAGTGTTTTGAATGATTTCTTGGATGTCTGTTGAAGCTCCTGGCATCTTGCATTTGTATAAATGGTGTTAGCTGTGTACCTTTCACAGTACCTCCCTGTCACTGCCCCCCCCCTCCTCTCTCACTCCGCTACATCCCCCTCCCTGTCTCTCTAGCTAAACTATCCCAAACACTACTAGCATTCAGCCCCTCCTGTATCTCTAGCTAAGTTATTCCGCCCACTACTAAGAGCTCCCCCATTACTTCATACATACTTATTTTGCTCCTTTCTCCTTCACTGTGCGACTTCTCCTTTCTCCTTCACTGTGCGCAGACTGGAGTCACTACGCACTGACTGAAAGTACATTTTAGGTCTGTGCAGTAGACATGAAGTGCCATCTCTATTGCACATGTCTTGCAGACAGAGAATCTTCAGCGTCCAGCAAGCACTTGAAGAGGGAAAGACGGGAGAAGCTGTTCCCCGACATGAAGGCTGTGTAAGCTGATGGCTGGTCACGTAGTGTGTGTGGGGGGGTACATCTCCCCCAGACTACTAAGGTGGGAAAGATGAGAAAACTCCAGAAAGAACATTTCTCAGCAGATAACTATTGTCTGATGAGAGTTATTTCAAAGTTCCAGTTACTGGGCTGGATTTTTAGGAATGGCAGATAGGATTGGTAGTTGGACCTGTGATTCCACCTCCCTCCAGTCCACACTTTGGGGATGTTCCGGCAGTGACTCAGCTGCGGAGAGTCTCCTAGTCAAGGAGGCTTAAGAAGTTGCTCCAGCAGCAACACTGGGGCAGAACTTGGCTGGAGAGCTGACAGAGAGGTCATATTTTTGGAGCGGTGTCCTGAATGATTCTACTGGCTTTTGGATTTCTGTTATTCTAGGTGAGGTAACCTATTCTATGTTTAGTTAGAGCCTAGCCGGGTAGGTATTTATTTTTGTATTGTTTCCTTTTGTTGCTGCACTACCTTTTTTTTGAGTGAAAATAAAACACTACTTTTGTTTTGGACTAAAGAAACTGGACTTGTGTGTCTATGCCACCCCACCTAGCAACCCCAGACCCTGACAGCTGGTAAGTATTGATGGGGTTGGGGGGGAGAACTGATGACATTCCATTTTGGAAGCGTTGAAATGGAACTTCACCAGATTATCAGAAACTGTCCCTGGTTAATTTGTATTTTATCACAGACAACCCTTTTAAAGGAACCAATTCCCTATCATTTGTACTAATTAATAGGTCTTGGAGTCCAGTGATTATGAGCAGCTTTACTGTGTCTGTACAAGATTTTACCCCTATAATGTGCCTTTAAAAAGACTGGAAGTTTTTCAAACCTATTGATTGAAGCTTTTGTCGCGTGTAAAAAAACATCATACATGCACGCAAGCACAAATATACTAAAATTATAGTCAGCAAAAGATCCGCAGTTTGCAGTTGTTTATATCACAATTGTTTAATCCTTTTCATATTCTAATCTGTCTGCCTGTTGCTATGGGGAGCCCTGGCTCGAGCCAGACATTTTAATCAGTGTGGTGATAATGCATGTTATTTTTGGTAGAAGTTATGTCATTATGCTTGCTGCCTGCCACTGCTGTATCTTAGGATGGGAGCAGCCAGCTTTGTTAGGAAAATAATGGGCATTATTTAACAACACACATATGATTTTGCACTACTATAAGTACCTGCATCTTCCTCTGAACCAGGGAGTTAATAGATGGGGCTGACTGTCCAGGACCCTCATTTATGACCCAGATGGTACACCTTTTGTTCTGGAGGACCTGGGATGTCTGTACATAAAAAGAACAGCCCAGGGATTTCAACAAGAATGGCAGGATATGGAAATCTGTTTTCCAAGATGTAAATAGGAAAACAGCGCTTCTGCTTGCTGCCCATTAGGGGTAACCCTCTTAAATATCATGCATGGCTTTTTCAAGTCTATTACATGATGCGAGGATATGCCATACTAATTTATTCTATTCTAAAAGGAACAGATTCTCAGCTGTGGACAGCGCTGTTTCGATCTGGTTGGATCTCTTCAGCACAGCGTAGAGAGAAAAGGTTTGGCAAAGATGAGAGACTTCTGGACCAGGTTAGGGCTCAGTCACATCTGCGCCCGGCACCTCCGTTATGCAGGTTTCCGTTTCCTGCATAAAACTGACCAGGAGACGGAAACCTGCAGGAGTCTCTCACCCATTCATTTCAATGGGTGAGAAAGATGTCCGGCCATGAGCGGGGGTGAGCGTTTTATGCTCTCCACCGCGAAACCGGGTCTTTTAATCCGGACACAGAGTCGGACATGCAGTACTCTGTGTCCGGATTTTTAAAAAAACGGTTTCGCAGCGGAGAGCATAAAACGCTCACCGCCACTCACGGCCGGACCCGGTCTGTGGTTTCCGTCTTCTTGCATGCAGAAGACGGAAACCACAGAACGGATTGCTGAACGCAGGTGTGAACCTAGCGTTATGGGGATAATATTTCTCCTGGAGAGGGAGTAATGCTTCATTTCACCTGTGGGGGTGCGCCAGGGAAACTAAACACTTGCAGCTGTAAAAATTGTAATGCAGATGTAGTGTTGCTGTCCTTATCAACTGATTAAAGCTGGTTAAAAACAGCCTTCCATTGGCATGTGGTGGACAACTGAGATTTTTTTAGGTTCAGTTCCTACAGACTATAAAATTTAAAAAAACAAAAGTTATGGTTGTACCTGCGTTCGGTGACCATTCGCGGATTCTGTCTCTCATTCTGCTTGAAAAATGCAGAGATAAAAGTCAAAATGCATGTAGCATTTTTTTTCCTGCAATGTGTAGATAGGATTAGACAGTATCTCATTCACTTTGCTGGTACTGCAGCATCCCAGAGTGTTACTGCTTTAAGTGTTTATCTATGCTGTTATGTTGGTATGTCCTGTCTTCTATGTTCAATGTTACATGACACTTTTTATGCAGCTTTTCCCTGGTTATTTCCCCTGACTGTTCAAACCCTTGCTGTGGTTCAGCCCTGGCCAATCACAGGTCATTGGGAAGAGTTGTAGGAAACCTGTCTCTACGGTCACCCTTGGTCCAGTTAGTTCCAGTTTCGACTTTGTGCAGTGCACAGTGCAGAGTCTTCCTGCACCCCAGTTACTGGACTGTGGGCCAAGGATCAGCCATTACAGCCTCGAAGAAGACCAACTTCTGCCCCAGGCTCATCCAGAGACAGCCCTGAGACAGTGGAACACTTTGCCTGGACATTTGCAAACTGTGCCAGGAAGAGCAGTGGAGGACCCTGACAGGAGGAATTCACTCTGGCCTAACCAGAAGGTAACCAGATCCCTGTCAGTACACCATGCTCACTACTATCCCCAGCATCCTAGATTGGGAGTGGCACGTGAGGAGGAGGAGTTGTAGATTTTGTCAGCGAGGCTGTAACATCCCTAGGCAACCTCCTATGACCAAGGCAGGGGATTTGGACAGTGTACTACAACCCCCATCTGCAAGCTGCTGTTCTGACTGTTCCAGTTGCATTAAAATAAATTGTTACCTAGTTTCACTGCACCTCTGGACTCCTGAGTTGTGCCTGCCTTACCATCAGGGCCCTTCCAAATAACACCACACCAGCTCAGAGAGGAGAGGTTCCCTCTCCAACTGGGAGCACCCTGGGGAAAACTACTACTACCACCATCATCCAGTAGTGCTGCAGGACATCCTCTTGATGATGTCTGGCCCTGGAGTGGGATTGGAGTGATAAATGGAGTGTGCCCAGCCTTGCAGGTGGCATATCATCCGCCATTACAACTCCCATCCTCCCGTCTCTTCCATCTGGGTTGCGGAAGTACTGTAAAAGGCAGTGGTTTTATTCTGCTGCATTTCTGCAATGAGGGGCCTTAGCCTTCAGGAAGAATAAAGTTTTGGAATGGCCATGTCAAAGTCCTAACCTCAATCCAACAGAAATGTTGTGGAAGGACCTGAAATGAGCAGTTCATGTGAGGAAACTCACTAAAATCCTCCAAGCCAATGTAAAGAACAAATCAACAACTACCGGAAATGTTTAGATGCAGTTATTTGCTGTACAATGGGGTCACATCAAATAGCAAAAGCAAAGGTTTACATACTTTTGCCATTCACAGATAATTGATATTGGATCATTTTCTTCTAAGTAAATGACTATTTTTTACTTTATTTGGTTCTCTTTATCTACTTTCAGGACCTCTGTGAAAATCTGCTGTAGTATAACATGAAATTTATGCAAAAATCTAGAAAATTATTAACCCTTTCCCGCCGATGGCATTTTTTGATTTTCGTTTTTCGTTTTTGACTCCCCTCCTTCTAAACCCCATAACTTTCTTATTTCTCCGCTCCCAGAGCCATATGAGGTCTTAATTTTTGCGGGACAATTTTTTCTTCATGATGCCACCATTAATTATTCTGTACAATGTACTGGGAAGCAGGAAAAAAATTCAGAATGGGGTGGATTTGAAGAAAAAAATACATTTCTGCGACATTCTTACGGGCTTTGGTTTTACAGCATTCACTGTGCAGCCAAAATGACATGTTCTCTGTATTCTGTGTTTTGGTACAGTTCCAGGGATACCAAATTTATATGGTTTTATTTACATTTTGACCCCTTAAAAAAAATCCAAAACTGTGTTAAAAAATGTTTTTTCTAAAAGTCGCCATATTCCGACAGCCGTACCTTTTTTATACGTCAGTGTATGGGGATGCATAGGCTGTCTTTTTTTGCAGGGACGGGTGTACTTTTTAGTTCTACCATTTTCGGGAAATGTTATTACTTTGATCACTTTTTATTCAAATTTTTATCAGAATCAAAACAGTGAAAAAATGGTGGTTTGGCACTTTTGACTATTTTCCCACTACGGCGTTTACCAAACAGGAAAAATATTTTTATAGATTTGTAGAGCGGGCGATTTCGGACACGGAGATACCTAACATGTATGTGTTTCACAGTTTTTAACTACTTTTATATGTGTTCTAGGGAAAGGGGGGTGATTTGAAATTTTAATACTTTTTATATTTTTTTATATATTTTCTTTTTTACTTTTTTTTTTAAATTTTTTTTTTGCATTTATTAGACCCCCTAGGGGTGTTGAATCCCAGGGGGTCTGATCACTAATGCAATGCATTACAATGCTAATGCATTGCAAAAAATCATTTCCTTTGCAGGCTGCATAGACCAGCCTGCAAAAGAAAGCTTGCAGACCGGCCGGGGAGCCTTGTAAAGGCTCCCGGCTGTTATGCCAAGGTGAAGTCGGCCCTGGAGCATGCTCCAGGAGCCGGCGATCACCGGCAAAATGGCGGCGCCCATGCGCCGCCGGGAAAATGGCGCCGGAGGGGTTAATGCGGTCAAAGGCGCCGGAGGGGTTAATTACATTAGAGCCGGTTGTCTACTGCTTAAAGAAGTAGACTCCCGGGCGGTCGCCATAGTTACACACCCGACATGCGCCGTACTATTACGGCGAATGTCGGGAAGGGGTTAAGGGTTCCCAAACTTTCAAACACGGCTGTTCATTTTGACTGCAGGCTGCACATTCCTATATAATGTCTATATTACAAGCTTTACAAATATATCACAGCAATGCTTTTAACATCTGTCAAACTCATATAGAACTATGAACATAGTTGTAATGAGAACATTTCCTAGCACTTATACCAATTGAAGACAGTCTATGACATTGGATTCTGGTGGATCAGTATATAATGCAGAGCAGATGCCATCGATTGTAATGGCAGAAATATCTATTCAGAACAACAGCTAACAGATGACAACTGATGCCACTGGCCATAGGAAAAATCTTACTAAAATGAGTAGAGACATTAATGGAAAATGTTTCTTATTTATATATAAATGATGGAGAAGAACAACACACAGAGAAGAACATGGGAACAGAGACTAACACTGGAGATGTATTAACAGTCCCCCCCCATCTCTTAAAGACTACCGGTCGCCAAGTATGAAATACTAAACCATATATCATTTGAAGCCGATGTACCCCTGAAGAATTCCACTCACTCAAAAAAAAAAAAAAACCCTTAGAAGGTTATATGTAATTCTTACTGAATTTTTTTTACTTTAATAAAGAAATATGTTTCCAGATTAACAAGGTTGAGTTCATTTTACATAGAAATCTATGGAGAGGAGAGGGAGGAGGAGGCTCTTGAACAAATATATATAGCTGCTAAACTCTGCTTTATGTGAAAGCTCTTTTGACACTTCTACCTGACAAGATAAGGCTCTACCACTACACAATGAGGCAATATATCAATCAATTGTTGGCACCAGCCTACTTCTCCCCCTTACCTCTGTGTAAGGCTAAAGGCAGGTATGAATGCTATAAAGATATTAGTCTGGGAAAGGAGAGCAAGACAGTCTAATAAGTGAAGAAGGAAACATATGTTTTTAATAAGGTATATTACAAAGCTTCTCATTTGTGAAAAGTGTTTTTTAGAAATAGAGGTATGTTTTAATACTTAGAAGCAAAGAAATCCAGCATCAACCAGGTGATGTTAAATAAAATCTAACTTTTATTCTTCTTCCATAAAATAGTTACATGGTAACCACAGGGAGTAGATTAAAGATATACTGACATAATACGGCTACGTGTTTTGGAACACGATATGTTCCTTCCTCACTAGAGATGAGCGAGTACTGTTCGGATCAGCCGATCTGAACAGCACGCTCGCATAGAAATGAATGGACGTAGCCGGCACGCGGGGGGTTAAGTGGCCGGCCGCCGTCAAAGCAGAAGTACCAGGTGCATCCATTCATTTCTATGGAGCGTGATCCGAACAGTACTCGCTCATCTCTATTCCTCACGCCATGACAGCATTCTGTCGCTGCATTCTGCTCCTGATTAGGCCTGGATGAATGGGCCTAATCAGGAGGGAGTCTCGAGCCATGGACCACACGGGCAGAATCCGTGGCAACATCAAGCAGCACATTGCTTTTTTCCGCTTCCTGCTACAATCTCTGCCTCCCTTTGAAAACAATGGTGGAAGGAATCTGCTCCAAATTCGGGGGCGGAATCCATCCCCAAATCCCCGGCAAATTCCTCTGTGTGAACTGACCCTTACAGTAACAATAGTAAAGCTCAGAGAAAGGCACACCAATGTCGACCTAGCGAGCTCACTCTTCTTATTGTGCAATAATGGCAAACTTTTTGGAGTTTGTTTTTAACTCTTTATTTACTTGCTATAGTGCTGAATTCTTTACAGAATCTGTAATACATGTTAATAAACGTATTACAGTGTATAATTCTTTGTTATATTAAATATTATGCACAGAAGTTCTCATATCTATTTACATGTCAAAAATATGCTCTCAGCATTACACAGACACTGGAAAAAGAGGTCTCGGCTTAAGCACATTCCAACCTATAAGACAAGATGTAGCAGAGGAGTTGTATATGGTAATTTTAGATATTACAGCTATTTATATCTGCTTGGTATTCCCTGTCCATAAGTTATATATACTGTCTCAGAAAACCACAAAGAACCATAATTTCATGCACAGCTGTCATTATCTGCCAGTATATATGCCGTTTGTACATATAAGGCTTGGAAAGAAAGCAGAAAGCGTCATGCTTTTTCATGATATAATGTATCTTGATTACAAGGGATTCAATGCGAATAAGTCTGTGGTTTGGATATTACAACATAAAAAACCAGATCAAGACATTACTATAAATACAATATCTGAGGGTTAGGGCTTCTCAGCGGTATTCAAACGCTCACTAAAATATTTTTGACATGAAAGAGGTTGTTTGGTTAGGGAAAAAAACTATTTAGATTATGTATTAGGACATTCTTAGCATATAGATGTGACACTGCATATTTGGAAGCCGTCTCTGCCTAACAGAGCGGAGAGCTTAAAGGGATATTCCCCACAAATATAATCAGATTCAATTGTGTAGGCAATTAAAACTGAAACATTATTGCTAGTACAAATAATTAATAAAAAAAAGTTTCAAGTTATGTAGCGGGTCACAGCAAAACCCAGACACAATTTCCTTATTATCTTCTCGTGCATGTAGTGTCCCTGTGTGGTAACCTGTCAAGACTTGGTTTCTGACAAGTCCCAGACTATAGAAAGTTTCTGCATTCATGGTCATATTCATTGCCAACCGATGACCACACATTGTCACCACTAAGATGGCAAAAACCACTGCATTTTACAGTACCTGCAAAGTGGTTGGGATTCTGGCAAATCCCATCCACACACTGTAGAAAAATATGAGCAATGGACATGCTGTGCTTTCAGTCTGTCGCGTTTTAGTAAATCGCAGCATGTCAATTATACCTACGGAAACACTGGTGTTTTCCATATAGGTATTATAGCGGCAGAAAGTCCACAGAGGAAAAATCTGTGGACATTTTGTGAAAGCAATGCAGAAAAACCGTGATGCATTTATGCTGCGGTTTTTCCTGTATCACTTTTTTGCCTGAGACTCACTATATGGGGCTTTCGCCTAAAACGCTACAAAATTTTTATATTTACAAGGAGCTCATAGGGTTAAAATAGGTAAATAATTTTATAACAATAAATTTTCATCTAGCCATACGTGGTAGGAGGCTCACCTTTTGGGGTTGTGTTAGGATAGAAGCAATAAATGGTAAGTGAATGTAGTCAACATATGACCCCCCCATTTACAGAACAAAAAGATCCCCTTATTTGATCCCCACACAATGTCTTTTTATGGCCCCCACATGGTATGTGACCCCTTTTTTATGGCCCCCACATGGTATGTGACCCACTTTTTATGGCCCCCACATAGTATATGACCCACTTTATTTGGTCTCCCTTGCAGTATATGACCCCCTTTTTTTGGCCCCCACATAGTATAATACCCCCTTTTTTCCTCCAAATTGATTCATAAACTTATTACTCCATTATGTTTGGGCCCCCTTTATGGTATATGACCCCCTTTTTCTGGCCCTCACATAGTATATGACCTTTTTTTTATTGGCGCCCACAGTATATGACCCCTATTTTTGGCCCCACAGTATATTATTCCCTCTATTGCCCTCCTCCCTGACCATAGCATATGACCCCCTTTCTCCGAGTATATGAGCCCCTGCTTATGCAGTACTAGCAGTTTTATGTCATCTTGTGTAGTCAGGCCAAAGAAACCCCCAGACACTCTTTCCTGGAACCGATACTTTACTTAGCATAATTGTAGTTGACAAGCAGGGGTAGATAGATATAGCATATGGTACAGAAAACACTATTAAAAAAAAACAAACAAAAAAAAACGGGTATGGTATTGCTTCTGTTCTCACAGGGGACAGTCCCAGCTGTACTCATGGACTAGGTCTCAAACTCCGGTGTCTCAGTTTTCCAGGGATCCACAGAACCTACTAACCCAAAGAGACCCCCTACACAAAATCCCGTGATGGGATAAGTAATGCTCTCTTACACAGTGCACTTTTGCCATGGCATAACCCAATTTCATGGCTGTACTCAGGGACATCACTTAAAGTGGTTATCTGGGATAACTTGAAATCCCTACACTACGCTAAACACCCTCCCCCTCCTACTTTCTAAATAACATCAATGATCAAAAATTAATAGTTACCCATATCCTTGGGCAATCATGTGACCGCCACAGGGACATTTCCTGATTATCCGGTTGCGATCCGTTTCCTCATTTCCGGAAATGGTTTGTCACTACTACTCCTTCCACCCAGCCACTCCATTATACTTACCATTGAGGCTCCCCCTCCTCCTCTTGTAATGATGCTGTCTGTGCTCACTCAATGATGTTGAGATCAGGGCTCTATAGGTGCCATAACACCATTAATAGAACTCGAAAGGAGGGTCGCAACAGATATAGATTTGGTTTAGATTTCTCTTTTGTTCATTCACTTAATTTTGTTAACAGATATATCTCAAGAGACCCCAGAGTATATTGAGTGGAGGCCCATGGAAGGTGATTAAATATTACAAATAGTGTTTCTAACCTCCCCCTGCGCTTCAGCTATGGCCTTTCTATGGTGGAGATCATCACAAATCGGAAAGCATAGACATCAGGAATTGCCCACATAGCTGTTGAGGCCCAACACGCTTCAACGTTTTCTGACATATACATGAATACTCTGAAAATGAAAGAGTCCTGAAGATAGGTGCAGAGCCCAGGGGAGGTAACATTGTTTATATTTAATCACCTCTCCTAGGACTCCGCTATTCATAGTTTAAGATTTGAAGAGACCAACAGAGTATAAGACCCAGTTCACATGGGCACGAAATAGCGTATTTTGGTCCTGATTTTGATGCGGAAAGCAACGTCAAAATCGGGACCAAAATACGCCTGCCGCGATGGAGTAGGCTCAAAATGAATGGGGCTAGTCCGGAGGGTGCTGCCTCGAGGCGGACGCCGTAAGTCAATGAGCCGCAGAATGTACCTGAAGAAAGGACAGCTCGTTTCTTTTTTCATGTTGCCACTCACGGAAAAAAGATCGCTAGCGGTCTCCATAAACCACCATTGTGAAGGGGCGAATTATTACATGGATTCCGCACCAAAATCTGCTCCCTCTGTCCCCGTGTGAACGAGCCCTAATAGTAGCAGTTCCATTGTGTTCAGTCCGTATGAAACTGCTGGGCGAACCTCCTAAGACAAATCTTGCTCTCAGTGTCACCCCCTCAAAGAGTAAAGTGAAATGTACAAGTTTGCAAATATCCTTAAAAATAGCCACAATTTCAATTTTCAAAATCAGTCCTACGCCAAATGACAAATAGTGATCACATAATAAAATAAATGTAATTGGTTAATAAGTTAAAGGGATTCTGTTTCTGGCTCTAATGATTTTTAACTAAGCATATATTTGCATAGCCTTTAGAAAGGCTATTCCAGACATACCTTTTGTTTAGTAATCCTCTCAGCCATTTTTTGAATTCGCCAGTTTTTATTGATATGCTAGTTAACCATCACTGAGCACCAGAAGTTCACTGTGCACTGTCTGATGTGTGTAAACAGGGGGAGGTGAGAGCAGGAAAGGGTGATGCTGCTGCTGATTACTCATCACCCTTCCCTGCTCTCACCTCCACCTGTTTACACACAAATTTTTGCTGTGATCGCCGGCACCCAGAGTAAGCTCTGGGGCCGGCGTCATGTTGCTAAGACAGCCGGGAGACTTGTGCAGTAGCCTGTAATAGAAGCACCGATATTTGCAACGCATTGCAAAGCATTAGCATTTTAATGCATTGCATTAGTGATCAGACCCCCTTGGGTTCAAGACCCCTAGGGGATCTAACAAATGCAAAAAAAAAAGGTTTTAAAAAAAATTAAAATATTAAAAGCACATATAAAAGTACTGTGAAACACCTACATATTAGGTAACCCTGTGTCCGAAATCACCGCTCTACAAATCTTTAACAATATTTTTCCTGTATGTCCAAGCCGCCGTTTTACCACTGTTTTCTTCTGATAAAAATTCCCCAAAATGGTAGAACTGAAAAATTACACCCGACCCCGCAAAAACAAAGATGCCCTAGACTTGCCTGTGCACGGAAGTATAAAAAAGAGACGGGTGTCAGAATATGGCGACTTTTACAAAAAAAAAAATTTTAACACAGTTTTGGATTTTTTTTAAGGGGTTAAAATGTAAATAAAACCATATAAATTTTGTATCCCTGGAATAGTACCGAAACATAGAATACACGGGACATGTCATTTTGGCTACACAGTGAACGCCGTAAAACCGAAGCCCGTAAGAAAGTCGCACAAATGCATTTTTTCTTCATCTTCAAATCCACCCCATTCTGAATTTTTTTCCAGCTTCCCAGTACATTATACAGAAAAATTAATGGTGGCATCATGAAGAACAATTTGTCCTGCAAAGATTAAGACCTTATATGGCTCTGAGAGCGGAGAAATAAAAAAAATTATGGGGTTTAGAAGGAGGGGAGTCAAAAACGAAAATCAAAATATGCCTTTGGCGGGAAGGGGTTAATGTAAACTGTTATAAAAGGTCGCCCCCATTCATTTGAGCTAGGCCAGAAACATCTGGAAAAAATTGCTGGGAATGTAAAATGTTGAACAACTGCAAATAAGTGAAAGTTAATAAAAAAGATTTTTCATTAAACAAAAATCTTAAATGTGTTGTCCTTTCACCATAAAAAATAAAAAATGGTAAAAGTGATTTCAGAAATTTCTTTCAAAAGGAGTCTATTTCACGCTTTACTTGTGAGGTTCACGCTGTGCCACCGTTACATTACAAAGAACGATGCAGTGTTTCCATGGCATTAAATCCTGCCTGTCAATCACATGGTTTATTTTCCTACATGCCCCCTTCCCCTTTCCTCCAGACTACCTAAAAAGGGGTGGAGCTAACAGTGTGATAGGGCACAACCAGGGCCGCCACCAGGAAACCCCCCCCCACCACCACCATTTTAACACTACTTTATTTTATGACATACCAATTATGTATTACCTCCCAACTTTTGAAGAGTAGACAGAGGGAGAAAATGTGCGCCGCAACAAATTTAGCTCCGCCCACTTTTCTGTTGACTCCACCCATTCTCATTCATTTTCATGTGCTCCCACACAGTATAATCCTCCTACAGTCACCTGTAAATTATATGCCTCCCCTCCATCTCTCCCCCAGTTTCATATACACCCTTCATCTGCCCCTAGTTTCATGTCCCCCTCTCCATCTCTGTCCCCAGTTTCATGCTGTTCTCCCCCTTTCAACTGCCTACAGTTTCATGTCCCCCCATCTCTGCCCCAGTGTCATGCCGTTCCCCCTCATCTGCCCCAGTGCCATGTCATTCCCCCCTTCATCTGCCCCAGTGTCATGCCATTCCCCCCCTTCATCTGCCCCAGTGTAATGCCATTCTCCCCCCCCTCATCTGCCCCAGTGTAATGTCATTCTCCCCCCTTCATCTGCCCCAGTGTAATGCCATTCTCCCCCCTTCATCTGCCCCAGTGTCATGCCATTCTCCCACTTCATCTGCCCCAGTGTCATGCCATTCTCCCACTTCATCTGCCCCAGTTTAATGCTATTCTCCCCCCCTCATCTGCCCCAGTGTAATGTCATTCTCCCCCCCTTCATCTGCCCAAGTGTCATGCCATTCTCTCCCCACCCCCTTCATCTTCCACGGTGTCATACCGTTCCCCCCCTTCCCTTCATTTGCCCCCCAGTTTCATGGGCCCCCTTCATTATGTGGGTAATTGGCCATTTTTCTTGTGGCCCGAGGCCCAAGGCATACAATTTTCAAAGCCTGCGTCGGAAGAAGACACAGGAAGTGGACGTTCTTGAAGAAGATGGAGACGGCGCTGGAGAGTTCTCTGGCAGCATTGGGGACGCATTTGCATACCGTCAAAAAACTATATTTCTACGGAACGGTGGGGTGAAGAAGACATCTAAAGGTAGGAGACGAATAGCCTTTCTTAAGGCTATTCCGACGTGTAAGAGACAAAAAATTACTTCTGAATGATAGTATCCCTTTAAAGGAAGTATGTCACCAAAAAATAATGTTTTTTAAAGGAATGAAAATTTTTGTTTATTTATTTTTCTATTGTTTGGCTTTTTTCTTTTTTTTTTTCAATATTTTCCACTAATGTCCACTAGAGGGAGTTTCATCTCTGTAATGTGCCAATGCACCACACAATACACAGATGATTTCTAGCTGCTAAAGGACCTATGTAGAAGTGCAGAGCTGTACATGTGTCACTGCTGCTTAAGGACCTCTGACAACATAATCAAAAGTCTTTAGCAACTAGATACGCCGCAGCATAGGAGATGCCTTAACTCTGCTATGGGCTGTGTGTATTGCCAGACCAGGACATGGGTGCCCCCACAAGACAAGCATTGTGCTCTCACTGCTGCTGAGTTGAAGTGTCATTAAAGGGTAAAGACTAGAGATGAGCGAACACTAAAATGTTCGAGGTTCGAAATTCGATTCGAACAGCCGCTCACTGTTCGAGTGTTCGAACGGGTTTCAAACCCCATTATAGTCTATGGGGAACATATACTCGTTAAGGGGGAAACCACTATGACACCCCAGGAAATGATACCAACACCCTGGAATGACACTGGGACAGCAGGGGAAGCATGTGTGGGGGCATAAAAGTCACTTTATTTCATGGAAATCCCTGTCAGCTTGCGATTTTCGCAAGCTAACTTTTCCCCATAGGAATGCATTGGACAGCGCTGATTGGCCAGAGTACGGAATTCGACCAATCAGCGCTGGCTCTGCTGGAGGAGGCGGAGTCTAAGATCGCTCCACACCAGTCTCCATTCAGGTCCGACCTTAGACTCCGCCTCCTCCGGCAGAGCCAGCGCTGATTGGCCGAATGCTGGCCAATGCATTCCTATGGGTATGCAGAGACTTAGCAGTGTTGAGCCAGTTCTGCTCAACTACACCGTGTGCCGGTCAGCCCATCAGATGTAGCAGAGCCGAGGGTGCACTAGAACCCTTATGCACACTCGGCTCTGCTACATCAGATGTAGCAGAGCCAAGGGTGCACTAGAACCCTTAAGCACACTCGGCTCTGCTACATCAGATGTAGCAGAGCCGAGGGTGCACTGGAGCCCTTATGCACACTCGGCTCTGCTGCATCAGATGTAGCAGAGCCGAGGGTGCACTGGAGCCCTTATGCACACTCGGCTCTGCTACATCAGATGTAGCAGAGCCGAGGGTGCACTGGAACCCCTGTGCAAACTCAGCTCACGCTAATAGAATGCATTGGCCAGAGTACGGAATTCGACCAATCAGCGCTGGCCAATGCATTCTATTAGCCCGATGAAGTAGAGCTGAATGTGTGTGCTTAGCTCAACTACTCCACCAACGTAGTTGAGCTAAGCACACACATTCAGCTCTACTTCATCGGGCTAATAGAATGCCGGTGCCGGTCAGCCCATCAGATGTAGCAGAGCCGAGGGTGCACTAGAACCCTTATGCACACTCGGCTCTGCTACATCTGATGTAGCAGAGCCGAGTGTGCATAAGGGTTCTAGTGCACCCTCGGCTCTGCTACATCTGATGTAGCAGAGCCGAGTGTGCATAAGGGTTCTAGTGCACCCTCGGCTCTGCTACATCTGATGGGCTGACCGGCACACGGTGTAGTTGAGCAGAACTGGCTCAACACTGCTAAGTCTCTGCATTCCCATAGGAATGCATTGGCCAGCCTTCGGCCAATCAGCGCTGGCTCTGCCGGAGGAGGCGGAGTCTAAGGTCGGACCTGAATGGAGACTGGTGTGGAGCGATCTTAGACTCCGCCTCCTCCAGCAGAGCCAGCGATGATTGGCCAGAGTACGGAATTCGACCAATCAGCACTGGCCAATGCATTCTATTAGCCCGATGAAGTAGAGCTGAATGTGTGTGCTTAGCTCAACTACGCCGGTGGAGTAGTTGAGCTAAGCACACACATTCAGCTCTACTTCATCGGGCTAATAGAATGCATTGGCCAATCAGTGCTGGCCAATGCATTCTATTAGCGTGAGCTGAGTTTGCACAGGGGTTCCAGTGCACCCTCGGCTCTGCTACATCTGATGTAGCAGAGCCGAGTGTGCATAAGGGTTCTAGTGCACCCTCGGCTCTGCTACATCTGATGTAGCAGAGCCGAGTGTGCATAAAGGTTCTAGTGCACCCTCGGCTCTGTTACATCTGATGGGCTGACCGGCACACGGTGTAGTTGAACAGAACTGGCTCAACACTGCTAAGTCTCTGCATTCCCATAGGAATGCATTGGCCAGCCTTCGGCCAATCAGCGCTGACTCTTCCGAAGGAGGCGGAGTCTAAGGTCAGACCTGAATGGAGACTGGTGTGGAGCGATCTTAGACTCCGCCTCCTCCAGCAGAGCCAGCGCTGATTGGTCGAATTCCGTACTCTGGCCAATCAGCGCTGTCCAATGCATTCCTATGGGAAAAAGTTTATCTCACAAAAATCACAATTACACACTCGATAGAGCCCCAAAAAGTTATTTTTAATAACATTCCTACCTAAATAAAGGTTATCTTACCTAGCTATCCCTGCCTGTACAGCTATCCCTGTCTCTTAGTCACAAAGTTCACATTCTCATATGACGGATTTGAAATCCACTATTCGTCTAAAATGGAGGTCACCTGATTTCGGCAGCCAATGACTTTTTCCGATTTTTTTCAATGCCTCCGGTGTCATAGTTCCTGTCCCACCTCCCCTGCGCTGTTATTGGTGCAAAAAAAGCGCCAGGGAAGGTGGGAGGGGAATCAAATTTTTTTGGAGTTTGCCACGTGATGTTCGATTCGAATCGAACACATCGAAAAGCCTGATATCCGATCGAACATGTGTTTGATAGAACACTGTTCGCTCATCTCTAGTAAAGACACCAAAGGGTAGCCGGATCAAGTGGCGTAGGACATGCAGGGTAATTGAGAATACCAGATAAAGTGATCCATACAAAGGTAGGGGACCAGACATCTGCAGAAAAGGGCACTTCACTCTTTACTGAAGTAGGTGATAGCAGTAGTGAATATGCAATCCTCCCCACCACCAAGAGCATCACTTAAAATAACAAAAAGTCAAGCACTGAGCGGCATATAATATAATCCCTTATTTGGGTAGGGATTAGAGATGAGCGAACAGTGTTCTATCGAACTCATGTTCGATCGGATATTAGGCTGTTCGGCATGTTCGAATCGAATCGAACACCGTGTGGTAAAGTGCGCCATTACTCGATTCCCCTCCCACCTTCCCTGGCGCCTTTTTTGCTTCAATAACAGCGCAGGGTAGGTGGGACAGGAACTACGACACCGGTGACGTTGAAAAAAGTAGGCAAAACCCATTGGCTGCCGAAAACATGTGACCTCTAATTTAAAAGAACAGCGCCGCCCAGGTTCGCGTCATTCTGAGCTTGCAATTCACCGAGGACGGAGGTTTCCGTCCAGCTAGCTAGGGCTTAGATTCTGGGTAGGCAGGGACAGGCTAGGATAGGAAGGAGAAGACAACCACAACAGCTCTTGTAAGAGCTAAATTCCAGGGAGAAGCTTGTCAGTGTAACGTGGCACTGACGGGCTCAATCGCCGCAACCCAGCTTTCCCAGGATCCTGAATGGAATACACTGTCAGTGTATTCCCGTATACCCGATATATACCCCCGATACCCGTTCCAACGGTGTGCCCCCCCACCTTCACCCTAGAAATACCCTGCAAGTCCCCTAGCAATAGAATTGGGGCTATATACACCCACTATTTTTGCTACTGCCATATAGTGCCATTGTCTGACTGGGAATTCAAAGAATATATTGGGGTTACGTGCACCCACAATTTTTACTACTGGTATACAGTGCCAGTTTCTGACTGGGAATTCAAAGAATATATTGGGGTTACGTGCACCCACAATTTTTACTACTGGTATACAGTGCCATTGTCTGACTGGGAATTCAAAGAATATATTGGGAATACAAATACCCTCATTTCTTGCTACTGCCATATAGTGCCAGTTTCTGACTGGTAATTCAAAGAATATATTGGGGTTACGTGCACCCACAATTTTTACTACTGGTATACAGTGCCATTGTCTGACTGGGAATTCAAAGAATATATTGGGAATACAAATACCCTCATTTCTTGCTACTGCCATATAGTGCCAGTTTCTGACTGGTAATTCAAAGAATATATTGGGGTTACGTGCACCCACAATTTTTACTACTGGTATACAGTGCCATTGTCTAACTGGGAATTCAAAGAATATATTGGGAATACAAATACCCTCATTTCTTGCTACTGCCATATAGTGCCAGTTTCTGACTGGTAATTCAAAGAATATATTGGGGTTACGTGCACCCACAATTTTTACTACTGGTATACAGTGCCATTGTCTGACTGGGAATTCAAAGAATATATTGGGAATACAAATACCCTCATTTCTTGCTACTGCCATATAGTGCCAGTTTCTGACTGGTAATTCAAAGAATATATTGGGGTTACGTGCACCCACAATTTTTACTACTGGTATACAGTGCCATTGTCTGACTGGGAATTCAAAGAATATATTGAGAATACAAATACCCTCATTTCTTGCTACTGCCATATAGTGCCAGTTTCTGACTGGTAATTCAAAGAATATATTGGGGTTACGTGCACCCACAATTTTTACTACTGGTATACAGTGCCATTGTCTGACTGGGAATTCAAAGAATATATTGGGAATACAAATACCCTCATTTCTTGCTACTGCCATATAGTGCCAGTTTCTGACTGGTAATTCAAAGAATATATTGGGGTTACGTGCACCCACAATTTTTACTACTGGTATACAGTGCCATTGTCTGACTGGGAATTCAAAGAATATATTGGGAATACAAATACCCTCATTTCTTGCTACTGCCATATAGTGCCAGTTTCTGACTGGTAATTCAAAGAATATATTGGGGTTACGTGCACCCACAATTTTTACTACTGGTATACAGTGCCATTGTCTAACTGGGAATTCAAAGAATATATTGGGAATACAAATACCCTCATTTCTTGCTACTGCCATATAGTGCCAGTTTCTGACTGGTAATTCAAAGAATATATTGGGGTTACGTGCACCCACAATTTTTACTACTGGTATACAGTGCCATTGTCTGACTGGGAATTCAAAGAATATATTGGGAATACAAATACCCTCATTTCTTGCTACTGCCATATAGTGCCAGTTTCTGACTGGTAATTCAAAGAATATATTGGGGTTACGTGCACCCACAATTTTTACTACTGGTATACAGTGCCATTGTCTGACTGGGAATTCAAAGAATATATTGGGAATACAAATACCCTCATTTCTTGCTACTGCCATATAGTGCCAGTTTCTGACTGGTAATTCAAAGAATATATTGGGGTTACGTGCACCCACAATTTTTACTACTGGTATACAGTGCCATTGTCTGACTGGGAATTCAAAGAATATATTGGGAATACAAATACCCTCATTTCTTGCTACTGCCATATAGTGCCAGTTTCTGACTGGTAATTCAAAGAATATATTGGGGTTACGTGCACCCACAATTTTTACTACTGGTATACAGTGCCATTGTCTGACTGGGAATTCAAAGAATATATTGGGAATACAAATACCCTCATTTCTTGCTACTGCCATATAGTGCCAGTTTCTGACTGGTAATTCAAAGAATATATTGGGGTTACGTGCACCCACAATTTTTACTACTGGTATACAGTGCCATTGTCTGACTGGGAATTCAAAGAATATATTGGGAATACAAATACCCTCATTTCTTGCTACTGCCATATAGTGCCAGTTTCTGACTGGTAATTCAAAGAATATATTGGGGTTACGTGCACCCACAATTTTTACTACTGGTATACAGTGCCATTGTCTGACTGGGAATTCAAAGAATATATTGGGAATACAAATACCCTCATTTCTTGCTACTGCCATATAGTGCCAGTTTCTGACTGGTAATTCAAAGAATATATTGGGGTTACGTGCACCCACAATTTTTACTACTGGTATACAGTGCCATTGTCTGACTGGGAATTCAAAGAATATATTGGGAATACAAATACCCTCATTTCTTGCTACTGCCATATAGTGCCAGTTTCTGACTGGTAATTCAAAGAATATATTGGGGTTACGTGCACCCACAATTTTTACTACTGGTATACAGTGCCATTGTCTGACTGGGAATTCAAAGAATATATTGGGGTTATAAATACCCTCATTTCTTGCTACTGCCATATAGTGCCAGTTTCTGACTGGTAATTCAAAGAATATATTGGGGTTACGTGCACCCACAATTTTTACTACTGGTATACAGTGCCATTGTCTGACTGGGAATTCAAAGAATATATTGGGAATACAAATACCCTCATTTCTTGCTACTGCCATATAGTGCCAGTTTCTGACTGGTAATTCAAAGAATATATTGGGGTTACGTGCACCCACAATTTTTACTACTGGTATACAGTGCCATTGTCTGACTGGGAATTCAAAGAATATATTGGGGTTATAAATACCCTCATTTCTTGCTACTGCCATATAGTGCCAGTTTCTGACTGGTAATTCAAAGAATATATTGGGGTTACGTGCACCCACAATTTTTACTACTGGTATACAGTGCCATTGTCTGACTGGGAATTCAAAGAATATATTGGGGTTATAAATACCCTCATTTCTTGCTACTGCCATATAGTGCCAGTTTCTGACTGGTAATTCAAAGAATATATTGGGGTTACGTGCACCCACAATTTTTACTACTGGTATACAGTGCCATTGTCTGACTGGGAATTCAAAGAATATATTGGGAATACAAATACCCTCATTTCTTGCTACTGCCATATAGTGCCAGTTTCTGACTGGTAATTCAAAGAATATATTGGGGTTACGTGCACCCACAATTTTTACTACTGGTATACAGTGCCATTGTCTGACTGGGAATTCAAAGAATATATTGGGAATACAAATACCCTCATTTCTTGCTACTGCCATATAGTGCCAGTTTCTGACTGGTAATTCAAAGAATATATTGGGGTTACGTGCACCCACAATTTTTACTACTGGTATACAGTGCCATTGTCTGACTGGGAATTCAAAGAATATATTGGGAATACAAATACCCTCATTTCTTGCTACTGCCATATAGTGCCAGTTTCTGACTGGTAATTCAAAGAATATATTGGGGTTACGTGCACCCACAATTTTTACTACTGGTATACAGTGCCATTGTCTGACTGGGAATTCAAAGAATATATTGGGGTTATAAATACCCTCATTTCTTGCTACTGCCATATAGTGCCAGTTTCTGACTGGTAATTCAAAGAATATATTGGGGTTACGTGCACCCACAATTTTTACTACTGGTATACAGTGCCATTGTCTGACTGGGAATTCAAAGAATATATTGGGGTTATAAATACCCTCATTTCTTGCTACTGCCATATAGTGCCAGTTTCTGACTGGTAATTCAAAGAATATATTGGGGTTACGTGCACCCACAATTTTTACTACTGGTACACAGTGCCATTGTCTGACTGGGAATTCAAAGAATATATTGGGAATACAAATACCCTCATTTCTTGCTACTGCCATATAGTGCCAGTTTCTGACTGGTAATTCAAAGAATATATTGGGGTTACGTGCACCCACAATTTTTACTACTGGTATACAGTGCCAATTTCTAACTAGGAATTCAAAATGCGCAAGGCTCCCGGAAAGGGACGTGGACGAGGCCGTGGGCGAGGTCGGGGGAATGGTTCTGGGGAGCAAGGTAGCAGTGAAGCCACAGGGCGTCCCGTGCCTACTCCTGTGGGGCAGCAAGCATTGCGCCACTCCACAGTGCCAGGGTTGCTTGCCACATTAACTAAACTGCAGGGTACAAACCTTAGTAGGCCCGAGAACCAGGAACAGGTCTTGCAATGGCTGTCAGAGCACGCTTACAGCACATTGTCCAGCAGCCAGTGAGACTCTGCCTCCTCTCCTCCTATTACCCAACAGTCTTGTCTTCCTTCCTCCCAAAATTCCGAAGCTTTACAGAACAATAACCCAAACTGTCCCTGCTCCCCAGAGCTGTTCTCCGCTCCTTTCATTGTCCCTCAA
Source organism: Leptodactylus fuscus (assembly GCF_031893055.1). Lineage (NCBI taxonomy): Eukaryota > Metazoa > Chordata > Amphibia > Anura > Leptodactylidae > Leptodactylus > Leptodactylus fuscus. The sequence goes on along the minus strand of NC_134271.1, from coordinate 39,901,077 downwards.
CCTGCCTCTCCACGTCACGATTCCACGAACCTAACAGAGGAGCATCTGTGTCCAGATGCTCAAACACTAGAGTCTCCTCCATCTCCGTTCGATTTGGTGGTGGATGACCAGCAACCCACCCTCATCGACGATGATGTGACGCAGTTGCCGTCAGGGCATCCAGTTGACCGGCGCATTGTGCGGGAGGAGGAGATGAGACAGGAGTTGGAAGAGGAAGTGGTGGATGATGAGGACACTGACCCGACCTGGACAGGGGGGATGTCAAGCGGGGAAAGTAGTGTGGATGTTGAGGCAAGTGCAGCACCAAAAAGGGTAGCTAGAGGCAGAGGCAGAGGTCAGCAGCTTAGGCGAAGCCAGGCCACACCCGGAATCTCCCAAGATGTTCCAGTTCGTACCCAGCCCCGAAAAACTCCCACCTCGAGGGCACGTTTCTCGAAGGTGTGGAGTTTTTTCAAGGAATGCGCCGAGGACAGATATAGTGTTGTCTGCACAATTTGCCTCTCGAAATTGATTAGGGGCTCTGAGAAGAGCAACCTGTCCACCACTTCAATGCGCCGTCATTTGGAATCCAAGCACTGGAATCAGTGGCAGGCAGCAACGGCAGGACAAAGGCCGCCTGCCGTTCACGCCACTGCCACTGCCTCTGCCACTGCCTCTGCCTCTGCCACTGCCACTGCTGACTGTGCTGGCGATGCACTCCAGAGGACGAGCCAGGACACCACTTCATCTGCCTCCGCCACTTTGTTGACTTCTACCTCATCCTCCCCTGGTCCTGTCTTATCTCCTTCTCCCGCACCATCAAAGGCACCATCAGGCGCTTCTTTACAACAACCCACCATCTCTCAGACATTGGAGCGGCGGCAGAAATACACTGCTAACCACCCACACGCGCAAGCCTTGAACGCCAACATCGCTAAACTGCTGGCCCAGGAGATGTTGGCTTTCCGGCTTGTTGAAACTCCCGCCTTCCTGGACCTGATGGCAACTGCGGCACCTCGCTATGCCGTCCCTAGCCGTCACTACTTCTCCCGGTGTGCCGTCCCCGCCTTGCACCAGCACGTGTCACTCAACATCAGGCGGGCCCTTAGTTCCGCGCTTTGCACAAAGGTCCACTTGACCACCGACGCGTGGACAAGTGCATGCGGACAGGGACGCTACATTTCACTGACGGCACACTGGGTGAATGTAGTTGAGGCTGGGACTGCTTCCCAAACTGGCCCGGTGTACCTCGTCTCCCCGCCTAACATTCCTGGCAGGGACACGAGAAGAACACCCCCCTCCTCCTTCTCCTCTACCGCCTCCTCCTCCGCCACCGCCTCCTCCTCCGCTGTTAGATTTACCCCAGCTACGAGTTGGAAACGTTGCAGCACTGGCGTTGGTAGACGTCAGCAGGCTGTGCTGAAGCTGATCAGCTTGGGGGACAGACAGCACACTGCCTCCGAGGTGAGGGATGCCCTCCTCGATGAGACGGCAATATGGTTTGAGCCGCTGCACCTGGGCCCAGGCATGGTCGTTTGTGATAACGGCCGGAACCTGGTAGCAGCTCTGGAGCTTGCCGGACTCCAACATGTTCCATGCCTGGCCCACGTCTTCAACCTAGTGGTGCAACGTTTCCTAAAGAGCTACCCCAATGTTCCAGAGCTACTGGTGAAAGTGCGGCGCATGTGCGCCCACTTTCGCAAGTCGACAGTAGCCGCTGCTAGCTTAAAATCTCTCCAGCAACGCCTGCATGTGCCACAACACCGGCTTTTGTGCGACGTCCCCACACGCTGGAACTCAACGTTTCAGATGTTGAATAGAGTGGTTGAGCAGCAGAGACCTTTGATGGAATACCAGCTACAAAACCCTAGGGTGCCACAAAGTCAGCTGCCTCAGTTTCACATCCATGAGTGGCCATGGATGAGAGACCTTTGTGACATCCTACGGGTCTTTGAGGAGTCCACAAGGAGGGTGAGCTCTGAGGATGCGATGGTGAGCCTTACAATCCCGCTCTTGTGTGTTCTGAGAGAATCCCTGATTGACATCAGGGATAACTCAGATCACACAGAGGAGTTAGGGATAGCATCCGATCCGTCACAGCTGGAGAGTAGGTCCACACATCTGTCCGCTTCACTGCGTTTAATGGAGGAGGAGGAGGAGGAGGAGGAGGAAGAAGAGTTGTCCGATGATGTGATGGTGATACAGGAGGCTTCCGGGCAACTTCGAATCGTCCCATTGTTGCAGCGCGGATGGGTAGACATGGAGGATGAGGAGGAAATGGAGATTGAACTTTCCGGTGGGGCCAGAGGAGTCATGCCAACTAACACTGTGGCAGACATGGCTGAGTTCATGTTGGGGTGCTTTACAACCGACAAGCGTATTGTCAAAATCATGGAGGACAACCAGTACTGGATCTTTGCTATCCTTGACCCCCGGTATAAAAACAACATCTCGTCTTTTATTCCGGTAGAGGGGAGGGCCAATTGCATCAATGCTTGCCACAGGCAATTGGTGCAGAATATGATGGAGATGTTTCCAGCATGTGACGTTGGCGGCAGGGAGGGCAGTTCCTCCAGTAGGCAACCAAGTTCTCACCGGTCCACACAAACGAGGGGCACACTGTCTAAGGTCTGGGACACCTTGATGGCACCCCCTCGCCAAAGTGCCGCCACGGAGGGTCCTAGTGTCACCAGGCGTGAGAAGTATAGGCGCATGTTGCGGGAATACCTTTCCGACCACAGCCCTGTCCTCTCCGACCCCTCTGCGCCCTACACGTATTGGGTGTCGAAGTTGGACCTGTGGCTTGAACTTGCCCTATATGCCTTGGAGGTGCTGTCCTGTCCTGCCGCCAGCGTCCTATCTGAGAGGGTGTTCAGTGCAGCCGGTGGCATCATCACTGACAAGCGCACCCGTCTGTCAGCTGAGAGTGCCGACCGGCTCACTTTGATAAAAATGAACCACCACTGGGTAGAGCCGTCATTTTTGTGCCCACCTGTGTAAAGCACCCCAACATGAAACTCCATGTCTGTACTCAACCTCTCCAATTCCTCCGCATCCTCATACTCATCCACCATAAGCGTTGCACAATTCTGCTAATACTAGGCTCCCTCCACCCTGATTTCCCCCAACTCTGCTGGTTAGAGGCTCCCTCCACCCTGATTTCCACCAACTCTGCTGGTTAGAGGCTCCCTCCACCATGAATTGGTCCAAACTGGGCTGTTTAGCGGCTCCCTCCACCATGAATTGGTCCAAACTGGGGTTTTTAGAGGCTCCCTCCACCATGAATTGGTCCAAACTGGGGGTTTTTAGAGGCTCCCTCCACCATGAATTTGCCCAAACTGGGCTGGTTAGAGGCTCCCTCCACCATGAATTGGTCCAAACTGGGCTGGTTAGAGGCTCCCTCCACCATTAATTGGTCCAAACTGGGCTGGTTAGAGGCTCCCTCCACCATGAATTGGTCCAAACTGGGTTTTTTAGAGGCTCCCTCCACCATGAATTTGCCCAAACTGGGCTGGTTAGAGGCTCCCTCCACCATGAATTGGTCCAAACTGGGCTGGTTAGAGGCTCCCTCCACCATGAATTTCCCAAAACTTGGCTGTTTAGAGGCTCCCTCCACCATAAATTGGTCCAAACTGGGCTGGTTAGAGGCTCCCTCCACCATGAATTTGCCCAAATTGGGTTTTTTAGAGGCTCCCTCCACCATGAATTTGCCCAAACTGGGCTGGTTAGAGGCTCCCTCCACCATGAATTGGTCCAAACTGGGCTGGTTAGAGGCTCCCTCCACCATTAATTGGTCCAAACTGGGCTGGTTAGAGGCTCCCTCCACCATGAATTGGACCAAACTGGGTTTTTTAGAGGCTCCCTCCACCATGAATTTGCCCAAACTGGGCTGGTTAGAGGCTCCCTCCACCATAAATTGGTCCAAACTGGGCTGGTTAGAGGCTCCCTCCACCATGAATTTCCCAAAACTTGGCTGTTTAGAGGCTCCCTCCACCATTAATTGGTCCAAACTGGGCTGGTTAGAGGCTCCCTCCACCATGAATTGGTCCAAACTGGGCTGTTTAGAGGCTCCCTCCACCATGAATTGGTCCAAACTAGGGTTTTTAGGGGCTCCCTCCACCATGAATTTCCCAAAACTTGGCTGTTTAGAGGCTCCCTCCACCATTAATTGGTCCAAACTGGGCTGGTTAGAGGCTCCCTCCACCATGAATTGGTCCAAACTGGGCTGTTTAGAGGCTCCCTCCACCATGAATTGGTCCAAACTGGGGTTTTTAGGGGCTCCCTCCACCATGAATTTCCCAAAACTTGGCTGTTTAGAGGCTCCCTCCACCATTAATTGGTCCAAACTGGGCTGGTTAGAGGCTCCCTCCACCATGAATTTGCCCAAACTGGGCTGTTTAGAGGCTCCCTCCACCATGAATTGGTCCAAACTGGGGTGTTTAGGGGCTCCCTCCACCATGAATTTCCCAAAACTTGGCTGTTTAGAGGCTCCCTCCACCATTAATTGGTCCAAACTGGGCTGGTTAGAGGCTCCCTCCACCATGAATTTGCCCAAACTGGGCTGTTTAGAGGCTCCCTCCACCATGAATTTCCCAAAACTTGGCTGTTTAGAGGCTCCCTCCACCATGAATTTGCCCAAACTGGGCTGTTTAGAGGCTCCCTCCACCATGAATTGGTCCAAACTGGGCTGGTTAGAGGCTCCCTCCACCATGAATTTGCCCAAACTGGGCTGTTTAGAGGCTCCCTCCACCATTAATTGGTCCAAACTGGGCTGTTTACAGGCTCCCTCCACCATGAATTGGTCCAAACTGGGGTTTTTAGGGGCTCCCTCCACCATGAATTTCCCAAAACTTGGCTGTTTAGAGGCTCCCTCCACCATTAATTGGTCCAATCTGGGCTGGTTAGAGGCTCCCTCCACCATGAATTTGCCCAAACTGGGCTGTTTAGAGGCTCCTTCCACCATGAATTGGTCCAAACTGGGGTTTTTAGGGGCTCCCTCCACCATGAATTTCCCAAAACTTGGCTGTTTAGAGGCTCCCTCCACCATGAATTGGTCCAAACTGGGCTGTTTAGAGGCTCCCTCCACCATGAATTGGTCCAAACTGGGCTGTTTAGAGGCTCCCTCCACCATGAATTTGCCCAAACTGGGCTGTTTAGAGGCTCCCTCCACCATTAATTGGTCCAAACTGGGCTGTTTAGAGGCTCCCTCCACCATGAATTGGTCCAAACTGGGCTGTTTAGAGGCTCCCTCCACCATGAATTTGCCCAAACTGGGCTGTTTAGAGGCTCCCTCCACCATGAATTTGCCCAAACTGGGCTGGTTAGAGGCTCCCTCCACCATGAATTGGTCCAAACTGGGTTTTTTAGAGGCTCCCTCCACCATGAATTTGCCCAAACTGGGCTGGTTAGAGGCTCCCTCCACCATGAATTGGTCCAAACTGGGCTGGTTAGAGGCTCCCTCCACCATGAATTTCCCAAAACTTGGCTGTTTAGAGGCTCCCTCCACCATTAATTGGTCCAAACTGGGCTGGTTAGAGGCTCCCTCCACCATGAATTTGCCCAAACTGGGCTGTTTAGAGGCTCCCTCCACCATGAATTGGTCCAAACTGGGGTTTTTAGGGGCTCCCTCCACCATGAATTTCCCAAAACTTGGCTGTTTAGAGGCTCCCTCCACCATTAATTGGTCCAAACTGGGCTGGTTAGAGGCTCCCTCCACCATGAATTTGCCCAAACTGGGCTGTTTAGAGGCTCCCTCCACCATGAATTTCCCAAAACTTGGCTGTTTAGAGGTTCCCTCCACCATTAATTGGTCCAAACTGGGCTGTTTAGAGGCTCCCTCCACCATGAATTGGTCCAAACTGGGCTGTTTAGAGGCTCCCTCCACCATGAATTTGCCCAAACTGGGCTGTTTAGAGGCTCCCTCCACCATCAATTGGTCCAAACTGGGCTGTTTAGAGGCTCCCTCCACCATCAATTGGTCCAAACTGGGGTTTTTAGGGGCTTCGTCCACCATGAATTTCCCAAAACTTGGCTGTTTAGAGGCTTCCTCCACCATTAATTGGTCCAAACTGGGCTGGTTAGAGGCTCCCTCCACCATGAATTTGCCCAAACTGGGCTGTTTAGAGGCTCCCTCCACCATGAATTGGTCCAAACTGGGGTTTTTAGGGGCTCCCTCCACCATGAATTTCCCAAAACTTGGCTGTTTAGAGGCTCCCTCCACCATTAATTGGTCCAAACTGGGCTGTTTAGAGGCTCCCTCCACCATGAATTTGCCCAAACTGGGCTGTTTAGAGGCTCCCTCCACCATGAATTTCCCAAAACTTGGCTGTTTAGAGGCTTCCTCCACCATTAATTGGTCCAAACTGGGCTGTTTAGAGGCTCCCTCCACCATGAATTGTTCCAAACTGGGCTGTTTAGAGGCTCCCTCCACCATGAATTTGCCCAAACTGGGCTGTTTAGAGGCTCCCTCCACCATTAATTGGTCCAAACTGGGCTGTTTAGAGGCTCCCTCCACCATGAATTGGTCCAAACTGGGTTGTTTAGAGGCTCCCTCCACCATGAATTTGCCCAAACTGGGCTGTTTAGAGGCTCCCTCCACCATGAATTTGCCCAAACTGGGCTGGTTAGAGGCTCCCTCCACCATGAATTGGTCCAAACTGGGTTTTTTAGAGGCTCCCTCCACCATGAATTTGCCCAAACTGGGCTGGTTAGAGGCTCCCTCCACCATGAATTTGCCCAAACTGGGCTGTTTAGAGGCTCCCTCCACCATGAATTGGTCCAAACTTGGGTTTTTAGGGGCTCCCTCCACCATGAATTTCCCAAAACTTGGCTGTTTAGAGGCTCCCTCCACCATGAATTGGTCCAAACTGGGCTGTTTAGAGGCTCCCTCCACCATGAATTGGTCCAAACTGGGCTGTTTAGAGGCTCCCTCCACCATGAATTTGCCCAAACTGGGCTGTTTAGAGGCTCCCTCCACCATTAATTGGTCCAAACTGGGCTGTTTAGAGGCTCCCTCCACCATGAATTGGTCCAAACTGGGCTGTTTAGAGGCTCCCTCCACCATGAATTTGCCCAAACTGGGCTGTTTAGAGGCTCCCTCCACCATGAATTTGCCCAAACTGGGCTGGTTAGAGGCTCCCTCCACCATGAATTGGTCCAAACTGGGTTTTTTAGAGGCTCCCTCCACCATGAATTTGCCCAAACTGGGCTGGTTAGAGGCTCCCTCCACCATGAATTGGTCCAAACTGGGCTGGTTAGAGGCTCCCTCCACCATGAATTTCCCAAAACTTGGCTGTTTAGAGGCTCCCTCCACCATTAATTGGTCCAAACTGGGCTGGTTAGAGGCTCCCTCCACCATGAATTTGCCCAAACTGGGCTGTTTAGAGGCTCCCTCCACCATGAATTGGTCCAAACTGGGGTTTTTAGGGGCTCCCTCCACCATGAATTGGTCCAAACTGGGGTTTTTAGGGGCTCCCTCCACCATGAATTTGCCCAAACTGGGCTGTTTAGAGGCTCCCTCCACCATGAATTGGTCCAAACTGGGGTTTTTAGGGGCTCCCTCCACCATGAATTTGCCCAAACTGGGCTGGTTAGAGGCTCCCTCCACCATGAATTGGTCCAAACTGGGTTTTTTAGAGGCTCCCTCCACCATGAATTTGCCCAAACTGGGCTGGTTAGAGGCTCCCTCCACCATGAATTGGTCCAAACTGGGCTGGTTAGAGGCTCCCTCCACCATGAATTTCCCAAAACTTGGCTGTTTAGAGGCTCCCTCCACCATGAATTGGTCCAAACTGGGCTGGTTAGAGGCTCCCTCCAACATGAATTTGTCCAAACTGGGTTTTTTAGAGGCTCCCTCCACCATGAATTTGCCCAAACTGGGCTGGTTAGAGGCTCCCTCCACCATGAATTGGTCCAAACTGGGCTGGTTAGAGGCTCCCTCCACCATGAATTTCCCAAAACTTGGCTGTTTAGAGGCTCCCTCCACCATTAATTGGTCCAAACTGGGCTGGTTAGAGGCTCCCTCCACCATGAATTTGCCCAAACTGGGTTTTTTAGAGGCTCCCTCCACCATGAATTTGCCCAAACTGGGCTGGTTAGAGGCTCCCTCCACCATGAATTGGTCCAAACTGGGCTGGTTAGAGGCTCCCTCCACCATGAATTTCCCAAAACTTGGCTGTTTAGAGGCTCCCTCCACCATTAATTGGTCCAAACTGGGCTGGTTAGAGACTCCCTCCACCATGAATTTGCCCAAACTGGGCTGTTTAGAGGCTCCCTCCACCATGAATTGGTCCAAACTGGGGTTTTTAGGGGCTCCCTCCACCATGAATTTCCCAAAACTTGGCTGTTTAGAGGCTCCCTCCACCATTAATTGGTCCAAACTGGGCTGGTTAGAGGCTCCCTCCACCATGAATTTGCCCAAACTGGGCTGTTTAGAGGCTCCCTCCACCATGAATTGGTCCAAACTGGGGTTTTTAGGGGCTCCCTCCACCATGAATTTCCCAAAACTTGGCTGTTTAGAGGCTCCCTCCACCATTAATTGGTCCAAACTGGGCTGGTTAGAGGCTCCCTCCACCATGAATTTCCCAAACTGGGCTGTTTAGAGGCTCCCTCCACCATGAATTTCCCAAAACTTGGCTGTTTAGAGGCTCCCTCCACCATTAATGGGTCCAAACTGGGCTGTTTAGAGGCTCCCTCCACCATGAATTGGTCCAAACTGGGCTGTTTAGAGGCTCCCTCCACCATGAATTTGCCCAAACTGGGCTGTTTAGAGGCTCCCTCCACCATTAATTGGTCCAAACTGGGCTGTTTAGAGGCTCCCTCCACCATCAATTGGTCCAAACTGGGGTTTTTAGGGGCTTCGTCCACCATGAATTTCCCAAAACTTGGCTGTTTAGAGGCTTCCTCCACCATTAATTGGTCCAAACTGGGCTGGTTAGAGGCTCCCTCCACCATGAATTTGCCCAAACTGGGCTGTTTAGAGGCTCCCTCCACCATGAATTGGTCCAAACTGGGGTTTTTAGGGGCTCCCTCCACCATGAATTTCCCAAAACTTGGCTGTTTAGAGGCTCCCTCCACCATTAATTGGTCCAAACTGGGCTGTTTAGAGGCTCCCTCCACCATGAATTTGCCCAAACTGGGCTGTTTAGAGGCTCCCTCCACCATGAATTTCCCAAAACTTGGCTGTTTAGAGGCTCCCTCCACCATTAATTGGTCCAAACTGGGCTGTTTAGAGGCTCCCTCCACCATGAATTGTTCCAAACTGGGCTGTTTAGAGGCTCCCTCCACCATGAATTTGCCCAAACTGGGCTGTTTAGAGGCTCCCTCCACCATTAATTGGTCCAAACTGGGCTGTTTAGAGGCTCCCTCCACCATGAATTGGTCCAAACTGGGCTGTTTAGAGGCTCCCTCCACCATGAATTTGCTTAAACTGGGCTGTTTAGAGGCTCCCTCCACCATGAATTTGCCCAAACTGGGCTGGTTAGAGGCTCCCTCCACCATGAATTGGTCCAAACTGGGTTTTTTAGAGGCTCCCTCCACCATGAATTTGCCCAAACTGGGCTGGTTAGAGGCTCCCTCCACCATGAATTGGTCCAAACTGGGCTGGTTAGAGGCTCCCTCCACCATGAATTTCCCAAAACTTGGCTGTTTAGAGGCTCCCTCCACCATTAATTGGTCCAAACTGGGCTGGTTAGAGGCTCCCTCAACCATGAATTTGCCCAAACTGGGCTGTTTAGAGGCTCCCTCCACCATGAATTGGTCCAAACTGGGGTTTTTAGGGGCTCCCTCCACCATGAATTTCCCAAAACTTGGCTGTTTAGAGGCTCCCTCCACCATTAATTGGTCCAAACTGGGCTGGTTAGAGGCTCCCTCCTCCACGAATTTGCCCAAATTGGGCTGTTTAGAGGCTCCCTCCACCATGAATTGGTCCAAACTGGGGTTTTTAGGGGCTCCCTCCACCATGAATTTCCCAAAACGTGGCTGTTTAGAGGCTCCCTCCACCATTAATTGGTCTAAACTGGGCTGGTTAGAGGCTCCCTCCACCATGAATATGCCCAAACTGGGCAGTTTAGAGGCTCCCTCCACCATGAATTTCCCAAAACTTGGCTGTTTAGAGGCTCCCTCCACCATTAATTGGTCCAAACTGGGCTGTTTAGAGGCTCCCTCCACCATGAATTGGTCCAAACTGGGCTGGTTAGAGGCTCCCTCCACCATGAATTTGCCCAAACTGGGCTGTTTAGAGGCTCCCTCCACCATTAATTGGTCCAAACTGGGCTGTTTAGAGGCTCCCTCCACCATCAATTGGTCCAAACTGGGGTTTTTAGGGGCTCCCTCCACCATGAATTTCCCAAAACTTGGCTGTTTAGAGGCTCCCTCCACCATTAATTGGTCCAAACTGGGCTGGTTAGAGGCTCCCTCCACCATGAATTTGCCCAAACTGGGCTGTTTAGAGGCTCCCTCCACCATGAATTGGTCCAAACTGGGGTTTTTAGGGGCTCCCTCCACCATGAATTTCCCAAAACTTGGCTGTTTAGAGGCTCCCTCCACCATTAATTGGTCCAAACTGGGCTGGTTAGAGGCTCCATCCACCATGAATTTGCCCAAACTGGGCTGTTTAGAGGCTCCCTCCACCATGAATTTGCCCAAACTGGGCTGGTTAGAGGCTCCCTCCACCATGAATTGGTCCAAACTGGGCTGGTTAGAGGCTCCCTCCACCATGAATTTCCCAAAACTTGGCTGTTTAGAGGCTCCCTCCACCATGAATTGGTCCAAACTGGGCTGGTTAGAGGCTCCCTCCACCATGAATTTGTCCAAACTGGGTTTTTTAGAGGCTCCCTCCACCATGAATTTGCCCAAACTGGGCTGGTTAGAGGCTCCCTCCACCATGAATTGGTCCAAACTGGGCTGGTTAGAGGCTCCCTCCACCATGAATTTCCCAAAACTTGGCTGTTTAGAGGCTCCCTCCACCATTAATTGGTCCAAACTGGGCTGGTTAGAGGCTCCCTCCACCATGAATTGGTCCAAACTGGGCTGTTTAGAGGCTCCCTCCACCATGAATTTGCCCAAACTGGGCTGTTTAGAGGCTCCCTCCACCATGAATTTGCCCAAACTGGGCTGGTTAGAGGCTCCCTCCACCATGAATTGGTCCAAACTGGGTTTTTTAGAGGCTCCCTCCACCATGAATTTGCCCAAACTGGGCTGGTTAGAGGCTCCCTCCACCATGAATTGGTCCAAACTGGGCTGGTTAGAGGCTCCCTCCACCATGAATTTCCCAAAACTTGGCTGTTTAGAGGCTCCCTCCACCATTAATTGGTCCAAACTGGGCTGGTTAGAGGCTCCCTCCACCATGAATTTGCCCAAACTGGGCTGTTTAGAGGCTCCCTCCACCATGAATTGGTCCAAACTGGGGTTTTTAGGGGCTCCCTCCACCATGAATTTCCCAAAACTTGGCTGTTTAGAGGCTCCCTCCACCATTAATTGGTCCAAACTGGGCTGGTTAGAGGCTCCCTCCTCCACGAATTTGCCCAAATTGGGCTGTTTAGAGGCTCCCTCCACCATGAATTGGTCCAAACTGGGGTTTTTAGGGGCTCCCTCCACCATGAATTTCCCAAAACGTGGCTGTTTAGAGGCTCCCTCCACCATTAATTGGTCTAAACTGGGCTGGTTAGAGGCTCCCTCCACCATGAATATGCCCAAACTGGACAGTTTAGAGGCTCCCTCCACCATGAATTTCCCAAAACTTGGCTGTTTAGAGGCTCCCTCCACCATTAATTGGTCCAAACTGGGCTGTTTAGAGGCTCCCTCCACCATGAATTGGTCCAAACTGGGCTGGTTAGAGGCTCCCTCCACCATGAATTTGCCCAAACTGGGCTGTTTAGAGGCTCCCTCCACCATTAATTGGTCCAAACTGGGCTGTTTAGAGGCTCCCTCCACCATGAATTGGTCCAAACTGGGGTTTTTAGGGGCTCCCTCCACCATGAATTTCCCAAAACTTGGCTGTTTAGAGGCTCCCTCCACCATTAATTGGTCCAAACTGGGCTGGTTAGAGGCTCCCTCCACCATGAATTTGCCCAAACTGGGCTGTTTAGAGGCTCCCTCCACCATGAATTGGTCCAAACTGGGGTTTTTAGGGGCTCCCTCCACCATGAATTTCCCAAAACTTGGCTGTTTAGAGGCTCCCTCCACCATTAATTGGTCCAAACTGGGCTGGTTAGAGGCTCCATCCACCATGAATTTGCCCAAACTGGGCTGTTTAGAGGCTCCCTCCACCATGAATTTGCCCAAACTGGGCTGGTTAGAGGCTCCCTCCACCATGAATTGGTCCAAACTGGGCTGGTTAGAGGCTCCCTCCACCATGAATTTCCCAAAACTTGGCTGTTTAGAGGCTCCCTCCACCATGAATTGGTCCAAACTGGGCTGGTTAGAGGCTCCCTCCACCATGAATTTGTCCAAACTGGGTTTTTTAGAGGCTCCCTCCACCATGAATTTGCCCAAACTGGGCTGGTTAGAGGCTCCCTCCACCATGAATTGGTCCAAACTGGGCTGGTTAGAGGCTCCCTCCACCATGAATTTCCCAAAACTTGGCTGTTTAGAGGCTCCCTCCACCATTAATTGGTCCAAACTGGGCTGGTTAGAGGCTCCCTCCACCATGAATTGGTCCAAACTGGGCTGTTTAGAGGCTCCCTCCACCATGAATTTGCCCAAACTGGGCTGTTTAGAGGCTCCCTCCACCATGAATTTGCCCAAACTGGGCTGGTTAGAGGCTCCCTCCACCATGAATTGGTCCAAACTGGGTTTTTTAGAGGCTCCCTCCACCATGAATTTGCCCAAACTGGGCTGGTTAGAGGCTCCCTCCACCATGAATTGGTCCAAACTGGGCTGGTTAGAGGCTCCCTCCACCATGAATTTCCCAAAACTTGGCTGTTTAGAGGCTCCCTCCACCATTAATTGGTCCAAACTGGGCTGGTTAGAGGCTCCCTCCACCATGAATTTGCCCAAACTGGGCTGTTTAGAGGCTCCCTCCACCATGAATTGGTCCAAACTGGGGTTTTTAGGGGCTCCCTCCACCATGAATTTCCCAAAACTTGGCTGTTTAGAGGCTCCCTCCACCATTAATTGGTCCAAACTGGGCTGGTTAGAGGCTCCCTCCTCCACGAATTTGCCCAAATTGGGCTGTTTAGAGGCTCCCTCCACCATGAATTGGTCCAAACTGGGGTTTTTAGGGGCTCCCTCCACCATGAATTTCCCAAAACGTGGCTGTTTAGAGGCTCCCTCCACCATTAATTGGTCTAAACTGGGCTGGTTAGAGGCTCCCTCCACCATGAATATGCCCAAACTGGGCAGTTTAGAGGCTCCCTCCACCATGAATTTCCCAAAACTTGGCTGTTTAGAGGCTCCCTCCACCATTAATTGGTCCAAACTGGGCTGTTTAGAGGCTCCCTCCACCATGAATTGGTCCAAACTGGGCTGGTTAGAGGCTCCCTCCACCATGAATTTGCCCAAACTGGGCTGTTTAGAGGCTCCCTCCACCATTAATTGGTCCAAACTGGGCTGTTTAGAGGCTCCCTCCACCATGAATTGGTCCAAACTGGGGTTTTTAGGGGCTCCCTCCACCATGAATTTCCCAAAACTTGGCTGTTTAGAGGCTCCCTCCACCATTAATTGGTCCAAACTGGGCTGGTTAGAGGCTCCCTCCACCATGAATTTGCCCAAACTGGGCTGTTTAGAGGCTCCCTCCACCATGAATTGGTCCAAACTGGGGTTTTTAGGGGCTCCCTCCACCATGAATTTCCCAAAACTTGGCTGTTTAGAGGCTCCCTCCACCATTAATTGGTCCAAACTGGGCTGGTTAGAGGCTCCATCCACCATGAATTTGCCCAAACTGGGCTGTTTAGAGGCTCCCTCCACCATGAATTTGCCCAAACTGGGCTGGTTAGAGGCTCCCTCCACCATGAATTGGTCCAAACTGGGCTGGTTAGAGGCTCCCTCCACCATGAATTTCCCAAAACTTGGCTGTTTAGAGGCTCCCTCCACCAGGAATTGGTCCAAACTGGGCTGGTTAGAGGCTCCCTCCACCATGAATTTGTCCAAACTGGGTTTTTTAGAGGCTCCCTCCACCATGAATTTGCCCAAACTGGGCTGGTTAGAGGCTCCCTCCACCATGAATTGGTCCAAACTGGGCTGGTTAGAGGCTCCCTCCACCATGAATTTCCCAAAACTTGGCTGTTTAGAGGCTCCCTCCACCATTAATTGGTCCAAACTGGGCTGGTTAGAGGCTCCCTCCACCATGAATTTGCCCAAACTGGGTTTTTTAGAGGCTCCCTCCACCATGAATTTGCCCAAACTGGGCTGGTTAGAGGCTCCCTCCACCATGAATTGGTCCAAACTGGGCTGGTTAGAGGCTCCCTCCACCATGAATTTCCCAAAACTTGGCTGTTTAGAGGCTCCCTCCACCATTAATTGGTCCAAACTGGGCTGGTTAGAGGCTCCCTCCACCATGAATTTGCCCAAACTGGGCTGTTTAGAGGCTCCCTCCACCATGAATTTGCCCAAACTGGGCTGGTTAGAGGCTCCCTCCACCATGAATTGGTCCAAACTGGGCTGGTTAGAGGCTCCCTCCACCATGAATTTCCCAAAACTTGGCTGTTTAGAGGCTCCCTCCACCATTAATTGGTCCAAACTGGGCTGGTTAGAGGCTCCCTCCACCATGAATTTGCCCAAACTGGGTTTTTTAGAGGCTCCCTCCACCATGAATTTGCCCAAACTGGGCTGGTTAGAGGCTCCCTCCACCATGAATTGGTCCAAACTGGGCTGGTTAGAGGCTCCCTCCACCATTAATTGGTCCAAACTGGGCTGGTTAGAGGCTCCCTCCACCATGAATTGGTCCAAACTGGGTTTTCTAGAGGCTCCCTCCACCATGAATTTGCCCAAACTGGGCTGGTTAGAGGCTCCCTCCACCATGAATTGGTCCAAACTGGGCTGTTTAGAGGCTCCCTCCACCATTAATTGGTCCAAACTGGGCTGGTTAGAGGCTCCCTCCACCATGAATTTGCCCAAACTGGGTTTTTTAGAGGCTCCCTCCACCATGAATTTGCCCAAACTGGGCTGGTTAGAGGCTCCCTCCACCATGAATTTGCCCAAACTGGGCTGTTTAGAGGCTCCCTCCACCATGAATTGGTCCAAACTGGGGTTTTTAGGGGCTCCCTCCACCATGAATTTCCCAAAACTTGGCTGTTTAGAGGCTCCCTCCACCATTAATTGGTCCAAACTGGGCTGGTTAGAGGCTCCCTCCACCATGAATTTGCCCAAACTGGGCTGTTTAGAGGCTCCCTCCACCATGAATTGGTCCAAACTGGGGTTTTTAGGGGCTCCCTCCACCATGAATTTCCCAAAACTTGGCTGTTTAGAGGCTCCCTCCACCATTAATTGGTCCAAACTGGGCTGGTTAGAGGCTCCCTCCACCATGAATTTGCCCAAACTGGGCTGTTTAGAGGCTCCCTCCACCATGAATTTCCCAAAACTTGGCTGTTTAGAGGCTCCCTCCACCATTAATTGGTCCAAACTGGGCTGTTTAGAGGCTCCCTCCACCATGAATTGGTCCAAACTGGGCTGTTTAGAGGCTCCCTCCACCATGAATTTGCCCAAACTGGGCTGTTTAGAGGCTCCCTCCACCATTAATTGGTCCAAACTGGGCTGTTTAGAGGCTCCCTCCACCATCAATTGGTCCAAACTGGGGTTTTTAGGGGCTTCGTCCACCATGAATTTCCCAAAACTTGGCTGTTTAGAGGCTTCCTCCACCATTAATTGGTCCAAACTGGGCTGGTTAGAGGCTCCCTCCACCATGAATTTGCCCAAACTGGGCTGTTTAGAGGCTCCCTCCACCATGAATTGGTCCAAACTGGGGTTTTTAGGGGCTCCCTCCACCATGAATTTCCCAAAACTTGGCTGTTTAGAGGCTCCCTCCACCATTAATTGGTCCAAACTGGGCTGTTTAGAGGCTCCCTCCACCATGAATTTGCCCAAACTGGGCTGTTTAGAGGCTCCCTCCACCATGAATTTCCCAAAACTTGGCTGTTTAGAGGCTCCCTCCACCATTAATTGGTCCAAACTGGGCTGTTTAGAGGCTCCCTCCACCATGAATTGTTCCAAACTGGGCTGTTTAGAGGCTCCCTCCACCATGAATTTGCCCAAACTGGGCTGTTTAGAGGCTCCCTCCACCATTAATTGGTCCAAACTGGGCTGTTTAGAGGCTCCCTCCACCATGAATTGGTCCAAACTGGGCTGTTTAGAGGCTCCCTCCACCATGAATTTGCCCAAACTGGGCTGTTTAGAGGCTCCCTCCACCATGAATTTGCCCAAACTGGGCTGGTTAGAGGCTCCCTCCACCATGAATTGGTCCAAACTGGGTTTTTTAGAGGCTCCCTCCACCATGAATTTGCCCAAACTGGGCTGGTTAGAGGCTCCCTCCACCATGAATTGGTCCAAACTGGGCTGGTTAGAGGCTCCCTCCACCATGAATTTCCCAAAACTTGGCTGTTTAGAGGCTCCCTCCACCATTAATTGGTCCAAACTGGGCTGGTTAGAGGCTCCCTCCACCATGAATTTGCCCAAACTGGGCTGTTTAGAGGCTCCCTCCACCATGAATTGGTCCAAACTGGGGTTTTTAGGGGCTCCCTCCACCATGAATTTCCCAAAACTTGGCTGTTTAGAGGCTCCCTCCACCATTAATTGGTCCAAACTGGGCTGGTTAGAGGCTCCCTCCACCATGAATTTGCCCAAACTGGGCTGTTTAGAGGCTCCCTCCACCATGAATTGGTCCAAACTGGGGTGTTTAGGGGCTCCCTCCACCATGAATTTCCCAAAACTTGGCTGTTTAGAGGCTCCCTCCACCATTAATTGGTCCAAACTGGACTGGTTAGAGGCTCCCTCCACCATGAATTTGCCCAAACTGGGCTGTTTAGAGGCTCCCTCCACCATGAATTTCCCAAAACTTGGCTGTTTAGAGGCTCCCTCCACCATGAATTTGCCCAAACTGGGCTGTTTAGAGGCTCCCTCCACCATGAATTGGTCCAAACTGGGCTGGTTAGAGGCTCCCTCCACCATGAATTTGCCCAAACTGGGCTGTTTAGAGGCTCCCTCCACCATTAATTGGTCCAAACTGGGCTGTTTAGAGGCTCCCTCCACCATGAATTGGTCCAAACTGGGGTTTTTAGGGGCTCCCTCCACCATGAATTTCCCAAAACTTGGCTGTTTAGAGGCTCCCTCCACCATTAATTGGTCCAATCTGGGCTGGTTAGAGGCTCCCTCCACCATGAATTTGCCCAAACTGGGCTGTTTAGAGGCTCCCTCCACCATGAATTGGTCCAAACTGGGGTTTTTAGGGGCTCCCTCCACCATGAATTTCCCAAAACTTGGCTGTTTAGAGGCTCCCTCCACCATGAATTGGTCCAAACTGGGCTGTTTAGAGGCTCCCTCCACCATGAATTGGTCCAAACTGGGCTGTTTAGAGGCTCCCTCCACCATGAATTTGCCCAAACTGGGCTGTTTAGAGGCTCCCTCCACCATTAATTGGTCCAAACTGGGCTGTTTAGAGGCTCCCTCCACCATGAATTGGTCCAAACTGGGCTGTTTAGAGGCTCCCTCCACCATGAATTTGCCCAAACTGGGCTGTTTAGAGGCTCCCTCCACCATGAATTTGCCCAAACTGGGCTGGTTAGAGGCTCCCTCCACCATGAATTGGTCCAAACTGGGTTTTTTAGAGGCTCCCTCCACCATGAATTGGTCCAAACTGGGCTGGTTAGAGGCTCCCTCCACCATGAATTTCCCAAAACTTGGCTGTTTAGAGGCTCCCTCCACCATTAATTGGTCCAAACTGGGCTGTTTAGAGGCTCCCTCCACCATGAATTGGTCCAAACTGGGGTTTTTAGAGGGCCCCCTCCACCATGAATTTCCCAAAACTTGGCTGTTTAGAGGCTCCCTCCACCATTAATTGGTCCAAACTGGGCTGGTTAGAGGCTCCCTCCACCATGAATTTGCCCAAACTGGGCTGTTTAGAGGCTCCCTCCACCATGAATTTGCCCAAACTGGGCTGGTTAGAGGCTCCCTCCACCATGAATTGGTCCAAACTGGGCTGGTTAGAGGCTCCCTCCACCATGAATTGGTCCAAACTGGGTTTTTTAGAGGCTCCCTCCACCATGAATTTGCCCAAACTGGGCTGGTTAGAGGCTCCCTCCACCATGAATTGGTCCAAACTGGGCTGGTTAGAGGCTCCCTCCACCATGAATTTCCCAAAACTTGGCTGTTTAGAGGCTCCCTCCACCATGAATTGGTCCAAACTGGGCTGGTTAGAGGCTCCCTCCACCATGAATTTGTCCAAACTGGGTTTTTTAGAGGCTCCCTCCACCATGAATTTGCCCAAACTGGGCTGGTTAGAGGCTCCCTCCACCATGAATTGGTCCAAACTGGGCTGGTTAGAGGCTCCCTCCACCATGAATTTCCCAAAACTTGGCTGTTTAGAGGCTCCCTCCACCATTAATTGGTCCAAACTGGGCTGGTTAGAGACTCCCTCCACCATGAATTTGCCCAAACTGGGCTGTTTAGAGGCTCCCTCCACCATGAATTGGTCCAAACTGGGGTTTTTAGGGGCTCCCTCCACCATGAATTTCCCAAAACTTGGCTGTTTAGAGGCTCCCTCCACCATTAATTGGTCCAAACTGGGCTGGTTAGAGGCTCCCTCCACCATGAATTTGCCCAAACTGGGCTGTTTAGAGGCTCCCTCCACCATGAATTGGTCCAAACTGGGGTTTTTAGGGCCTCCCTCCACCATGAATTTCCCAAAACTTGGCTGTTTAGAGGCTCCCTCCACCATTAATTGGTCCAAACTGGGCTGGTTAGAGGCTCCCTCCACCATGAATTTCCCAAAACTTGGCTGTTTAGAGGCTCCCTCCACCATTAATTGGTCCAAACTGGGCTGTTTAGAGGCTCCCTCCACCATGAATTGGTCCAAACTGGGCTGTTTAGAGGCTCCCTCCACCATGAATTTGCCCAAACTGGGCTGTTTAGAGGCTCCCTCCACCATTAATTGGTCCAAACTGGGCTGTTTAGAGGCTCCCTCCACCATCAATTGGTCCAAACTGGGGTTTTTAGGGGCTTCGTCCACCATGAATTTCCCAAAACTTGGCTGTTTAGAGGCTTCCTCCACCATTAATTGGTCCAAACTGGGCTGGTAAGAGGCTCCCTCCACCATGAATTGGTCCAAAACTGGGGTTTTTAGGGGCTCCCTCCACCATGAATTTCCCAAAACTTGGCTGTTTAGAGGCTCCCTCCACCATTAATTGGTCCAAACTGGGCTGTTTAGAGGCTCCCTCCACCATGAATTTGCCCAAACTGGGCTGTTTAGAGGCTCCCTCCACCATGAATTTCCCAAAACTTGGCTGTTTAGAGGCTCCCTCCACCATTAATTGGTCCAAACTGGGCTGTTTAGAGGCTCCCTCCACCATGAATTGTTCCAAACTGGGCTGTTTAGAGGCTCCCTCCACCATGAATTTGCCCAAACTGGGCTGTTTAGAGGCTCCCTCCACCATTAATTGGTCCAAACTGGGCTGTTTAGAGGCTCCCTCCACCATGAATTGGTCCAAACTGGGCTGTTTAGAGGCTCCCTCCACCATGAATTTGCCCAAACTGGGCTGTTTAGAGGCTCCCTCCACCATGAATTTGCCCAAACTGGGCTGGTTAGAGGCTCCCTCCACCATGAATTGGTCCAAACTGGGTTTTTTAGAGGCTCCCTCCACCATGAATTTGCCCAAACTGGGCTGGTTAGAGGCTCCCTCCACCATGAATTGGTCCAAACTGGGCTGGTTAGAGGCTCCCTCCACCATGAATTTCCCAAAACTTGGCTGTTTAGAGGCTCCCTCCACCATTAATTGGTCCAAACTGGGCTGGTTAGAGGCTCCCTCCACCATGAATTTGCCCAAACTGGGCTGTTTAGAGGCTCCCTCCACCATGAATTGGTCCAAACTAGGGTTTTTAGGGGCTCCCTCCACCATGAATTTCCCAAAACTTGGCTGTTTAGAGGCTCCCTCCACCATTAATTGGTCCAAACTGGGCTGGTTAGAGGCTCCCTCCTCCACGAATTTGCCCAAATTGGGCTGTTTAGAGGCTCCCTCCACCATGAATTGGTCCAAACTGGGGTTTTTAGGGGCTCCCTCCACCATGAATTTCCCAAAACGTGGCTGTTTAGAGGCTCCCTCCACCATTAATTGGTCTAAACTGGGCTGGTTAGAGGCTCCCTCCACCATGAATATGCCCAAACTGGGCAGTTTAGAGGCTCCCTCCACCATGAATTTCCCAAAACTTGGCTGTTTAGAGGCTCCCTCCACCATTAATTGGTCCAAACTGGGCTGTTTAGAGGCTCCCTCCACCATGAATTGGTCCAAACTGGGCTGGTTAGAGGCTCCCTCCACCATGAATTTGCCCAAACTGGGCTGTTTAGAGGCTCCCTCCACCATTAATTGGTCCAAACTGGGCTGTTTAGAGGCTCCCTCCACCATGAATTGGTCCAAACTGGGGTTTTTAGGGGCTCCCTCAACCATGAATTTCCCAAAACTTGGCTGTTTAGAGGCTCCCTCCACCATTAATTGGTCCAAACTGGGCTGTTTAGAGGCTCCCTCCACCATGAATTGGTCCAAACTGGGGTTTTTAGGGGCTCCCTCCACCATGAATTTCCCAAAACTTGGCTGTTTAGAGGCTCCCTCCACCATTAATTGGTCCAAACTGGGCTGGTTAGAGGCTCCCTCCACCATGAATTTGCCCAAACTGGGCTGTTTAGAGGCTCCCTCCACCATGAATTGGTCCAAACTGGGGTTTTTAGGGGCTCCCTCCACCATGAATTTCCCAAAACTTGGCTGTTTAGAGGCTCCCTCCACCATTAATTGGTCCAAACTGGGCTGGTTAGAGGCTCCCTCCACCATGAATTTGCCCAAACTGGGCTGTTTAGAGGCTCCCTCCACCATGAATTGGTCCAAACTGGGGTGTTTAGGGGCTCCCTCCACCATGAATTTCCCAAAACTTGGCTGTTTAGAGGCTCCCTCCACCATTAATTGGTCCAAACTGGACTGGTTAGAGGCTCCCTCCACCATGAATTTGCCCAAACTGGGCTGTTTAGAGGCTCCCTCCACCATGAATTTCCCAAAACTTGGCTGTTTAGAGGCTCCCTCCACCATGAATTTGCCCAAACTGGGCTGTTTAGAGGCTCCCTCCACCATGAATTGGTCCAAACTGGGCTGGTTAGAGGCTCCCTCCACCATGAATTTGCCCAAACTGGGCTGTTTAGAGGCTCCCTCCACCATTAATTGGTCCAAACTGGGCTGTTTAGAGGCTCCCTCCACCATGAATTGGTCCAAACTGGGGTTTTTAGGGGCTCCCTCCACCATGAATTTCCCAAAACTTGGCTGTTTAGAGGCTCCCTCCACCATTAATTGGTCCAATCTGGGCTGGTTAGAGGCTCCCTCCACCATGAATTTGCCCAAACTGGGCTGTTTAGAGGCTCCCTCCACCATGAATTGGTCCAAACTGGGGTTTTTAGGGGCTCCCTCCACCATGAATTTCCCAAAACTTGGCTGTTTAGAGGCTCCCTCCACCATGAATTGGTCCAAACTGGGCTGTTTAGAGGCTCCCTCCACCATGAATTGGTCCAAACTGGGCTGTTTAGAGGCTCCCTCCACCATGAATTTGCCCAAACTGGGCTGTTTAGAGGCTCCCTCCACCATTAATTGGTCCAAACTGGGCTGTTTAGAGGCTCCCTCCACCATGAATTGGTCCAAACTGGGCTGTTTAGAGGCTCCCTCCACCATGAATTTGCCCAAACTGGGCTGTTTAGAGGCTCCCTCCACCATGAATTTGCCCAAACTGGGCTGGTTAGAGGCTCCCTCCACCATGAATTGGTCCAAACTGGGTTTTTTAGAGGCTCCCTCCACCATGAATTGGTCCAAACTGGGCTGGTTAGAGGCTCCCTCCACCATGAATTTCCCAAAACTTGGCTGTTTAGAGGCTCCCTCCACCATTAATTGGTCCAAACTGGGCTGTTTAGAGGCTCCCTCCACCATGAATTGGTCCAAACTGGGGTTTTTAGAGGGCCCCCTCCACCATGAATTTCCCAAAACTTGGCTGTTTAGAGGCTCCCTCCACCATTAATTGGTCCAAACTGGGCTGGTTAGAGGCTCCCTCCACCATGAATTTGCCCAAACTGGGCTGTTTAGAGGCTCCCTCCACCATGAATTTGCCCAAACTGGGCTGGTTAGAGGCTCCCTCCACCATGAATTGGTCCAAACTGGGCTGGTTAGAGGCTCCCTCCACCATGAATTGGTCCAAACTGGGTTTTTTAGAGGCTCCCTCCACCATGAATTTGCCCAAACTGGGCTGGTTAGAGGCTCCCTCCACCATGAATTGGTCCAAACTGGGCTGGTTAGAGGCTCCCTCCACCATGAATTTCCCAAAACTTGGCTGTTTAGAGGCTCCCTCCACCATGAATTGGTCCAAACTGGGCTGGTTAGAGGCTCCCTCCACCATGAATTTGTCCAAACTGGGTTTTTTAGAGGCTCCCTCCACCATGAATTTGCCCAAACTGGGCTGGTTAGAGGCTCCCTCCACCATGAATTGGTCCAAACTGGGCTGGTTAGAGGCTCCCTCCACCATGAATTTCCCAAAACTTGGCTGTTTAGAGGCTCCCTCCACCATTAATTGGTCCAAACTGGGCTGGTTAGAGACTCCCTCCACCATGAATTTGCCCAAACTGGGCTGTTTAGAGGCTCCCTCCACCATGAATTGGTCCAAACTGGGGTTTTTAGGGGCTCCCTCCACCATGAATTTCCCAAAACTTGGCTGTTTAGAGGCTCCCTCCACCATTAATTGGTCCAAACTGGCTGGTTAGAGGCTCCCTCCACCATGAATTTGCCCAAACTGGGCTGTTTAGAGGCTCCCTCCACCATGAATTGGTCCAAACTGGGGTTTTTAGGGCCTCCCTCCACCATGAATTTCCCAAAACTTGGCTGTTTAGAGGCTCCCTCCACCATTAATTGGTCCAAACTGGGCTGGTTAGAGGCTCCCTCCACCATGAATTTCCCAAAACTTGGCTGTTTAGAGGCTCCCTCCACCATTAATTGGTCCAAACTGGGCTGTTTAGAGGCTCCCTCCACCATGAATTGGTCCAAACTGGGCTGTTTAGAGGCTCCCTCCACCATGAATTTGCCCAAACTGGGCTGTTTAGAGGCTCCCTCCACCATTAATTGGTCCAAACTGGGCTGTTTAGAGGCTCCCTCCACCATCAATTGGTCCAAACTGGGGTTTTTAGGGGCTTCGTCCACCATGAATTTCCCAAAACTTGGCTGTTTAGAGGCTTCCTCCACCATTAATTGGTCCAAACTGGGCTGGTAAGAGGCTCCCCTCCACCATGAATTGGTCCAAACTGGGGTTTTTAGGGGCTCCCTCCACCATGAATTTCCCAAAACTTGGCTGTTTAGAGGCTCCCTCCACCATTAATTGGTCCAAACTGGTCTGTTTAGAGGCTCCCTCCACCATGAATTTGCCCAAACTGGGCTGTTTAGAGGCTCCCTCCACCATGAATTTCCCAAAACTTGGCTGTTTAGAGGCTCCCTCCACCATTAATTGGTCCAAACTGGGCTGTTTAGAGGCTCCCTCCACCATGAATTGTTCCAAACTGGGCTGTTTAGAGGCTCCCTCCACCATGAATTTGCCCAAACTGGGCTGTTTAGAGGCTCCCTCCACCATTAATTGGTCCAAACTGGGCTGTTTAGAGGCTCCCTCCACCATGAATTGGTCCAAACTGGGCTGTTTAGAGGCTCCCTCCACCATGAATTTGCCCAAACTGGGCTGTTTAGAGGCTCCCTCCACCATGAATTTGCCCAAACTGGGCTGGTTAGAGGCTCCCTCCACCATGAATTGGTCCAAACTGGGTTTTTTAGAGGCTCCCTCCACCATGAATTTGCCCAAACTGGGCTGGTTAGAGGCTCCCTCCACCATGAATTGGTCCAAACTGGGCTGGTTAGAGGCTCCCTCCACCATGAATTTCCCAAAACTTGGCTGTTTAGAGGCTCCCTCCACCATTAATTGGTCCAAACTGGGCTGGTTAGAGGCTCCCTCCACCATGAATTTGCCCAAACTGGGCTGTTTAGAGGCTCCCTCCACCATGAATTGGTCCAAACTGGGGTTTTTAGGGGCTCCCTCCACCATGAATTTCCCAAAACTTGGCTGTTTAGAGGCTCCCTCCACCATTAATTGGTCCAAACTGGGCTGGTTAGAGGCTCCCTCCTCCACGAATTTGCCCAAATTGGGCTGTTTAGAGGCTCCCTCCACCATGAATTGGTCCAAACTGGGGTTTTTAGGGGCTCCCTCCACCATGAATTTCCCAAAACGTGGCTGTTTAGAGGCTCCCTCCACCATTAATTGGTCTAAACTGGGCTGGTTAGAGGCTCCCTCCACCATGAATATGCCCAAACTGGGCAGTTTAGAGGCTCCCTCCACCATGAATTTCCCAAAACTTGGCTGTTTAGAGGCTCCCTCCACCATTAATTGGTCCAAACTGGGCTGTTTAGAGGCTCCCTCCACCATGAATTGGTCCAAACTGGGCTGGTTAGAGGCTCCCTCCACCATGAATTTGCCCAAACTGGGCTGTTTAGAGGCTCCCTCCACCATTAATTGGTCCAAACTGGGCTGTTTAGAGGCTCCCTCCACCATGAATTGGTCCAAACTGGGGTTTTTAGGGGCTCCCTCAACCATGAATTTCCCAAAACTTGGCTGTTTAGAGGCTCCCTCCACCATTAATTGGTCCAAACTGGGCTGTTTAGAGGCTCCCTCCACCATGAATTGGTCCAAACTGGGTTTTTAGGGGCTCCCTCCACCATGAATTTCCCAAAACTTGGCTGTTTAGAGGCTCCCTCCACCATTAATTGGTCCAAACTGGGCTGGTTAGAGGCTCCCTCCACCATGAATTTGCCCAAACTGGGCTGTTTAGAGGCTCCCTCCACCATGAATTGGTCCAAACTGGGGTTTTTAGGGGCTCCCTCCACCATGAATTTCCCAAAACTTGGCTGTTTAGAGGCTCCCTCCACCATTAATTGGTCCAAACTGGGCTGGTTAGAGGCTCCCTCCACCATGAATTTGCCCAAACTGGGCTGTTTAGAGGCTCCCTCCACCATGAATTTCCCAAAACTTGGCTGTTTAGAGGCTCCTCCACCATTAATTGGTCCAAACTGGGCTGTTTAGAGGCTCCCTCCACCTTGAATTGGTCCAAACTGGGCTGTTTAGAGGCTCCCTCCACCATGAATTTGCCCAAACTGGGCTGTTTAGAGGCTCCCTCCACCATTAATTGGTCCAAACTGGGCTGTTTAGAGGCTCCCTCCACCATGAATTGGTCCAAAATGGGCTGTTTAGAGGCTCCCTCCACCATGAATTTGCCCAAACTGGGCTGTTTAGAGGCTCCCTCCACCTTGAATTTGCCCAAACTGGGCTGGTTAGAGGCTCCCTCCACCATGAATTGGTCCAAACTGGGTTTTTAGAGGCTCCCTCCACCATGAATTTGCCCAAACTGGGCTGGTTAGAGGCTCCCTCCACCATGAATTGGTCCAAACTGGGCTGGTTAGAGGCTCCCTCCACCATGAATTTCCCAAAACTTGGCTGTTTAGAGGCTCCCTCCACCATTAATTGGTCCAAACTGGGCTGGTTAGAGGCTCCCTCCACCATGAATTTGCCCAAACTGGGCTGGTTAGAGGCTCCCTCCACCATGAATTGGTCCAAACTGGGCTGGTTAGAGGCTCCCTCCACCATGAATTTCCCAAAACTTGGCTGTTTAGAGGCTCCCTCCACCATTAATTGGTCCAAACTGGGCTGGTTAGAGGCTCCCTCCACCATGAATTTGCCCAAACTGGGCTGTTTAGAGGCTCCCTCCACCATGAATTGGTCCAAACTGGGGTTTTTAGGGGCTCCCTCCACCATGAATTTCCCAAAACTTGGCTGTTTAGAGGCTCCCTCCACCATTAATTGGTCCAAACTGGGCTGGTTAGAGGCTCCCTCCTCCACGAATTTGCCCAAATTGGGCTGTTTAGAGGCTCCCTCCA